>NC_045696.1:103853637-104197476 GCF_009834535.1 Camelus ferus
ATCATCCCCACCTGGCTCCAGTTTTTGAAACATGGTACTTGTTCTCAACTAACTTCTTTTGGTTGCTCCCTTTTTGCTGCTTGTAGCAGGCACTGTACCCTCCTATTCAACCTGGTCTTATCTTTAGCTTACTCTGCCAGCTCAGCTAGCTCTCACAAGACCCAAGAAAATGGACTTTCAAAGGTTGAAGCATTTTTGCAACAAATCAACCTGTTATTCTATTCCCCTCCTCCTTAGCCCACCCCTGGTGTGAGGGAACAGAGCAGAGGCCAGGGAGCAGTAATAGGAGATGAGACCAGGCTTTGGGCTCTGTGAGAGCCTGAGAGCTGTGTTAAATCAGCCAGTAGCTGGCCTTCCCACACAATGGACAATGTGTATTCTTCAGGGTGTGGGTGCCAAAAATGTCAAGTCCAGGGGCAAAATATAATAAGAAACCAGGGTATCTAGCAAATATCTAGCCAAATATTGACAACAAAACTAGAGAACTAGGTACCAGGCCGCTCAGGCAAGGATGGTAGTCCATTTTTATAGTATATATGCTGCTGAAATGAGCACATATAGTCCATTTTTTATTGAAGTTCTTTATGATGCCTTGGGGGTATCATAAGGGCACCACCATATGTTTTCTGATATTTACCAGTGAGGGGGATACTGCACTAAGACCAACAATGGTGAAAAGGCTGAATAAAATATAAAATCAGTTCAGAATTCTCCAAACAGGGCTTATAACCTTATCACTCATTATTTCACTAAATGCTTTGAAATTTTCCTGAAAAGTAAAAGCTAGAATTATATATCAAATCCTTTGGGGAGCGTTAATCTCCCCAGCCTGAGCCTTTTTAGTCTAGTTTTAATTGTTTCTCTAATAACTTGGTTTGAAGAGTCCATCTTGTCAGGGATTTCCTCCTCTACCTCCCAAGATTAAAATGTATGCCAAGATCTAGAATAGATCCCAAATCCCCCAGGAGCAGACAGAACCAGGAGTCAAAGAAACCATGAGCTTTCCTAGAGAACACTGGGGCTTAATGTTGGGGGAACAGAATTCTCTTGGAGAATTCCAACTAACATGACTAGACCCAGGACCAGGAGACAGAGCCAGAATGGTCCAAGACCAAGAGGACCTTGGAGGGAAAAAAAGAGGGGAGGAATGTCCTTCATGGTTCACTGGCTATTGGTGCCATGCTGGTGCTCATATAAAGGCTCAGGATCAGAAGCGACATAGCCGTCTTGAAAAATCTCACCCATGGCTCTTTGCCCACTCTTTACCTAAGCGTGTCAGATAGAGAATTCTAAATATATGATCTTTTTTACTTCTCCCACTGCTTCATTCTGCTATCCTGTCCTTGAGCATCTCTAAGTTTCTGATTATGCTGTGCCAGGGAGGACTACCTCTTCTCCAGAAACCCTCCAGAGATGTCACTGGGAAGTAGCTGCCCACTGCCCACCTGGGACTACATTTCCCAGATCCCTTTGCAGTCAGATGTGGTCATGTGACTGGGTTTTAGTCAACAGAGTGTGAGCAGAAGTGTTGTGTGCCACTTCTAGGCAGGGGCCATGAAAACCTCCTACGTGCCCTTGCTCACATTCTTTATTCTTCCTCCACTGGGAAGTGGAAACAATCCCAGATGACCTTGAAAACCACATACCGTGGAAGGTGGAGCCTCTCTCAACCTGTGTCTCTGAAGGAATGCATGAAAGAGAGTTGCCCCACTAACCTGTGCTGTTACACGAGCAAGAAATAAACTTCTATTGTGTCTGAGCCATTATCCATTTTTCAGTTTGTTACAGCAATCAGCCTATCCTATTACTATTATCCTCTTTGATACAGCTGTTATCATTTTATGCAGACATCCCTGTGCCTACTCCCCTTTCCTTAAAAGAACAGATTTAGTAACCTAAATTTAAGCAGCCAGTAGGGACAAATGACACTCACCAAATTAATGGTCACAGCATTCAGATCTTTCAGCCCGAAGAAGAGTAGTTTAGCAGAGACTCACTTCCAAGACAACCTGATATACTAAAATAAAACAAAAAGTAAAATGTGAGATCTACAAAACGGAGATATTAGAGTGTGATGGTTAATTTCCAAAGGGTGTTGTCAGTTTACAAAGGAATTTGCCACTCTTTTCAGTAAACAAGCTTCCCTATTGCGTTTATAAAATAAAATTCATTTTTAAATACCATCCCCTCCATCATTTCAAAACAGAATTTATAAAGAACAATTCTACTCTGCTAAGTAAGCTATACAAAGACTAGATGCTGACTCAGGAGATGACTTTGGAAGCCAGGAAAACTGGGTTTGATTTCTATGCCTGTGTGCTCTGCAGTTCTGTACATGTTAAAACTTTTCTCCTGGGAACTTAACTTTCTTAGGTAGAAACTTCCAGAGCTTGTAAAATTATAGCCTACGCAAAGACTTAAGATTTTTTAGGTGAAGTTAAAACAGACACCAAAATACATTATAATCTGTCTTTGTGTTTAATACCATCCCAGATGCGATGGCACAGTGGGAATGAAAATAAGATCTCTGTAAACAGGGCCATCAGACAATGGAGGTGCACGCACCAGAACAGCCAGAGACAACCAGAAACACACTCAGTATAGGCGGCAGGTTGTGGTCATTTTCTTACCAGAGCTGCCATCTTTTAAAAGGTTAGGTGCGAAAGTACCATTTGACAGCACAGGGCACATAGTTTCCTAGAACAGGGTTTGTTTTTGTGTCTGATTACTTGGTGTAAGATCCAGGAAGCAAAGCGTTCAGAACTCTGAACAAACATTCTGGCAGCCCAAAACAGAGCACTGGGGCGGAAGGAGGAAGAGGAAACAAAACAAGAGGGCTGACGGGGGAAGGCACGAGGTGGGCCATTTTCCCCAGGATTTCAGCCTTAATGTGTGTGTGTGTGTGTGTGTGTGTGTGTGTGTGTGTGTATACATACACACACATATACATCTACCTATCTATCTACCTATCTCTATATTTTTTTTTTTTGGAGAGGAAATGCATTTTTGTCTGGTCCTGCGGAGAAGAGAAAGATCAGATAGATTCCTTTGGTGCCGTATTTGGACGGTTCCCCAGCCCCCACTCCCTCCCTCTGGGCTGGGGCCTGCCAAGCGCAGGTGTCAGGGAACAAGATGGCGCCCCACGGCGAAGGGCGCTGAGTGAGGGGGCCCAGGGGTGGGCCTTCACTTACTCGGAGGCGCTGGCTCCTCTGAAACCCAGACGCTGCCAACTCCCTGGGCTCAGGAGTTACAACCGCTTTCTTGCTCTGGGTTCTTCACTCCTTGTCGAGATCAGCTCCACATATTTTTCTGATGATGTCACCCATTCTGACTTCCTACAATTTTGAAAGTTGATCTATAAGTAAAACCTTCTGTGAGGCTTCAAAAAAACAAAAGGCAGCAGAAAAGGAAAGAAAGGTGTGCTGAGGGGCGATGGAGAGGAGGAGGAGAGAGGCAGTTGCCTCCCTATTTTGAGATTTGCTGCAGCCTGCGAGTGCCACTCCCCAGTTTCCTGGCTGCAGAGGGAGGCCAGTGGCAGGGCGTGGGTGACGTCAGGGCCGGGCCTGAGTCATCGCCAGCGGCCGGTCTGCCCTGCCACTCGGAAGGGGACAAAAGGAACCTTTGATGTCCAGGGGCCCTCCTCTCGGGACACTCGCCTGTATGAGCAGCAGGCCAGAACATTCCTGCCGCCTCCCCACCCCCGGCCGCCCTTCCTACTTCCGGAACCATCCCAGGCATATTCAGCAAGGCCTCCCCAGGGGACATCACCCTCCTGCATGGCAGAGGCAGTGCCGCTTCTGCCAAAGAGAGAAGCAGGGGAGGGTGTTTCTCTGCAGAACTCTCACCTTGCCCTTTGGCAACCCCCTTCTTCCCTGAGGTGCCACCTTACGCAGGCAGTCACAGGGGTCCTAAAAAAGATCTGGAAAGGTGGCAGGTGCTCTTGTCACCCTCTCTGGGCAGCACCCAGCACTCAGTGTCTATTCTCTGACTTTGTGCCATGACCCTGGGCCTCAGCTCCCAGCTCTCCGGGTGCCAGAGCAAACTTGTGCTCCCTAGATTGACGAGAACCCCTCTCTTTACGAGGGGTATTTATATCCCAATGCCTGCCAAGGGGCTCGGTAAATGCACGGTGAATAAATGAAAGGTAATTTTAAAATAAAATAGTAGAGAACATGTATTAAATGCTATGGTGAATGTCGGAGCCTCAGTGCTAAGGGTTTTACAAAGATGATTTCATTTATTGTTATCATAAGAAAGCTGTGAGGTAGGTATGATTATTATTCCCAGTTCTATAGATGAGGTGCTCAGAGAGATTAAGACATTTTTCGGAAGTCTCACAGCTAGCTAGTGGCAGAGTCTGGATCGTCTGATCTCAAATCTTGTGTTCTCAACTATGACGCTGAGTGGCTGAGCAAATGAATGAATACTGACCAAGAGCGGCTTGTCCAGGTGAAGGGAAATGATGGCAATGATGGGGCTTGAAACCAAATCCTATAAGGAAATCGTGGAGCAATTAGGGATGATCTGTGTAGAGGAGTAGGCCTCATGCTTTCCTGATGGGTCAGTACCACGTCTGAGGCTTGCTGGGATGCCCAGAGGGGCCAGGAGGGTAAGTCCGGTCATGTCCAAGTGGAGGCGAGGAGCTGGACCCTGAAGACAATGCTAGGGAGGTCTGGCGGCGTGTGGTGGATGCAGGGGCTGAGAGCACAGTGGACAGAGCAGCTCAGAGGAGCCGAGGCCAGACTTGTCTTTATTGCCCCCTGGCCCCGTGGGTGTAGGTGGGAGGGTCAGTGTAACTGAAGGCACGAGTCTGAGGCAGACAAGAAGACCACAGGCAAGGAAGAAAGAGGGCATTCTCCAAGACTCTGAGCCCTGGAGAAGGAGCTGGAACTACCATGTGGTTTCAAAGCCCCAGGAGGGGCTGGAGGTGACAGGAGACAGAGCTGGACCTGACAATGGCAGTCACTGCCCTGAGCACCACCGTACCAGGAATCAGCTGCTTTTCTGGGACGGAGCGAGAGTCCCACCAGTGGCTGTGTTCACACCAAAGTGAGGAGGGTTGGCACAAGAAGAACACTTGTTTACGGGGGTGTCCGGGCCCCGGCTAAGAACGACCTTGGAGTTACCTTCTTCCCTCTATGGTTTATGATTCTGTGGTTTGTACTTTTCCATGGTCTCCCAGGGTAAATGTCTGATTCCAAGAGGAAGACAAAAGCCAGGAATTTCCAGTCCCTGGTGGCAGTGGCCAGGAGGTGTTGGTGGCCTCCTCAATAATGCCACTCCACCGCTCTCCTTCCCACTGTGGGGCGGGGTGTCGGTCACGGGATCCCTCTCCTGGGCTCAGAAAGTCAATGCCTCTGATCGTTGGGGACCTTGTGTCATTACCTTGTTCCTGGGACCTCTGCCAGTTGCCACTCTGAGGAATTACACTTGTGCTGTGCGGTCTGACTCCCCAGGCAGGTGGAATTAAGCAGAGGTGAGTTTCAGAAGAGAGAAAGCCACATGCTTTTAATCAAGGGAGCAGCAACAACGGACCAGGGTCCCTGTCAACGTCCATACAGAGCCTGACCTTGGGCCTGAGGGACATGCTTTAAGTTCCAGGCTTTTTTGGCAACAGCTTGTTGATTCTTTTCTTCTCTCCTGCAGAAAATGCCTCTAGGCACCTCCCTGCTGTTTCCCCAAAGGCTCTGAGGACTTGCTTGCTTCACAGACACAGGTATTTATGTCTTTAATAAGATGAACAGAGGTGATTGTTTTTCAGTCTACCTTGTGGGACCAAGATAATGTGAAAAGAAAAGTAAAGAAGGAGAAATGAGTAAGCTTAAGTGACACACAGCTCCTTCATTGAATGCTCTGGGGTTGATTCTAACAGGGAGGATAAAATCAGAGAATTGGGCAAAACATCTGGGGGCACAGAGATGTAAGTACGGTGACACCCTAACTTCTGCGTCATCTGGAGAACACTCCTCTTTGGTACAACAGATGCAGTTATATACTGGAAATTAAAAAACAAAAACAAAGACTTGGAAAACCTGTCTATACTTTCTGCTTCCATTTTCTCTCATCTCCATCACTTAAAAAAAAACAATTTATTATTATGGTATAATTTATACCCCATAAAGTTAACCCACTTACAGTATACAATTCAGTGGATTTTAGTATACTTGCAGAATTATGTGATCCATAACCTAAATTTAGAACACTTTTATCACCCCCCAAAGAAACCTTGTGCCCACTGGCAGAGAAAGCCACATGTTTTTGATCAAGGGAGCAGCAACAGCTGACGAGGGTCCCTGTCAGCGTCCACACAGAGCCTGACCTTGGGCTGAGGAAAATGTTTTAAGTTCACTTGCTCCCTCCCCGCCAGTCCTAGGCAAACATTAATCTCTCTGTCTCTGTAGATTTGCCTCTTCTGGACATTCTGTATAAATGGAGTCACATAATATGTGGTCGTTTGTGTCTGGCTTCTTTCATTTAGCATAATGTTCTCAAGGTCCATCCACGTTGTAGAATATATCAGTACTTCATTCATTTTTATGCCAAATAATATTCCATTGTGTGGCTATTCCACATTTTGTCTATCCATACATCAGCTGATACACATTTGAATTGTTTTCATTTTTGGATGTTATGAATAATGTTGCCATGAACATTCGAGTACAAGTTTTTGTGTGGACATATGTTTTCATGTATCTTGGGTGTAATTGCTGGGTCACAAGGTGACTCCATGTTTAACATTTTGAGGGACTGCCAAACTGTTTTCCAAAGTGCTGCACCATTTCACATTCCCGTCAGTGATGTGTGAGAGTTCTGATTTCTCCACAGCCTCACCAACAATCTTACTGTCCATCTTTCGGAGCCTAGCCATCCTAGTGGATGTGACGTAGTATTTCATTTCAGTTTTAACTTGCATTTCCCTAGTGACTAGTAATGTTGAGCATCTTTTCATGAACTTATTGGCCATTTATGTATCTTCTTTGAGAAATGTCTATTCAAATACCTTACTCATTTTTAAATTAAATTGTCTTTTTATTTCTGAGTTGTAGAGGGTCTTTATATATATTCTGGATACAAATACATCTCCCTGTCTGTAGCTGCCATTTCATGTTCTTAAAGGAGAAAAAATTTTAATTTTGATGAAGTCTAACTTATCGATCTTCTTTTTTATCATTTGTGCTTTTGGTGTCATGTCTGAGAAACCATTGTGAAACCCAGGTCATAAAGTTTACACCTGAGTTTTCTAAGAGTTTTATAGTTTTAGTTCTTACATTTAGGTCTATGATCCACACTAAGTTAATTTTTACGTAAGATAGGGATCTAAATTCATTCTTTTCATGTAGGTAGCCAGTTGTCCCAGAACCATTTGTTGAAAAGACTATTCTCACAAGAATTCTGTATATCTAAAACTAATCTAAAATTAGAAGGTTATTTAAAAAATAGTCTGTCCTTTCCCTTTATGAATTGTCTTGTCCCCTTTGTCAAAAATCAACTGACTATATACACACACACAGTGGAATACTACTCAGCTATAAAAAGAATGAAATAATGCCATTTGCAGCAACATGGATGGACCAAGGGATTATCATACTAAGTGAAGTAAGTCCAAAAGAGAAAGCCAAATACCATATGATATCCCTTGTATATGGAATCTAAGATCTGATACACATGAACTTATTTACAAAACAGAAACAGACTCACAGATGTAGAAAGCAAACTTACAGTTACCAAAGTGGAAGTGGAAGTAGGAGTTTGAGATTAGCAGATACAAACTACTAAATATAAAATAGATAAATAAAGTCCTACTGTATAGCACAGGGACCTATATTCAATATCCTATCATAAACCATAATGGAAAAGAACATGAAAAAGGATATATATGTGTGTGTATGTGCGTGTATATATATGTAAAATTGAATCACTTTGCTGTACACCAGAAACTAACACAACATTGTAAATTTTAGACTATATTTCAATTAAAAATTTTAAAAAATCAACTGACCTAAAAACTAATAAATACTAGTTTACTTCTGGATTCTTAATTCTAGTCCATTGATCTAGACGTCTGTTCTTAAGCCAGCAGCACACTGTTTGGATTACTGTTGCTTCTGTTTGATTACTGTTTGGAAACTTAGAGGTATGAGTCTACCAACTTTTGTTCTTTTTCAAGGTTATTTTAGCTATTCTGGATCCCTTGAATTTCCATATAGTTTTTAGGATTATCTTCTCAATTTCTGCAAAAAAAATCCAGCTGGGATTTCGATGGAGATTGTGTTCTATCTACAGATCAATTTGGGGAGAATTTTTCCATATGTATTAGCTATATGACTCTAAGGTTACTTAGTATATATCAGCCTCCTTTTCTAATCTGAAAAAAAATACCACCTCCTGGGTTTGTAATGCAGATTAAATAAAATAATGCATACATAACCTTATGAGACCTTGACCCACATGGGCCAGTCTCAGGGTGGTGTCAGTCTGAGAAACCCAGTCCAGTCACCGAAAAGCAACTTCAGATGAATTGGTATTCAGTACTTGCATTTCTCAAACATCATCCAGAGCCCCCTGCAATTGTTATTAACATCCCTTTTCCCTTCCTATCCAAGCCCCTTATATCCCACAGCTTCAGCCCCACCCTCCATCTTTCTCCCAGGGTCCCTACAAAGCTTTTTCTCCAGCCCTAACCAACGTTCCTCCAGTCCTTCTACTTCTGTCCAGTTCTCCTTCTGGATGGGGCAAGGAAAGAAACTGGATAGGCAAAGCCAGAATGCCTCTTAGTGGGCAGGAAGAAAGGAAACGCAGGGAGCACTTGAACTTCATTTACATCCCATCACTCGTATCAGGTGCTTAGTGAAATGTCTGACGTGTAATAAGGGCTCACTAAATGCAGGGGTTTTAGTTTTCATTGTGGTGGTGGTTCCGTCATGCCCACCTGTATTTGATGTCAATAGGGTGGGTCTAGCTGAGGACCTCTCAGAATCCAGCCTGGAGCCCACTGCCCAGTGGCCCATCCTCACTCATTTAGGTGAATCTGGGACTGTTGCTTTTTTTTCCTTCCTCCTGAATCATTCCTCAAAGAATCAGCCCCCAGAAAAGTGTAAAAAGTTCATCTTTGAGGCTCTGAGGAATGCTTGAGAGGCACAGCTCCTGTTTCCTCCCTCACCCAGCACCAGGACCCAGCTTTCCTCCTCTCCTCCCACAAAAATTCCTAGAACATTGGTTTTAAAATTGCATGTCAGGACCCACTACCTATTGGGTCACAACCAGCAATGGTTTCAAGTGACAGAATAAAAGAAAACAGAATAGAAAAAATCCAAGTGTATTACAAGTAAGACATTTGTTTTAGTTTTATATGTGTGTGAGCTGGGTCTCTCTGTGAAACATATTTCTTACTATGGTTCAAGATTTTTAAAAAGTTTAAAAAACAGTGTTGAGATTTGCAAATGTTAACCACTATATATAAAAAATAGATAAAAAACAAATTTCTTCTGTATAGCACAGGGAACTCTATTCAGTATCTTGTAATAACCTTCAATGAAAAAAATATGAAAACAAATATATGTATATATATGCATGACTGGGACATTATTCTGTACACCAGAAATTGACACACTGTAACCGACTATACTTCAATTTAAAAAAGCAGTATTGGAGGTAGACCTCTCATTTTCATTAAGGTGTTTAAATATCTCATAAGGGAGTAAAATAACACCCCTCCAAGTGGCCTGTCCATTTTGATGGGGATTGAAACCTTATGTTCCATCATTAGTAAAGGATTTGGGGACATTGAGACCGTTTCCTGTAATTTAACACGTCGATGGAGGAATATCTTCTGTTACCTGTGTGGACATACCTTAACCTGGTTCCCTCCCTGCCCACCCCCCACCATGCTACCTCTCAGCCATCACCTTCTCTCACTCCCACAATAGCTGCAAATCAACACCTTGAACTTGTGTGGGGTTTTTGATTTTTCAAAACTTTCTCACCTACTCCATCTCATTTGATTCTCACAACTATCCCATGAAGTCAACAGCTTAGATCCAAATCCAACCTTGACCATCCTTTCACTCAGTATGTAACCTCAAGCACGTAACTCAACTTCTCAGCCTATCTCAGCTCTATTATATGTAACCAGAAAGGTTAAGAGACTTGGCCAACATCACACAGCCTAGAAGTGGCAGGATCAGGAAGAAAACTAGATCTTCCACCTCTCAGCCTAGTTGTCCCACAGACTTTCTTCATGGAGATGCATAACTTCTTTTTAGTGATGTGATTCATCTAACTGCCTCACAAAGAATGTTGAAAAAGCAAAGAACATTTTGCACTCTTCCACCATATCTAAAAACAACGACTTTTATGGCACAAAGCACAAGACAAATAGCTCTTCATGCCTTGTGGTTAAGGGTTATCACTCTCCACATCAAAAGCTATTTATTAAAGGCTGGGGGCATTGGGAACAGAGACAGCAAAGTCCACCAAGGAGGGAAAACAAGTTCCCCGAGGGCTGTGTTTTGTCCTTTGTATTGCAGAGTGCTCCCTCTAGTGGCTCTGGAGGAAAATAGCTTCTGGAAAGCACGTAAGATTCCGTACTGATAGAATCAGAGAATGTTGGTGCTTCAAGGGAGCGTGGTGAGGACTTGGCTCAAGGTTTCCCTTCATTGACGAGAAATTGAGGACTAGAGAAGTGTTCCCAACGGGGGCAATTCTGCCCCCCAGGGAACATTTGGCAACGCCTGTAAACATTTCTGGCTGTCATTTGGCCAGGGTTGGGATGCTGCTGTCATGAATACAAAGAAGCCAGGGATGCTGCTAACCATCCTACAACACACAGAACAGTTCCCCACCCCAACAAAGAATTATCCAGCCCCAAATGTCAATAGTGATGAGGTGGATTAGAGAAATGGTGTGACCCTCCCAAGAATTTGTAGCTTTTTCTCCCCCAGCTTTCCTGAGATATAATTGACACATAAACAAGGACTTGAAGCTTATTCATGGCTTTTGATGGCTCAAGCTAGGTGCTTTCTTTCATCTCTTTTAAAATGTTTTTTTATCAGAATTGCAAAAAATTCAGGAGCAATACATGGTTATAATTAAAAGCAATATAATAAAAGGCTTTCTATCACTCTGTATAATCAATGTTAACATCCTTGGTGGTTTATTAGCTGGTACTATATTAAAATGCCTGTTTTAGATCATTTTCGACTTACAAAAATGCCAGTTTCCCATGGTAATACTTAGGCTGTTCCTCCGCTTCTCCATGTGCTCACCAGGACAAGCATCAGTCCACACACAGAGGATTCTTTTCACTTTGCTTGTTGTACAAAAGGTGGGTTACTTTGCAACTTGCTTTTTTTAATTTAGTAAACTGTGAATCTCTCTTCAGATCAAAAATAAGGATCTCCTGTGCGTTCCCAGAAGTTTAGGATGCTCAGTACTGGGGGCTCCAAGGAGCTAAGATGGCCCATGACAACAGGGCATTAACCCACACTGCACTGCATGGTGTGTATCTTTAATATCTCTCTGACATTTGAGAGGACACTTTTGTAGAGAGCTCAGCTCAGGATCAGGATCTCCTATAGGCCGTGCTACCTAACTATCTCTTTAAGTAAGAATTTAAAAATTCTCCTTTTTTTTTTTTTTTTCCGCCTGGACTGATATTAGCCATATTACCGGGCTTCTTCTTAACATGGTGCATGGCCAACTGCCTAGCTCTGCAGGGAGGGCGGGGGAGGGGAGGGGAGGATGGGGAGCTACTGCGTCCTGATTTCCTCCTGCATAACTCCCCCTGTTCAAGGGTCAGTTATGAATGATTTTCACTTCCCTGCTGTTTGTTTCCCTGCTTTAATGTGAGTTGGGTTTTGGTGTAGAGTTTTATCATCTTTACATTCCACCAAATACACAGGCTTTTCCTGAGCCTGGTATTTTCCCTCATCCCACTGTCCTTCCTAAATAGGGACACATCAGTCCTGTAACACATTTGATGAGTTAGGGAAAGGCGTCCCCTCAGGCTCAGCCCCCGAACAGACTGTAGAGCTTTGTGAGCGGACTGTAGGGTCTACAGGCCCTCCTGCCTCCCCCCAACCCCGGCCACTAGACCAGCAGTCCTGTTCCTCACACCAGCCGTCAGGAAATCTTTGCAAATTGCCATTTCCTCATTTCAAATGGTCACAGGACACATTGGCACCTGCTACAGTTAATGCTTGCAGACATGTGGCTCGGGTTTCTTTCCTGGCTTCTCTGCTAAGCTGCCTTGGAGATTCCATCAGGGGTCCAGATCCCCTGTGTTAATGCTTTTAGCCACCATACCCCCACCTCCACCACACACGCAAACACACACACCACATGCTCAGTGTTCACCCAGGAAACAGAGAGGGATGGCTGAAGTTAATCGCTGTCTTATCCTTTTTACTGCTGTGCCCTTATCAGCAAAAAAGGAACAATAGGGTAGTTTTCTTGTCGGCCTTGAGTTTTAAGTTCTGGCCTTTCCCTTCCTCAGGGGAAAAAGAAATAGCCCTTTGTGCTTTGAAGTCTTACCCAGAGAGGTTTCTAGGCCCCAGGTTAAGGCCCCTTCACTCTGATCTTTGAATGGAAACCAGTCTTGTTAAGAAGAAAATTCAGGATGGCGGAAATAGTTGCTGCTTTTAAAGGAGGGAAATTTGGCCCAGCCTTATAGGGTGGCTTCCCTGAGATGGAGGATGTCTTTACGCGCATGTGCACGTGTGCGTGCCCGCGTGCAGGCACGTGTGTAGGGGCAGTGGGTGCAGGCTTCTGGGGCTGTAGGGGGTCTGTGTCCCACCATCCCTGCAGGAACTGACGTGAGAGGTTACTTGAAAGCCTATGGTGGCTGGACACTCCATAATCCTGCTCTGAGAGCCTGGCTAGGTTATCCCGGGGATAACCCGTGGCCAGTGGAGAGGATACAGCGCCAAGAAGCCTCTCCATGGTCCTCCCAGGTTCTCCCTGCGTGCCAGAAAAGGCCAGCACATGGGGTAGCAGAGGAGCAGTGGTAACTGTGGCACCTGGCGTGGCCTACAAATCAGGATGCCCCCACTTTCCTGGGCCAATGAGAGCCCAGGAGACCCAGTCATCATAATATTAGATTCTTCCCCAACCTTGGAGAGTGAGAAATATGAAACCAAGTTTAATCTGATTTTAAAGAAATACAACAATGCGGCATCCTCTGCACCTGGGCATTGTGGAGCGATTCTCACCTGTCACCCACGTTTCTCTCTGTAATGCAATCTATGGAATTCCTCCTTGGAATAGAGGGGATCTTGCCTTTTTTTTTTTTTTCCCCTGTTCTTCTGCAAGTGGGTTTTAATGTCCTGTTGCTCTAATTTTAATTTAGTAAATTCTCAATAGCACCTGTGCAGTAAACTTTGTATGTAATACGGCCATCGTGGCAATCAAGACCAGCAGTCTGTGGAGGGAGCCGGGTTCTTCTATGTTAACTCGCCATTTCTCAGCACCCTCCTCACTGTGACTTGTACAGAATCACAGGAGCTGCTGAAACCAGCTGGATCCTTTGCCTTCCCTTAACTTCTGGCCAGCCTCCATTCATACTGCTTTACTTCCAATCCCCCCTCTCCAAAGTAGGTGGTGTTGGTGGGGTCTTAGATCCCCTCAACTATCCTTATCTCCTGGGGAAATTTGTCACCATATGCCTCTGAGCATTGCTTCTCAATATAGTTTTTTTGCTGTTATTCCTGCTGGTTTTGGAAGTTCTCCTGGGGACGTAGGGGACGGCTGTGGCTCACCCAGGGGATATAAAAGCTGGTGCAGACATTCCAGGGTGTCCATCTGCATGAGTTTTCCTGGATGCTGACATCTTGATTGGATCATTAGCCAAGAGGTTCTTGCCTTTTGGGCAGAGCTTCCTTAACTCCTTCCTCTGATTATAATCTTCAACCCTTAGATACTCTCTCTTATCTAAACAACATGTATAGTTTCATTTATAACATGCATATATTAATTTGGTGGAAACATGAGTTCTTAGGATCGTCTCAAGTGGTCTATTCTCCATTTTTAAAAAAGATAGAAATAGGATCTTCAAGAAGAATCATGAAAATGAGACAAGGAATTGGAGCCACTAGCTTAGACCTAGATCTTGACGACACTGGAAACTCTCCCAGTGCCTGAGAGGAACAACTGGGGAAAACCTGGATGAACTGTGAGTCCCCAGGCAAAGGGATTTATTTCCTTTGACTCCGAGTTTTCAAGTAACACCCACTACACAAACTGGCAATGTGATAGGAACTCTGCAGATACAGAGAAGTAAAAGATATGAGTCCTTCCAGGAGGAAGGAACCAGTTTCCTGGATCTAGACTATGGGCCGTGAAGTGCACAATGGGGCCAAGCTGGTAGGTAAAACAAGGGGTGCCCAGAGAGCCACAGGACTGGATAAGTCAGGGAAGTCTTCCCGGAGGAGGGGTTCTGGGAGGAAACCCTTGCCCCATTCAATTTCCTGATTCCAGTTGGCTAGAAAAGGAACAGAGGTGAGGATGCTCACTGCCTGGTTGTCAGGGAGATGATGCACATTGGGAGTAATAGGGAACAGGAAGAGTTAGATTAGGAGGGTGCGACCAGATTGTGGATGGCTTTCAATGCTGGGCAGCAGAGTTCAGATATGAGGTGCTTGAGTTTCCAGAATGGGAATTACATGATGAGGGCAGAGTTGAAGGAGGATTAGCAGGCATCTCCCATGGGAGATGCCAAATGTTAGAAAGTCTCTGCTTTAGTAATGATTTCTCTGTAATGATGCTTATAGTATTTTAAAAAGTTGACTTTTTAAAAAATTGAAGTACCATCAATTACAATGTGTCAAGTTCTGGTGTACAGCACAATATCCCAGTCATGCATATACATACATATATTCATTTCCATATTAAAAATAAAGCTGACTTTGAGATGCAAGTGTTGTATGTATTGTGCATAGAACTTCTAAAGAGGTTTTTATACTTTGATGCGACTCAATCCACACTATTGGTAAAGGAGAGTGAAGGGATTATTGACTTAGGAAATTGACAAGTCCAATCAGGAGGGTCTGGGTTGTAGAAACTTGGGAAACTTAAGACCAGGTACCCAAGTGCTGACTTCATAAGGTAGTCATGCAGCCAACTGCAGAAGTTGGCTGACGACCATGTTGTTCTGCAACTGAGCGTCCCTGGAGTCAGACAACTGATGAAGGTGCAGACTTCAACAATGAGTGACAAGGTTTCTAAAATCCACTGCGAGAGGCAGACATGCACAGGAATGGCTGTTCTCTCTTTAGTGAAATAGCTATTGCTGTGGCAGGTGATTGGTTCTCAGTTTTCCACCCTGAGTTCCAATGTCAATTTCTGCTCTCTGTTCAGCAACATAAGTGAAGACATTCAATGAGAAGTTTCTAGAATTCCTTCCTTTTTTCCTTCTTCTAACGGGTGTGGGTTGGAGGAGGGTTCTTTGGTTTGTCTGAGCTGAGGTAAGGGATGCAAAATAGAGTGATGACTAGCCTAATGGCACACAGTATTTTCATGGTCACAATAACGTAGACCCTGTTATTCCTTTTCAACTCCTAGGCTATTGAGAGAGCACTGAAGACTTGGTTTTAGCCGCAGAACAGATTACAAATGTCACAGAGGACTTTTTATGTATCCTCAATGTATAAATTTAATGATTAAATGTCTAGGAGACTCATGTCTTTCACCTCTGGGAAACACCTTGTATTTCCCATTATCCAATTTTTCTTTCTTGTAACTTCTATTAGTCAGGTGTGGGATATCCTGGATTAGCCCTCTAAGACTTTTTTCTCTTACGATTTCCATCTCTTTGTCCTTTCTCTGGGAGATTTCTTTGAATTTACATCCTAATGTTTCCGTTGAATTTTTTTTACTATAAATGTGTTTTTAATTTCCAGGTGCTATTTACACTTCTTTGATAATTTCTTTTCCATTGCATCCTGTTCTTTTATGATGCAATATCTTTTCAGATTTCCCTGAGGATAGTAATTGGAAGTTTCTTTCTTCTTTTCTGGTTCGAGTCTTTACTCTTTCCTCTTGGTCACTCTTGTGTTTATTTTTATCTATCTTTCATGTTGCGGCCTTTTGTCAAGTATCTGGTCATCCTCGGTTGTTTCTACTTCAGACTGAGGCAGTAAGATGCTCATTGGTACTTTTTTTTTGCACGTAGATGAGGCTTATTAGTTGGGCCTTTACCTTGTGGTGATCTAGTTCTGCCAGTTACTTGCTGTGTGATCTTAGGCTACTTAGTAATCACTCTGTTCTTCAGTTTCTCCTAGAGTTGCTGTGAACATTAAATGAATTAATGATGTATATGTTACAGTGCTATCTAACTATTTCCTGCTTCTATTGCTTTTACTATGATTACTTGGCAGAGTCCCAGTTAGGGAACTCAAAAATCCCTGCATGTTAGGGTCTTATCTTTGGGGTCATTACATTTTGTAGAGAGGAGAACAAGACTGTTGTTTTTTATTGGGTGGGGTGATGCAGAGCCTATTTGACTGCCACGTGGGGTGGGAGGCCAACTGCTTCCCTGAGCCATTTTATCAGTCACCATAGTTTCAGCCCTATCACTCACTCAGCTGATATTTATGAATTTCCTAGTGTCCCAAGTTCTGTTCTACCCTCCTTCAGCCTCCCACTCATGTAATATAAGTTTAGTTGCCTCTGTTCTCTTTCTTCTGCCATCACTCCTTACCCACTGTCTACTCTCCAGAAATTCTTTGAAATCTCTTATCTGCTGAGAGTCCCTCTGCTATTACTGGGTATTTATCACTTTTTAAATGTCATATTACCATTTTAGTGGGGTTTTGGCGAGGATAAAATCAAGCATGCTTAATCTGCCATCTTTAATCAGACATCCATATACTCTCTTGACAGACACAGTGCCAGGTTCCATGTTTGAAATTCTGTCCCTTTTACTTGCTTTTCT
The DNA here is from genome assembly GCF_009834535.1 of Camelus ferus. Classification (NCBI taxonomy): domain Eukaryota; kingdom Metazoa; phylum Chordata; class Mammalia; order Artiodactyla; family Camelidae; genus Camelus; species Camelus ferus. The sequence goes on from NC_045696.1 coordinate 103,870,565, forward strand.
TTTACTTGTAGGGTCCTTTAAGCAAGAGGAGGGAGGGAGGGAGGAAAGGAATTGGTAGCCTAAGTGACTTGCTATAGTTGAGGGAGGGATCTTAGAAGATAGTCTACTAATGCATTCCCCTCCTGGAACGATACAGTCCATCTGAATTTGCAGTCAGCAGGAGAGAGCATTTTAGGCAAAGGTTCAGGAAAGATACTGCAAGTAATGATAAAGATAAATCACTTAAAGAGGGAGACATGAATTACTTCCCAGTTTCAAAGTAGTTATTATGAGTATTTCCTTTACTGTAACTATTACCAGATCATTCCTGCATGATGCTATTGCTGGAAGTCAGTATGCATATTAGCTCAAGAATGAATGTGAGCTATTTCTGCAAAATACAAAATAGAAGTGGTTCTATTACGAATAAAAATCATTCGTTGACTTATGATGCACGATTTCCATTACATGTAGCATAGGAATGCATTGAGTAAAATTAGGCTTCTGCTTTGAAGCTCAAGATGGTAGAATTTACAACCATTTTTGAAATTTAAGCTTTTAAAAAATTTAGTGGCAAGTAATAACTTTAATAGATTATGAACTGCCCTTCAAACAAATAATTATAGACAACAACAGATTGGTAACCACAATCCTAATTAGAGAATTTGCTAACAGTTAATCCATGTTAAAGAAAAATACATTTTAGCATGACATATGTTATCAGTCTGGTTATCAGGATCTAACCAGAACAACAGAAATTACTACACATATTCATAACAGAGGGAATTTAATGCAGGGAGTTGGTTACATAGTTGATGGATGATCTGATAAGTTTAGATTAGTGACAGTGGGAAGTCACTTCCAAGCCTGGAAAAATCAGAGGAGATGGTGTTACCAGGGCTCAGTGGCTGGGGTCGCTGATGGCAGATGGAACCACAGCTGGCCTTTGTGGCAGGGTCTGGAGCCTTGCTACAGCCACTGTCAGAAATCATAGAAGGGCAGAAGGCTTCCTGGGAGAGAGACATCCTGGCCTTTCCCTTCCCCCAGTCCAGTGCTTCTCACTGGCTGAGCCCGGCTGGAACCCAGGTGACCTGGCAGCCTGGGAAAACTCTGCAATGGCCAGCCCCCCTGAGACACAGAGCAGAACAGGGGAAGGTGAGGAATGGACCTGAAACCAATGGGCCCAAGACCTGTACAACATGTACATAGTATTAAATACAGTATGGACTTTCCTTAGGTTAACTATGCAAGTGTCCATGTATAATATGAACATGTGTACGTAAGCCTCTACAGCTCTGTTTGCACTCAGATTAAATTGGAGCCATAATCTTGGCCAGTTGAGCCAGGTCTATCTTAATTGGTTAAGATCAGGTTCAAATGAGCCATAAACTATTGCTAATATAGCTATCAATTAAACCACGTTTGTTTTTTTTTTTAAATCAAGAAACACATCAACCAGCCTTTAGAAGTGAAAATGATTTCCTTCCTCTCATTTTATCTCTAATCCTAACACTAGGGGCATGTAGTCTAAGATACACAACCACAGTTTCCACAATGGCATAAATGCTGCAACTCACAGACTGTGTATGGCTTTTAAACCAACACTGCCTGAGTTTAAAATTCGTTGGTAAATTTCAGGAGACTATAAAAGAATAATATTCTGAAACCTGGGCTTCGCAAAAAATGAAGACTAGCTCTTTGATTCTTCCTGTATAAAAGCTAAGTAGTGGAAGCGCCGAGCTGGCTGTTTTCCCACACTAATTTCCTCCTGGCAGACGGCAGATTAAAACCTTCACAGTAGACAGTGCCTTCTTTCAGAGATTCTGAAATCTACGGGGTGTGTGGAGAAGCCTTGAGTCTTCGTCTCCTTCAGATGTGAGCATTAAACCATAAAGGAAACCCGGAGAGTTTGAGAGATGCCTTCAGCCTGTGCTTTCTAGAAAGTCTGATAGCTGTCTACATGGAGTGGGCCAGGCTGGGCCAGACTGGACACTGACTCATTTCCTATTTTCCCGGGGTCTGAGTGTCTCACCCCAACTCCCCTCTGCTCCGTTGCAAGTCTTTCAAGCCAAGAGGAAATAAAAACATTAAATAGCTGTAGACTGTGCTGTTTTTTTCATCCTCACCCTTTGCTGCAATGGAATAATAGCTCTCTTTTGTTCAAAAGGGGACAGTACAATTAATTCTGAATCATTATAATAAAAATGGGTAGAAGGGAGAAAGGGAGAAAGAGTAGAATAAATGAAAGGGGAGGAGCTAATGAAGAAATTTCCCCAGCTAATGGGAAGCATTTATTTCAATGCTGCTAGCCTCACTCCCACCCCAGCCTCAAGGTTATTCACAGTCTCCTGGTAACTGGTTGGCATTGCTGGCTGGTCACCGGGAGCATTAGACTGCCTGAACTAACAAGCCAGTTAAATCAGATTCTCTGGGTGTCACTATTTTTAAGATCCCTGTGATTCTGATGGGCAGGCAGAATGGAGAACCTCTAAGATGAGCCCCACCCCCTACCCTCCTTGGGCAGAACATGACCAAAGCGTGAATAGCAGGAGTTCAAGAGGTGATTGCTTTAACTGGTAAGAAATCATAGTCACTATTTAGAGAACTGGCTGCCAGTTGGGGGTTGTTCCAGGAAACTTCTTCCCACACAGGGGCCCCAGTAAACCAGAAACTGCCATCCCAGCCCCTGCTGAGGACAGGCACTGCCTTCCGCTCACAGACTCTGAGCACAAGTTCTCCATGACGGTGACCTTGTCCCCTGGGAGGCCTTTGGGAACTCCATGGGGCTGTTTTCAGTTGTCACAAAAATTTCTGGAGTTTAGGGGGAAGCTAAGCGGTTGGAAAAAGTGAGGAAGGTATAGGGAAGGGAACTAATGTTTGAAACCTATTGTCTGTTAAGCACAGGGACAGGCACTTAGGAGAGGTGGGGGCTCTCACCCTCCCACGTCTCCATCCCTCAACACACACCTATGCACGCACCCCCACGCACGCACCACACCCTTACACAGCTCTTCTGAGTTCAGGGAGAAGTAATTGCCAATGCATGGAAGCTAAGAGATGGAATCCGGCAAGAGATGGAAGAAAACTCTCCTTGCATAATAGGGCCAAGATAATTAGTTCACACGAAATAAGGTCGAAGTTGAATAAACAGAAGCACTATGTATTGCAAATGCAGGCAGATAGGGCTGGGAAAAGAAGACTCTACCCTCACAGCATGAGGTCTGCCTGACTTCAGATATTAAGGGACAGAAGAGCAGTAGCCCAAGCAGAGTTCCACCTTCTTCAGTGCTCACATCCCTGCACCCCTGCATCCTGGCATCCCCCATAGGCTTGAGTTTACCTCTTCCCAGCATAAGTGGTCCAGTATCACTGTCCAGATCCACGCGTTTCAGTCACAAGGGCAGCCCTGTGGTCCCTCCACACCTGTGTTCCCAGGACTGACCCTGACCAACCCTCTCAAAGCCTTTTTTTTTTTTTTAATGTTCTGTTCCCCCACTGCATCTTTCTTTCCCACAGAAACCACAAGGGCTTCTTCCCAGGCCAAACATCTATCCAGAGAGGTTGCCTCATCTTTTCAACCCACCCAAATACAGTCTTGTCCAGCTTCTTTCTTTTGTAAAAGTTCTCAGAAGCATATCATGATTGGGGGGGGGGGATGCTAACCCTTGGCAATATACAGTATCGTCTAGATCCTTGATGACAAGAAGTGTCTAGAAATACATCAGGCCTGGCTACCCTCTCGGGAAGATGGGAAATTACCTTTATTTCTTCCCTAGGATTGACACAAGGGCTTCTTGCCATACCAACTGTAGTAGGCAGAATAATAGCCTCCCAAAGATGTCCACATCCTAATCCTGGAACTTGTGAATATGTTCCTTCACGTGGCAAAGGGGACTTGGCAGAAGTGATTAAGGTCATGAACCTTGAGATGGAGAGATTATGCTGGATTAGCTGGGTGAGCACAATGTAATCACAGGAGTCTTTCAAAGCAGAGAGCCCGTCCCAGCTGTAGTCAGTGGGAGGGAGATGTGGCTATGGAAGGGCCATGGGGACACCACGCCGCTGGCTTTGAGGATGGAGGACGAGGGCCCCAAGCCCAGGAAGGGGGCCAAATTCTAGAGCTGCAGAAGGCAGGGAGAGGGCTCTCTGGATCCTTCAGGAAGAAACACAGCTCTACTGATGACACCTTGACTTTTGCCCAGTGGGACCCATGTCAGACTTATGACCCAGATAATAAGTCTGTGTTTTAAGCCACTAAGTATGTGGTGATTTTTACAGCAACAACGGAAAACGATTACAGAGCTGACTAAAACGTAGCCAAAGCAGACCACCGTTTAAGGTCTCCTGTCCTGCTATTACTAGAATCAAAGAATACCTGGGTTCCTAAGGTAAATGGGACACTTAAAGTAGATTTTGTGCTTCGGGGCAAATTGTTAGAGCCACGTCCACCAGAGTTCCCAGGATCCAAGTTTTCTCTCCTCTACCATTAGAGGTTCTTGGGTGCAAAAGTTTGAGAATCACTGACAAGAGGGTTCACTGGCCTCCTTCATGGAATTCACACAGTGGAGCGTGTTGCTGGGGCACACAGACAGAGGAGACAACTGACGGGAATCCGAGCCATGTAACCTTCTCAAGTCTGCACTATGTTTGAGGCAAAGCTTTTGCGAGTATTCTTTACCTAGAAGGACGATCATACTCTGAAATCTGCCTGGCCCTGGCTGCACTGTGGTTGCTCAAGAAGTCAGTCCATTTCTTTCTCTGCAGTGGCCCCAGAATCTTTGACCTACATCTCCTGGAATCTTCAACCAACCAGGGTTGGAGGACATCATCCTCTGCTGCTATGGACAAGAAGACCATGTGTGGACAAGAAGTCTAAGCATGCTGTGGCCTTGGGTGCCATCTTCCAGAATCCGTGGCCACCAAGGGAGAAGCATTCAACCTGCTTGGCCCCCTTTGCTCAGAGTCCTTCTCCTCTGCCATCTTACCCCCCACCACTCCTGGGAGTTGTCCAGCCCTACGGCCTGGTTGGCTCATGTTTTGACCTCATGTCATCACAATTCCCAAGGGCCCTGTGTCTTCACCCTGATGCTCCTGCCACACTGACTTTTATGACTTAATACCAAGCCCAGAGCTCCTCTGATGCCCTGCTCCTTAGATGGAACCGCCTGGAATTCTGAGGAAGGTTACAAGATTACACTGGAGCTTGGCCCCACTACTGGGATCTTGGATGCTATGAATTGCCCATTTTCCCTTTGCCAATCTTTTAACTGGGCTGTTTGTCTTTTTATTTTTGAGTTGTAAGAGTTTTTACACATTCAGGATACAAGTCCCTTATCAGAAACATAAATTACAAATATTTTCTCCCATCCTGTGGGCTGTCTTTGGATGCTTCTTAATCACCTTTATCCCCACAGTCTCTAGCACAGTAGATCATTCAATAAACATCTATTGAATTCAACTGAATTACTCTTAGGTCTTTTAGGCAAAGTCTTTAAACATCTTTTTTTTACTCTCTTCTCAACTTCAACTTTGTTTCTTAGAGTATAAGTAAATATGAATAAAAACAAAGAATATGAACAATTTGGGATGGACATATGCATTAAAAAAATCTAAAATGTAAGTAGCTTTTAAAGAACAGATTTTAGCAAAGTCCTTAATGTCTCCAGGCCTCAGTTTCCTCTGCTGTAAATTGGAGAGAGGTTGGAAGCTTGAACTTGATCATCTCTAAGTTTGCTTTCACTCTAACATTCAATGACCTTAATAATAATAAAGGTCAAGACCATTCCTGGTGGCATGCTGGGTTTAGAGCAAGCCACTTTGAATAATTACCACGTCAGTCTCGCTTGCTGCTGTATTCCAAGCACAAAGCACTGTGAGCTACACATAGTAGGTAATAAGCTAGAAAGAGTTCTACTCAGTCCCCAGTAAGCTCATGAAGCACCACACCTGTATATGCATCAGTGACTCCCTAATGTATCACTAGCATGGATTATATTCTGACGGATCTATTTGCTGATTCAACACTTCCGATTGCAGGTCTAACAGCCATCACAACAGTAATGGGTCAAAAACAGAACTCTTGATTCTGCACACCTCCTCAAACTTGCTCCCCCACCCCATACCAGGCTTTCTAACTTCAGTAAACGGTACTATCTCCAATGAGATGCGCAGGCAAAAACCTAGGAGTCATTCTTAACTGCTCTTCTTCCTCCATAAAGGTCATTCAGTTCATCCGAAAGTCTTATCAGATCTACCTTCAACATGTACCCCTGATCCAACCACTTTTTACTCTTTCCACAGCTTACCACTCTGATCCAGGCCACTATCTTCTCTTCCTGGGATTCCTACAGTGGACTTCTAACTAATGTCCTTGAATCTGCTCCACCTTGCTTACAATCGTTATTCACACAGGAGCCAGGACATTCTCTAAAAACTTAAGCCATATCAAACCACTCCCCTGTTCAAAACTCTCCAATGACTTCTCATTGCACTCAGAATCTGTCCGAAGTCCTAACAATGGCCTAGAAAAGCTCAAGTGATCAGGGCCCAGCTTCCCTCTGATCTGAGCTCCATGTCTCTCTGCCTCACTAACTCCAGTCTGGCCTTGCTGGCCTCCCGATGCGCCTTAAATATGCCCAGCGTGCTCTACCTCAGGGCCTTTGCACCTACTGATCACAGCCTGGTTCACCTGAGATTTCAGCACAGTCTGCTCTTTTGCTTTGTTTGGGTCTCTGCTTGAATGTCACCACCTCAGGGAGGCCTTATCCAATGCCCTTCCTGAAGTAGCCCCTTCTGCAACTCACTGACCCCTTATTCTGCTTTAAATTCATTCATAGTACTTAGTGGCCCCTAAGTTACAGTATATATTTGTGTGTTTACTTCTTAGTTGTCTCCCTGGCTAGAATGTAAACTCTATGAAGGCAGAGATCTCCTCTTTGTTTACTGCTTTGTTCACTGCTGTACTCTGTTACTGGGTACCATTTCCAGCACATTAGAGACATCCAATAAATACTGTTGACTAAATAAATAATATGATTATCTGAGAGCAAGCCCTGGGTTTGCACTCTGGCTCTCCACTCAATAACTGAACAGCTTGGGCAAACTGTCTAACCTCTCTAGGTCTCAGTTTTCTCACCTATAAAAATGAGCTACTAATACCTATTGTGAAGGACATTCTGGGGCCTAGAGATAAGAGATGAAAGTGCCTGATATTAGGTGCTCATTTCATAGACCTATAATTACCCATAAAAGTAAACATCCTTGTTCATGCATCACTTGGTTGAGGGACAAAGGCAATCATCAAAACTGCTCTCTTAAAATCAGAACCTATTGCCAGAAAACAGCACACTAGAGGCTGAGGAAGGAAAGGAATCCATTTCAGTGCCGGAGACTCAGAGGGCTGGGCTTATGCAGCAGCCGAAGTAGCCAGGCTTAGAGATGTTACTTCCAAATTCAAGTCAAGGCACCACTCCGTTCTGTGGACAGCAGCGGGGTTGGCGGCAATGACTTCAAAATGACCTCAGCTTTTGTCTAATCTGGTTCTGTGATCAGACCACAGGCGACGCCTTGTCCAGGGTAGTAATTTCCTTTGCTGCTCTCTGCTAAGAGGCCCATGGACACACAGTTAAATACCAGGAGCCACTACAAAGGGGGAGGCATCTCAACGCGTTCTGACATGCAGAGATCTTCAACTCATGCTCCTGAGTGAAAATCTCAAGCTGCAGAGGAGATGTGTGTATACAAATGCCAGGGCTCTCCTACACTTGCATACAGGTTTCTGCACATGCATGTAAACATGTGGAAAGGAATGGGAACCATATCAGTCCCCCTCGCTTCTTCAGGGAAGTGGGGAAAGGACTAAAACGGGAAGTAGGTGTCAGCTTTATCTAAAATATATTTCTACAAAGAGACTGTGTTACTTCTTTAAATAAAAAATTTTAAAAATGCCCAAACAGGATGATGCTAAAACAGCACATTATAAGGCACAAGAGGGGATTCACTCTCCCCTAACTGGCAATTCTCAGATGGGGCAGTATCACCCCCAGTGGGTGTCTGGAAATGCCCTTTGGCACTTTTTTGACTCCCAGGCTATTGGCATTTAGCTGCCCAAGGACTAGGGATGTTAAGTGTCCTAGTGTGTGAGAAAGTCCCACACCACAAAGTAGCATCCCAGCCCACATGCCAGCAGCGGTCTTGGTGAGAAATACTACAAAAGCTTGGGTTAGTTTTAAATTCTAAATTCATCTGTGACCCCCCCGCCCAATTAAGAATTTTCTGTCTGATTTGAGCTACCGAGATGACCGGCCCCTATTCCATCTGGGTACATAAAATAGTCAATTTTATACCTGACAGTCTAGAGAAGGAAGTTGAAAAGCCTGCCAAGTGCTCTGGGAAGCCCAGGTGGCTTGGGTTTTATCTTTCCTTGTAGGGTGTGCAGGTACTTCTGAGAATAAGGGTTGTCCGTGCACCAGCCAGTGCCGCTGACCTTAGCTGAGACTTTAAGGCAAATGTCCTGCCAGCCAGCAATCAGGCTGAGGCTGAGAGCCTTCAAGGGAAAGTCGGAAGAGGGCTTTTTCTGGTGGATAGCGGTTCCCACAAGGACAGGCTGCCCTCAGACCCACAGCCCTTAGGAAGCAGCTCCCAGCTCCCAGGAACAAGAGTGAGAAAGATGATGACAAGCAAAACAGAAAGAACATGTGGTATTTCCCCCTTCAATTCCATACGTTCTGACACTGTTGTGGTACATGCGTTCACAAATATTTCCCGAGCACCTACTATGTGTCAAGCACTGTGCTGGGTGCTGCGGTAAAAGCAGAGAATGAGACAGAGATGCTTACGTTCTAGTTGGGAAGACGTCATAACTAAACAGGTATATGTAAATCTGATCATTTTAAACAGTGATAGCTGTAGTGTGATTGCTAGAGACTAGGAATGGGGTCTGACAGAGATCTCTGTGGGGAGGTTGTCTGAAGGGGTGAGCTGGGTCCTGGGGAGAGTAACTGTGCTGGGAGGGGATGTGTCAGGGACAGCCATGGAAGCCTGTGTCTGTGGGGCTGTCTTTCCAGCCCAGCTGCCTAGGACAGCAGATGTGGTCCAAATATTTGCCTGGTCCAGGGCAGCTAAAATTAGGAAGAGTAACATTGACACTTATTTTGTTTTCCAGCTGTCTCCATTCAGGATTTCACTTGTGTCTGAGAAGTGGTTTTCATTTGTTTCAGAGATGTAGGGGTAGAGGGTCCTGGCAAATAACCAGCATGGGGTTTTAACCAAGTAAATTATTATTACTTAAAAACATGGCACGTACTTTGTGTCAGGCACTGCTCTGAATGCTTCACAAATGTGAAGCCATTTCATCCTCACAACAAACCTACATACCAGGCCCTGGAGAAGAGTATTACCCTCAGTTCATGCTGAGGACGTGGGGCTGTTTCTCCTGTCACGGCCCTTTCCGTGATGGCGCAGAGAGGTCCTGCATCAGCACTGGGTTGGGGACATGGCAGCGGTGGCCAAGCTGTCAGAAATGCAGGTTCTTGACCTGTTGGGCTACTGAATCAAATCTCTCCAGTGATTCTTACGGATAGCCAAATTTAAGACAACTGATCTAGCCCATCTGTTCCTTTTTAGGGAAATGACCTGAAGGCTGAGCCTTCCATTGTTAGCTAATTGTTCAAAATCAGGTCAGTATTTTGTCTGAACTGACCTTTTCCCCTCCTTAGTTAACGTTCACTTCTCAGGTAGGGGAACCAAGCATGGCAGGGCTAGAATCAACCGGTGAACCAAGGCACACGGAAGCAGGAAGTCGTACATGCAGAGGGCTGGGACTGGGGGTGCCTGGGTTGGGGAGAGTACAGGGGAGATGGTGCAAACTACAAGACATTGTTCCTGCTTCAGAGAGCACCTTATCCCTGAGTGGAGAAAAGATACCTAATTGCCAAATGGGGGATGGTCAGGAGGGACTGTACTTTTACAGTGACATCCCATCCTAGGAGCAACTAACTGAAGTCAATGTAACCATATATCCTTGACAGAAAGAAAGGAAAAAAGTAAGAAAGGGAGAAATAGAGCGGGAAGGAGGTAGGGAGGGCGAAAGGGAGTGAGAGAGAGAAAGGGAGGAAGGGAGAGGGAGGAAGGGAGGGGAGGGCAGGGTGAAGATGGTATGCTGTGGGGTACTCCCCCACATTCCTAGGATGAGATGCCTCAGAGAGAACATGCATTTCCCTGTGGTGTTCTCTAGCTAAGAATGGATCTAACATTTAAAGATTTTTTATCAGGCATGGCCACTGAAGGCAAAGCACTCACATCCCCTGGCTGTCAGCCAACAAACAGGGTCTGCTCTGTGCTGGAGGGAAAACTGGCTGTGTTGGGCTTGCTGAGAGACGTAGGTGGCCCATACCTTATGGGTGACTTTAAGGATTTTCCACAGACATTTTGATTACATATATTTTCATCTTACGTGCTGACTTCAGACATGACCTTTTATGTTAGATACCACACTGGGCACGAAGGCCTCGTGTTCTGACTTCCTCTATTGCCAAAGCTGAGAAACCGGCTAACCAGACCCCATCCTATGCTGCAAAATCCACACTGAGAGCGAGGAAACAAGGCTGCAGCCTCTAGAGGAAGCAAGAGCCTCGAGGTTGTTGATGGATTCTGAGAGTGAAAATATCCCCTGCCACATCCCTGTGCCCACACAACGGACACTGTGGGCTCAGAACCCCTGGGAACCCCTGTCCAGGTGGCCTGGGCTCCCATGCCTGGCCTTATGCAACCAGACTTCCTGGTGGTGCTTCCTGAGCCCCCTATGGCCCCTGCCCTCCACTCAGCACCGACTGGACCCAATCAAACCTAGGGTCTCCCTCCTACAATGTGACCTGAGTGGCAGCTGGTCAGATGGCTACAGGCTCTGGCACCTCTGGGCCCATGGACCCTGCGCTGGTGGCCACCTTGAGCACACAGAGCGGGTGACAAGGCAGAGAGCAGCAGGTAGGGTAGGCCTGGAGTGAGCAACCAAGCCAGGGAGCCTCTTCCTGGTCAGGTGCTGCCTCTGCCAGGCTGCCCTAGGCCCCCTTTGCCCGTGCCTCACACCATCCACGCCCTCTTAGTGAGCTGGCCCGCTCCATTCTATCTCTTGCATCCAAACAAGGCTTCACTGGCTGGGGCTTCACACCCACACCTGGGGGCCTCAAAGGCCTGCATAGAGGAGACCAGTCTAACTGCTTGGACGATTCACTTCTGAGTTTCCATCACTTGTGACCTCTGGTGATCCAAAATGCAAACTTCTAGAATTTAGATGGTCTTGGCCAATTCATTTGTCCCTTTCTTACAGGCCAGAAATTTTTTCCTGGGACTGCGTAACACGCCCACTCTTTGAGCCAAATCCTTCCTTTCGTGATGGTTTCTCAGTGCTCCAGGCACATTTTTCAAAAGTGGGCCTAATTTTTTCCCACTGTTTATCACATTAGGCATGGAAATAATAACAGTGGGATGCAATGGTTTTCAAATTATCAGCACAGGATTTTTTTTTTTTATTAATGTTATTGGAAACCTCCATACAGATAAGATACGAGACTAGTTAGCACTGGGTTTCTTCTCTCCACACCCCTCCCCCCACTGTCCCCTAAAACCAAGGGCCCTGGTTTCATCCTTATCTCAGGCAAACATCAAGAAACACCCGTTACATATTATAGACATACTATAGCCTGCTCTGAGCTCTGGAAGCACGGCAAAGTGAAAGACATGATCCTGACACAGAGGGGAAGCAGGGTAGACAGGATGCCGACAGTCAACAACCAGGACCCTGCCCCCGTAGGAGGGTGTCACAAGTATACAGAGGGCTGCCAGCTCAGAGATGGGAGGAGAGGCTGGGGCTGGAGCAGGTGGGGCTTGGGCAGGGTTTCCGCAGACTTATATGAGAAGAGAAAGTAAAATCCGAAGGGTGGGGGGTGGTGGGTGCACCCAGACCAGAGGAGAAGCAAGGGCAAGGGTGGAAATGTGGGTGATGCGTCCAGGGAATGGTTAGCTGATGAATGTGGTTGGAGAACAGGGTGGTCAGAAGGGGGAAATGGGAAGGAGCCAGAATTTGAATGAAAGGCTAGGAAAATTCAACTCACTTCAGAGACCATCAAGAGCCCTGAATGATTCAACTGAGAAGGAAAAAACCATTAGGAAAAAGAAAAACAAGATAAGAGCAAGAATCCAATGTCAGGCTGCTCAGATGTGCTGTATGACATGGACTCCAGGAAAAGAGAAGGGGCATTAAAGGGAGACGTTGATGACACATTTCCCGCTGCTGACCCTCCCCCCAAAAGGGTCACACGCCTCGAGACCGGTGAAGGCAAAATACATTATCTCCACTTATTCGTCGGACATCAAGCAATGCAGTGACTCATGTGGAGTCACCCAGCTGAGGACTGCGGGGGTCTTGACTCACAGGCCTTCCCAGAAGAATCCTCTCCAGCAAGAACACGTGATCTCCAGACACTTGTGCTGCGGCCACTGAGAACAGTCTCCCACCAGCTCTGTGCTTCTCAGACCGTCCTCTTTCCACCCAAATCCATGAACAGGGAACACCCAAACTCTCTCCCAGCCCAGCCTCAGCTTACGACACACAGCCAAAGGAATTCAGAGAACGGCCTTATGTTGAAACCTCTCCAAGATCATCACAGTGAAACACGCACACGTGGCATGCACACACAGGCATTCTCAGAGTAGGCATGAGGAGCGGGGATGAATGGGTCCTGGAAAAGTGAGGGCTGCACGCAGCCTGCCCTGTGGCAAGGGCCCCATGCTACAAACTTCCCTGGGGATGATGGTTTAAGATGTCACCTCACCAGACACAGTTTGATGGTACCACACTTGGGCTGGCCACTCTCTCTCTCTCTCTCTGCCTCTGTGATCCCTACATAATCAAAAATCTAGAGACATGGGGCAGATGGGAGAGAAATGAGGTAATCTGACTATCCTGCACAAGGCCCCAGACAAGGTGGTGCGTGGTCCCCCCTCATCCTAGTCCTCCAGTTACAGAAGCTGTGTCCTGTCCAACAGCTCCACTGGATGGACGAGAGTAACAACATCAGAAAAGGGGACAAAGAGGAAGGAGGACACACTGCACATCCCCCATAGTGGGGAGGGAGGCTTTCCAGGAGGTCGCGCTGGACTTCCTGGCACCTCCGCTGAATTCCCAGGAGTCTGTTCCGGAGGCTCTGGGGGCTGAGGGGAGGGCACCATGATGGCCTTACAGTCAGGAGAGTATGTCAGCGGCAGTTCAGCCGGTGACTCAGCACTGATGGGAAGGCCAGACCTCCCTGAGGTCACAGGCTGCAGTAAACACTGGGCTCCTCCACCTCCCAACGCTCGGCCCCACCACGAGGAGCTAACACAAATCAGCCTGCTAGTGACCGTGCCCCCATCTTCTGCAATACACACGCTGTCTCCCCTTCACTGGTTTTCTAATCCAACTTGTTTTCTAAATTTATAAATGCAATAATATGCACCTGATTAAAAAAAAAATCTCTAACAGTACCAAAGACTGTCCAATAAAAAGAAGCAATGGAGGTTTAAGGGTAATTTTTTAGTTCTTGATTCACCCATGTAGGGAAGCTTCACGAGACTTCTATTTTTGTAGACTAGGAAACTAACCCGCTTTGTCTGACCTCCCACTTCTGCTCTCCCCGCCCACCCCTAAGTTCTGGCCCCGACTAGCACAGTCACCTAGCAACACAGTTCACCACTCCTATGTTCTGTTCTAGAAATAGAAGTGTTTGTGCTTCGTCTAGAACTTAATTCTTAAAATTAAAAACAAACAACCAGCATTTAAGATATTCTGATTGTGTAAGAATTGTTCCCTCCAGAGGCAAGTGGACAACCTCAGAGAAGAACAGGCAGACACGCCACAAAACTGCTGCTGCTTGAAGGGAAACACAACTAAGTTGGGAGGACTGGGGAGGGGATGGGGTGAGGTACTGGTGTTAGTTTTCCTCGGCACTGAAGGCATTTCCCTGAGTCCTTCCCTCAAGTTGGCATGGAGGGTGGAAGGAACAACATCAGGGCCCTGCATTCATGGGCTTTTCATCTGTATTTCTTGAGCACCGATATGTGTTGGGTGTATGCTAAGCATTTAAGATGTGTATAGGAACAGTTTCTGCCCTCAAAATCTCCCAAGGGAGAGAAGGGAAAATCAAAGACCGCAAAGAATGAATGATCCAACAAGACGGAGTTTTTGGTTTTGTTTTCTGTTTTGTTCATGGCTGTATTTTTAGTATCTAAACTAGCCAATTACTGAATGAATGAATGAATGAACATAGTGCCTAAGTTATGCACAGTGGAGGAGGTGGGGGTGGGGAAGGGGGACCGGACTCGGGGGGGTGGCACCTATAAGAACACTACAGAGGAGGCCTGCAGGTGCCTGCCTCGGTCTTGAAGGCTCAGAGAAAGTCCCCAAAGAGAGTTTGGGTTGGATATTGAAGCCCAAGTAGGAGGAGGACATGGGAAGAAGCGGCAAGGGAATGCCCAGTGGTATGGTAGAAGCCGAAGGTGCGTTTGGGAACATGGTAGGAAATGCTGAGAGAATGACAAGAGGAGGCAGTTGTCTCCAAGAAGGGACTTCTGTGCCATGTTGATGAGCCTGGCCTGTATTCTAGGGGTGACAAGGAATCTCACAGGGCTGTCCACAGGGGAGTAGTGCAGTCAGGTCTGTGTGTTAGAGACACACCTGTGTGGGCAGGGTGAGGGTACGTTGGCTGGAGGTGGGAGTCTGGCTAGGGGACGGAGGCTGTCTCTGGGATGAGACATGGCAAGAAGCCAAACTAAGGCTCTGAGGTTGGAGAGAAGGGCTTAGCTCTTAGAAACATTTAGGAGGTAGAATCTGGACAATCTGGTAGCTAAGGGGTTTTGTGGGATAACTCAGTGCTCCTGATCTGAGTGGCTGAGTGGTGGCATCATCCACAAAAAGGGGGATTAAAAGAGTCCAGCTCATCAGGCAGATAAAAAGATGCTCAATATCGCTAATTATCAGAGAAATGCAAATCAAAACTACAATGATGTATCACCTCACACCAGTCAGAATGGCCATCATTAAAAAGTCTACAAATGATAAATGCTGGAGAGGGTGTGGAGAAAAGGGAACCCTCCTACACTGCTGGTGGGAATGTAAGTTGATGCAGCCATTTTCCATGCTGGAAAACAATATGGAGACTCCTTTAAAAACTAAAAATAGACTTACCATATGATCCAGCAATCCCTCTCCTGGGCATATATCCAGAGAAAATTTTCATTAGAAAAGATACATGCATCCCAATGTTCATAGCAGCACTATTTACAATAGCCAAGACATGGAAGCAACCTAGATGTCCATCGACAGATGACTGGATAAAGAAGTTGTGGTACATATATATGTGTGTATATATACACATATGTATATACATAATGGAATACTACTCAGCCATAAAAAAGAATAAAATAATGCCAGTTGCAGCAACATGGATGGAACTGGAGATCACCATTTTAAGTGAAGTAAGCCAGAAAGAGAAAGCAAAATACCATATGATATCACTTATATGTGGAATCTTAAAAAAAAAGACACAAATGAACTTATTTACAAAACAGAAACAGACTCACACACATAGAAAACAGACTTTTGGTTACAAGGGGGAAAGGCAGTGGGAAGGCTAAATTGGGAGTTTGAGATTTGCAGATACTAGCTACTATCTAAAAAATAGATAAACAAGTTTCTATTGTACAGCACAGGGAACTATATTCAATATCTTGTAGTAACCTATAATGAAAAAGAATATGAAAAGGAATATATGTATGCGTATGTATGACTGAAACATTAATTGCTGTACACCAGAAATTGATGCAACATTATAAACTGACTATATTTCAATTAAAAAAAAGTGATACAACTAGACAAAAAAGAAAGAGCATGGGCTCAGCAAGTTTGAGAAGTGCTAAGTACCACTGTGCGTTGTGCAAGTGGGGACGTCTTTAGACAGGTGGATCTATTTACAGATGAGAGAGTTATGGCAGGTCAGTGGTAGATGAAGCCGAGGACAGAAAGAGGTAAGGTAGTAGACACAGGAAAGTGTGTGAGAAACACCACCTGTAAGGATGGATAGACACAGAGAAGTCCTCGGACACTGGGAGAGTTGAACCAGCAGAGAGGGTATCACTTTTCATCGCAGGGGTGTGTGTGAATGAATGAATGTGTATACTAAACAATTTCTCCCTGCTTTTCCTCTTGGTTTCTCTCTCTTGAAGTAACTTCAAGTACTAGACTGTACAACTAGAACTGGTCCCCATTGATCTTGGGGTGATAGTCACCAGAGGCACCATCTAGTTCTTGATGTGATTATAAAGTTTCTCTTGGATTTTCAGGAAATATTGCAGGTCACGAAGAGTCTCAGTAGTTTTCCAATCAGTGGTTTCTCTGGCAGTGAGCTTTTTTTTTTTTCAAATAAACGTTTTATTCTAGAATAGTTTTAGGATTAGAGAAAAGTCAAGAAGGTAATAGAAATAGAAACAGACTCACAGATGTCGAAAACAAATTTATGGTTACCAGGGGGAAGGAGATGGGAAGGGATAAATTGGGAGTTTGAGATTTGCAGATACTGACTCGTATATATAAAATAGATAAACCAGTTTATACTGTATAGCACAGGGAACTATATTCTATATCTTGTAGTAGCTTATGGTGAAAAAGAATATAAAAACAAATATATGTATATTCATGTATGACTGAAGCATTGTGCTGTACACCAGAAACTGACACATTGTAAACTGTATATCGCAATTAACAAAGTAAAAAAAAAAAGGTAATAGAATTCCCATGTACTCAACACTCAAGTTTCCCCTATTGTTCACACCTTACTGTGGTACATCTGTCATAACTAATGTACCAATACTGATACATTATTATTAACTAAAATCCATACTTTATTCAGAGTTCCTTAATTTTTAAGTATTGTCCTTTTTGTTCTAGGAAAGCATTCAGTTGTCATGCCTCTTTAGGTTTCTCTGGGCTGTGATAGTTTCACACACTTCCCTTGTCTTTGATGAACTTAACAGTTTTGAGAGGTACTACGGGTCAGGTATTTATAGAATTTCCTTCAGTTTGGGCTTGTCTGATGTTTTTCTCATTATCAGACTGGGGTTATAGGTTTTGCAGAGGAAGACCACAGAGGCCAAGGGCCGCTTTCACCACATCACATCGAGGTACCTACACACCGTCAGCACGAGTGATCGCTGTTGATGTTGACCTCGGTCGCCCGGCTGAGGTGGTGTCTGCAGGTCTCCCCACTATAAAGTCCCTCCCCGCCCACTTCCACACTGTGCTCTTTGGAAGGAAGTCACTACATGCGGCCCACACTGCAGGACTGGGGAGTCATGTGCCCCTTCCTTGAGTGGGAAAGCAGTTAGCTCTTTAAATCTCATCCTCCCCTTTCACCTGAAGGAAATCTCTCCTGCTTCCTTTCCTGTCTTTCAGATACTCTTCTGGGAACACATAGACCTGTCAACTAGCCCTTTTATGGGACATAACATTTCTAAGTGTATCTACGTGCACCTCAAAATACCATATGATGAGATTTTAAAAGCGAGTAGGGATTTCCCTCCAGGGAAGCACTGATTTACTGCTGATTCCAGGCATGGAGGTTCCCTTTGAAGTAAGCCTGGAAGGATATCACGTCCAGGGGCCCATCTGGGGGGCCCTCACCCCTTGTCCACCTGCTGGTGTCATGTGTGAGGCTGGCCTAACTTAAAAGTCAGGAATAAGTGAAAATCCCCTACAAGAGGGAAGAATCAGAAGGGAAGTACTTGAAAAGAATAATGCTGTTTCACTGTATTATGTGGACAAATAATGCCCTCCTTTGTTACAATAACAGCGCTCACTTCTATAAACCAAGAATATCATAGTAAAGACACACGACGTGGTCAAAGATTGCATCATACCAAGGAAGGAAGGTCAAGAACTTAACACCAAGACTTTTAGAAAAAAGAGATCATTATTTAAAGACATAATGAAACTCCAACAGGAATTAGGGCCATGTGAGTTAGGAAACATGGCACTTGTATCTTTGCATAATAAATCTGTATAATTTAATTTAAAAAATTATTGTACGTTATTAAGATAAGACCCCACCGCATGCTTTGGTTTCCCCCAGTGTTTGCGCACTGCTGCCCCCTGGGGCCTCTCCACGGGGTTAGGAAAAGCAAGCATTGACAAGCCAACTGTTGTTCTCTCTCACTGTTTTCCTCCTTATTGCCTGGACTTTGAAGTTCAATGTCATGTAAACATTAACTTGCTTCTTAAATAAAGCCACAAAAGGCAAACTGTAACCTGAGCATATGATTTATCCCAACTCTTTCCCATGCACTCTAAGGATTCTGATTTCTTCTCCACCAGTATGTCTCTATCTTATAGAAATAGTTTTGAAATAGTCTTAAATTATTTTTATTATTAATAATTATTATTTTATTATTGAAGTGTTTTCCAAAGAATGCCCATCAGAGACGACTTTAGGTTGTAATAACCACTAACTTTCTTTTTAAATATTTTTAAGTTAAAAAAAGTTGATTTAAAGGAAAAAACATGTTAAATAGCAGAACAAGTGGCAAAAGGGAGGACGAAAATTATCACTGGCTGAAGTTTGGGGCCTACTGAACTCTTGCACTAATCAGTTTCACAGGTAAAATTTATTGTACACACAAAAAACTGAATTATTCTAACTTCAGGAACACCCCACAGAAGCTAAGATAGTATTCTCTTTTTTTTTCAGTCACCAGTCATTATCTACCTACATTACAGCAGTCTTCTTTTATAATACAGTTGTGCTGATCATGATAGTCTAAATCATTCTGGCAAGCCCTTCAAAACAAATTATACGCCTCATTTATGCAATTTTGCAAGACTGGTGTCAAAACAGATTTTCCTGAATTTACTATGGAAATGGTTTCAGATTTTTCTCCTAGGTTATATTTTATTTTCCCCAAATTAAAAGAATATAAAATTATAGTGACTCTTCCTAACATTGAGAACTTTAATAAATGCCACTATCTGAATTGCTGAGGAAACAGTTCCTTAGTTTTCAGATCTTGATTTTATAAAAACTATGTCTTACTTATTCCCCTTCTACCTTCACCACAGTGGTCTGTTCTTTTGCCATGTAAGTGTCATTTAGAATTATTTTCTAAACCTGAACTGTGGAGCCGTACGATCTCAAATAAATGAAAGAATGATACTAAAAAAAAAAAAAAAAAAAAAGCTAATTTCCTTAATCTTTTTCTTTTCCTGCACTGAGATATTTCTCCCTGACACATAATTAAATATGGTTGAGCATTTGCTGAATTACTGTGTGGTTAACCCCTTTCAACAGCAGGGAACCCAGATATTTTTAAATTTCTTGAATGCACAGTTTCTGATTAGTTGACCTTTTCTACACACCAAGCTGATCAGATGCAGTCATTTCTATCACCTCCATGTCCAGATTGCATTTATCCATAAATAAAGTCCTTGGTTTTTGTTTTTGTTGCTGTTGTTATTCTGGTTGTCTACTATAATTTTATCTTCATAAATAAAATTTCAATTTGCAAAATGACTTAATTTGTTTTATTGATTCTAGGTGTCAGCGATAATGCAACTAATCAGTTTGAAAACACAAAAAACATTATTTCTGAATAATACATGAACATTCTTTCCATTCATGCCCTTCTCCAGTCCCTTCCTTTTCCTCACCTTCTCTCCTATCTTTCTCTCCGTCCTTCATCAAACATTCATTAAGCCTGTCAGGCACTATGCTAGATGTTGAGAATCAATGATGGATAAACTCTCAGTCCCCCATGAAGCTTATCCTATCGATTTAAAATTTTTCCTTCCTGTTTATTCCAAAGGTCATTTGGACAAAACACACTAATGAAATTCATGGGAAAGAAAACAAGCATGGACAGCTTTCACTGAGTTGGAGAAAAAGTATGTCACCAACCTTTAGCTGTTGCAGAGAAATCTTTCCTCTCTGGGGGCTCGGGCTATATCAACAATTCTTCTTTTCCCCGAGAACTGGCTCTGGGGCGGGCATTCTTCCTCCTCTAGCATAAATAACCTCGGGTGGGAATGTTTGGATGGACACCAATTGGATGAGACCCAGAGCAGCAGGAGAGCCTCCTAGAAAACTTAGGTGCCCACACTCTGGTGTGGCTGTGTGAGGCCTCTGGTATAGAGCTCCTGTAGAAAACCACAAATGCACAGGAAATTGGGGAAAATCAGATAAAGGCAAACCATTAAATGACACATGAACAGAAAGGAAACAGTTAAGAATTAACCCAAATTAATTTAAGGCTATAAGAACAAGTGGTGCAACGGTTTAGTTAATAAGTAGCTGGTCTCCAAAGCTAGGGCATTTGAGCTGAATGACTAAGGGCTTTTAGACCCATCAGGGGGCAGGTGGAAGGAGAAAGAATCACAAGTTGCTGTGGGAAGCAGGAGCAGACACTGTATCCTGGACGCAGACTAGATTCATGCATACACTCATCTACCCATATGTACAGACACTAATCCATTCAAGCAAATGCTTGCTGAGTACCACTGCTCTAGGTGATGGTGCTGAGGGTACAGCAGTGAGCACGACCTTGAAATTCAGGCGCCTGCTGGAGGCACAGTAAGCAACTGGCTGGAATTTAGGTGGGTATTATACAAAGAAAAAGGCAATGCTGAAGCGTGAGTCTACTGAGTTTGGCTAGTTTCTTTGGAATACCAGGACCCAAAGAATCTTCCAGTGGAACAAGCTGTTACTTACTCCCTCAACCTTTCCCTAAGTCTGAGGTTGTCTTCCCTTTTTTTCATTCTCTCAGCCTAGCAAGACCATGTCACCATCCACATCTTTAAGCTCAGGCCCATCTACACTCAGGCCTCCAGGTGGCTACCTTCTTGCTGTATCTTCACAGGGCCTTTTCTCTGAGTGTGCCCATCCCTGGCGTGACTTTTTTGTGGCCAAATTTGCTCTTCTTGTAAGACTTGTCAGATTGGATTAGGGCCCACTCTAATGGCCTCATTTAACTTAATCTTTCCTTTTAAAGACCCCATCTCCAAATACAGTCACATTCTGAAATAACAGGTGGTAGGGCTTTAACATATGTAATTTAGGGGGGATATGATTCGGCCTATAACCCCACTCCACACCCAGCCCCTGGAGATTCTTGCTGTCTGGTTGCCCTGTGAAAAATGGCATGAACCACAAAGAAAGTCAGTGACCACAGGGCCGTTTACCTCCTAAAAGAATGCCTGCCTCAAACCGAGAGACAAGAGAGTAAGTCTTGGGATCTGCACCCCCTTATGCACAGCTACAGTCTACTGCAGAGAGAGCCTTGCTTCATGCCCTCTCAGGATCTGAAGCAATTTCCTAAATTTTAAGAGTAACAAAGGAAGTTTCTGCTAGAGGCAGCTGAAAGGTCTATTTTGTACCTTAGGATCACGTGGGAAAGACACAAACCTTTGACCATCAGAGGCTTCCAAGGAGCTTTCAAAGATCTCAGGTTGCTTTAGAGGCAAACTACAATGTAATAACAGGGCCAAGTCAAGAGGAAGTAAAAGAACTCTGTAAGGCAGTGAGTAGCACTCTGAAAATTCATGTTTCCTGTTTGCTTCAAATCTTCTTCCACAGGGGCCTTGCTCAATGTTAACAGGGCCTGTTTGCCAGCGGCTCTAGGTCAGTTCACTGAAAGTCAGTTGTTTCCATCCTACATTTCTGCCAGTCCCACCCCTTCCCCTCCCTCTTATCAAGTTTCTTCAGTTGTTTTTAACCCCTGTCAGTCCTTCCACTGCCATTTGTGCTCAATTCCTCCAGTCCTTTCAAGACCTTCTGGTTCCTCCTAATCCCTGGCCCTTCCCCCCGTCACCCATCAATCCTGGCCCCTCAAATCACTCCCAGACCCACAGATCGCCCCCTTTACTTGCCAGAGCTTTAGCCCTGCCCACTCTTTCCTACCTCCCCATACCTCAAAGGAAACACAGGCATTTTACTGGTGATTTATACAGCCAAATTGCCTACGAAAAATTCTGTACCAACTTACACTTACATCAACATTGAATTCTATGAAACGGCTTGATGTCAGAACAACTTCACCAAGCCTACTACTCTTTTTAACTACCTTATAGTATGTTGTAAAAATAGACATATTCCTGCTGCTTTATCCTGTATTTTCTTGATTACTAATAATGTTAAAATCTTGTCAAATGTTTTTTGGTCAACTGTATTTCTGAATCTGTGAACTGCCTGTTCATATTCTTTGTCCATTTTTCAGTTAGGATGTCTTATTCTTCATGAATATTTTCTCCTAGGTGTCCCTTCTCTTCTAACTGGGCTGCAACAGACTGAATAGTCCTTAAAATGCCATCATGCAGATATAATGGAATACTGGCCAACTAGGATTTTGCAGAAATGTTCAAAGGTTGTTTAAAAAATTCCACCCAGTATGAATTGCTGTAAACTTTATAAACAGGCAAAAGCAGCAAGCAAATGTGGTGGATCGATCAGTGAACTGGGTTTCAACAAATGGGTCTGCTTCCTTTACCAGCATATCCATATCAATATAGATTTTTTAGTCACACAGCAATATATCTTACTGTGGAAAGATTTAAAATACACATATATATATAGATAATTACAGCAGATTTTTTTGTGCTTGCCCAGTGGCCACTCCCCCTTCACCCATCATAGCCAAGCCCAGATTTTGTTCAGGTATCCATTCAAACTTGTTCATGGGATTGTTTAATTCTTTAATTTGTTACTTAATTTATGAACTTCTGAGAAAGTGACATTAAGAGGTGGGGTAGGGACACCCAGGAACTATGGTTTCATGGCCCCAGGTCCTTCAGTGAGCATGCGAATTGCTGGAACCTCATGGGTGACCACATTGGGAGAGGGTCCGCTCACTCCACAGTGGTGTAGTGAGCCCGCCTTTGTATCTGTTGTGGGCTTCATTTATGAGGTGCTCATACAAGTTCTAAAAGGGGTCTACAGTGGATTCAGTGTGTGGCAATTTGCAGAACTGGTGGGCTGGCAAGCCAAGTAGACATCTACTCTTATGAGAGCTTTAGGTGAGAGAACTTGGCAGAGATGTGATGCATGACAGACACTGGCATCCTGCCTGACCCTAGGGGAGAAGGGACTAAGAAGGAGAGAAGGTCTTTTTATGAGGGACTTTGTATAACCTGAACTGACGGCCTTGTGAAAGTGGTGAGTTTGCATACGTGGCGAGAGGTCTGGGTACTCTCAGGTTACAAATCAAATATCACAAATATGTCATTGACACAGACTCAGAGAGCCATGAAACACACAAAATTCTTTAAATCCCAACAGTGCACACTTCGGCCCAATATACCAGACGAATATGCAGCAAAACGGACACAATGCTTATATAGAGGAAGGGGAATCTTCTCTTCTGTGTGTTCTTTCAACTTTTTTGTTATAAAATACTTTACACACAAAATAATATGTAAGAGATAAAGAAGGTGAATAAATATCACATATCAATCATCTAGTTTAAGAAACAGAACATTACCAATCCCTTTGAAGATGGGATTGTTAATGTATGTTTCCACTTAATACCCTGAACTGAAAACTGAACACAGTACCTACACCTCACCTTATGTATCATTGGACAGAACTGCACCACATGCCCAGACCTAAACATGCCATTTCAAGGGCGACAGGACCATCATGACTGCTTGGGCAGTTCAAACTTTTTGGTCTCTGGACCCCTTTACACTCTTACAAATGATTAAGGATGCCAAAGAGCTTTTGTTAGTATCGCTTGTATCTATCAATGCTGAACACATCAGAAGTTAAAACTGAGAAAATGTTAAGATACTTAATTCATTTACAAGTTACAATAATAAATCCAATACATGTCACTGCACACACACATTAAGAAAAATTATTTTCCAAACAAAAAGTAATTAGTGAGAAGAGCTGCACTGTCTTACATTTTTGCAAATCTGTCTGGCTTAATTAAAGAAGACAGCTGGATTCTCATGTCTGCTTCTGCATTCCAGTCTGTTCTAATGTTGTTTTGGGTGAAGTATATGAAGAAAATTTGGCCTCACAAAGATAAGTAGTTAGAAATGAGGAGAATGTTTTAATAGTCTTTTCAGATGATTTTGGATATTCTTGTTTGATACTACACCAAAACTCAACAAATGATTGCTGCTTCTTCGTTTTTTGACTTTTTATTTTTTACCCTCGCGCAGCAACAGGCCCAGCACGGGGTCCCAGATGGGCCACTCGCTGCTTGATTGGCCCAGCGCCGCCTGCAGCTGCAAGCCCTGTGTCCTCGCTCCAGCCCCCACAGCTGGCCCCCGGAGCTTGTGCTCTGCTGGCCTCGGAGAGGGAGGGGAAAATGATGGAGGAAAGATTGGATTTAAGCACGCAATCTGGGTCATAGCACCAAAATTAACGTTACCGGGAAAAGGGAAATAAGAATTACCTTGGTTTTTAGTCACCCGAAAAAAAAAAAGAATTTTTGATGAGAGACAAAAAGCATGATATAAGCAAGATTTTTATTAGTGAAGTAAAAAAAAATAGTGAAAGATAGTACACTTCCAAGAATTAGGAGCAGGCCAATCCAAGAGAGGAAATATGGCCAGCAAATGATTGCTTCTTAAAGGTTAGTAGCAATGTGGAATCTAAAGCAACATCAATGAACTACTCCTACTCTGTTACATTAAAAATCCATTGGGCTTTTACATGTGGAATAGACTTTTTTCTACCCATGCTTCATGGTTTTGTAACATCACACAGTGGTCATTTGGAAAATACTGGTTCACTAAATGTAGTGCTATTAAAATATGTCCATGGATTCTTTGGTACTCCTCCCTTTAGGAGGTGGAACTTAACTTCCCTCTTCTTGAATATGGGCTGTACCTGTGACTCAGTTCTAATGAGTAGAATGGGGTAGAAAGCACAGTGTGACTTAAGAGGGTAGATCATAAAAGACATGGAGGCTTCTATGTTGCTCCCTCTCTCTTGGATCACTTACTCTGGGGGAAGCTACCTGCCATGTTGTCAGGATGCTCAAAGTTCTGCGGAGAGGTCCACGTGGTAAGAAACCAAGTGTCCTGCCAACAGCCATGTGAGTGTGCCATCTTGGAAGCAGATAGCCTAGCTCCAGCCACACTTTCAAAACAGACATCTTGACTGCAACTGTAGGCAAAGCCCTAAATCAGAACCACCTATTTAAGTTGCTCCCAAATTCTTCACCCACAGAAACTGTGAGATAATAAATATTTGTTGTTTTAAATTACTATGTCTTAGAGTAATTTTTAAAGCAACAACAGATGTCTAATATACCGAGTTATGCAGACCTTTCAAATATCGACATATTCCATTATTCAGTATATTTTTTAAAATCACATTTGCAGGTATTGCCGCCAAGCTCATCCAAAGAATCTTTTAAACAGAAGCTGTCATGATATATGGTAGACATAATTCTTTAAAATTCTAGTTTTCGCTTGAAAGACCACATTTTATCACTGGCAACAAATAATGTCAGTTGGATTCTCTTGACAGGACAAGCTAATTTTGTTCATTTTCTAGAAAGTGTTTACTCAACATCCAAGTCCAAAAAATCACTGTCATCCATTCAAGTAAAAGAGGTGTTTTTAAGAAGAGAGACTAGTGCACCTAGCAAATCAACCAAGCATAGAATTGCTTTTTCTTGAGCAGATGACACCGATCACCATCTCCAGCGGAGGAGTCTTAACACATGGAGGATAGCAATTGGTATAAGAATACCTGCCACAGGACTGGCAGCCCCAGGATGTCAACCTGCTCCACGGTTCGCAGGTGCCAGGGCGCCCGGGTTGCCAGAAAAACACGACTCACAGAGGCACTGGGTGGAACAGTCCTTTACTCTTTACTTGTGAAGAGAAAGAGCAAGATCAGCTTCAGTGGTGATTGTCCCCCATGGCCAGCAGAACTGTGTGCACTCCTCTTGTGCTACAAGCAAAGGACCCCATTCCCTCCCCTCCTGGAACAGATACAGCAGTAGGGTTGGTCAGGTGTCATATGACACACACACTGAAGCAGAACAAAGAAGTACACATCCAGTCCGGAACAGAGAAAGATATTCCAAACAAAGAGATATGCCCAGCACAGGCTGTGAGAGCTCTTTATATCTTTGTAAGGAAATTTTCCAGGCCCATGGCACATTCTTATACAACGGTATAGGGGTTCAAAGACTGCACATGTAACTACTTTTTTAAACATTTTTTCCTCCAGACAAATACAGTACCTTGGTATGCAGCAGACTTGCTTGATGTATACCTCCCATTCTGTCACACGGAATATCAAAAGGACAGGTACTCAAGGCTCAAAATTGAGTAAAATGAATACTTCTATAGCTTCATTAACGACATTCTGTTAAAAGAAGAAACAATAGGCCCCAAATGGATTCACTTGTGCTAAGTCTCATGTCAACAAACCAAGACTTAATACCTAACCAACTGCAATTTCAGCCTCTCCTTGGAACGTGAACTCTAAGCAGTCTGAAATTTCAGGACCAGCACTGGTGAGGTAATTCGCTTGCTAGATCACTGCCTTTCACTAAAGGAAGGTGACCTTGCCTGAAACTCTTGAAAAATATGTTTATCTGCCTGCTTAGGGATACACATAGTTCTACCTTTTGATATACACGGTGACGGCAGGTCTCATTTCCTCTCACTCCCGTGCTCTAACCCTCCCATTTTGCTTCAGTAACTTTGAGTCTCTTAAATGCCCTACAGTTCCTTCTTAGTCCACTCCTTCCCTTCTGGTTTCCTCTTTCCGTCCAAATGCTCCAGACCCTCTACCTCAATCCCAACCCCACCAATTGCTCCCATTTCTAGCCAGGCCATTTGCTCTAAGCGGCCTCGAGGGGAAAGGTGAAAATAGGCAGTGGGGCCCAGACAGGTGTTGCTGGGGTCTGAGGATGAGGCAGGGGGCTGAAGGGTCTGAGGAAGGAGGCTGTCTTTCTTGAGAATCCACGCATTTAAGGACTTGTGCTGGACGGGCCCCATATAGCCACAGAGCTGGGGCCACAGGAAAGTTACCTTCTTGGGAACAGGGACAGCAGGTCAGGAACTACAGATCTTCCTCCTCCCTGCTACTGTCCACAGCTTGGATTCCTGCAGCTACTGCTGGAAGTTGCAAAAGAGCTGTGGGATCCACACAAGGAGCCCCGTGGGTTATGCCCTTGGGGCAAAAGTCTTCACTTCTTCCCGGTGGAAGACAAGCAACGCAAGACTGGGAATAAAGAGTACCCAAGACCATCTATCTCCAGAGACGCCCAGAGGTAGGGAGAGAGCACGCAGCGGCAGAGGGCTACAAAGCCGCGGCAGGCAGAAAGTGCAAGGCCGCAGCGGGCCTGGACGCGCGTGCCAGAGGGAACGGAACACTGCACTGAAGGACTGTCGCCAGGTCCTTTCCTTTCTAAGTCTGTTTCTCTGACTCACGAACGACCCCTAGAGGTAGACAAAACCTCGAGCCGTTCTACCCTTTCAGAAACCGACTCCACATCCAGACTCACCCTAACTTCCACATTCGGAAAAAGAGCGCATGTCCGGGGTGGGGGTCCCGCGGAGCTTTGTGGGAAATGGAGTCTTTGTCGGGTGGATTCTGGGAGTCGTAGTTCCTCCTGGTCCCTCAGCGCACGCGCATTTCTGTCCTTCACATCGCGTCTTCCAGCCCTCGGCGGCGCCGGAAGGAGACGTGTGAACTGGTGTGTGGGTGGCCTCTGAGCTGCGGTGGCTCAGGGTTTGTCTTGTGGGGAGGAGTCCCGAGGTGGAACGTGACAGACCGACTTGGGGCCTCTGTCAATTACAATTGTTAATTGTAATCGGGCAATTACAGCACAAGTGATAATCTCCGAGATGCGGGATGTAGGAGCAGCGTGTAAGGGCCTGGAGGACGAGGTTTCGGAGCCAAAACATTGAGGTGTGGCTTAGGACCAGGCCGTGGGGCGACGTGTTTAAAGCCCGGGGCCTCGAGAGCTCGAGTCCCCAGTGAGCAGGGCTGCCGCTATGAAAGGACTCTCGAGTCGCACAGAGGAGGTGGGCGTTATCCCCTGACAGTGTAAATCTGTTGTCGGTTTCCGGTGGGGCGCGCTGTGATACTAACTTAATTTTTCAACGTCATTGTGGCTCCAGTTCTGAGGGGTCGCGAGGGGAGGGCATTGAAGACCGAATAGTAGTTCAGGGAGAGATGATGAGAGCCGATGGTGGCTGTGGACTGAGTAGATAATGGGAGCTCAAGGGAAGAGTTGAGGATCCCCATATTAGTGGTGTGGGCTGCTGGCGTGTATGTAGATATTCTCAGAGACATTCTTAATCAGTCTGCCTCAACCCTCCCGCCCTCCTCTCCCCAAAAGACTTGAGGGGTCCATCAGTGAGCATATATGTGCAAATACATTCACAAAACTATTCAGATGCACACTGACCCAAAGGACATTCACGTACGTAGCCTGTTAACACCCATCTTTGTGAGCACACTGGTGTCTATAAATACACACAGCCACATAGGTACTCAAAATCACATACTCATACATACCCCCTATCCCAGACAAAGGCTCTAGTAAATGTATCTTTCATCCTAGCTCGAAGGGTCTCTGTCCAGAGCTGAGGATGCCACCATCTTGGTCAAAGTTTAGCCTACAAGCCAAAAGGACACAGGGTGATTTCCTTGAGCCTCTCTCTGGAAACTTCACACACAGCTCAGCTTTTATCCTTCCACCTTACTACATCCAAATCCACTGTGACTCTAACTCTTTTTAGTTAAACTTTCTGCCACTCTGGCCCAATATGAGAGAGAAATGGGGCTTGAATTTACGTAAGGGCTTTGCTTATCAGAATGTGTTTGTTGAGGGTCTTCACAGAGTAGTAGTTCTGAAGATATTTGTGGGTGTTGAATTCTTTTGAGAATCTAATGAAAGCTGTGAACCCTCTTCCCAGATAACATATCTTTATATCCACACTATTTGAAGAACAAAATTGAAACCTATCTGTGGAGCCCTGATTAAGAACCTTACTAGAGGTAGATCAGAAGGTCAGTTTCCTGGTTGCCTCCTCCTGGTTGGCACCTTCAGATGGCTCCAGAGAGGAGAAGAGTAGGTCCCAAGCCCAAAGAGGAATCAGGGCATGAGGAAGGGGCAGTCTCTCCTCCCATCCGTTATCCCTTGTCAAGGAGCCAGGCTGCCAGTCTTGCCAGTTCTCTGCTGGGCAGTCAGTCATAACCACTAAATGGTTAGTGGGAGAGTCAGCCGGGTAGGTGGTTCAAGCTTATCAGATGTTTAGTTGTTTAGGCTTAGTAGGTCAGTTAGAAACACAGTAGGTCCATTAGAAAGACAATAAATTAATCAAATGATTTGTAATTTAGAAACTTAACCATTCAGCCAGTCAGTTACTCAGGATTAATTTTTCAGATGGGCAGTAGGATCTCAGCATCCATCAATCAGAAGGTCAATTTAATGGTCTGTCCATTAGGGAGCCAGTTATGAGAATGCTAAACAGTTCCTTGATCAGTGGGACAAAAGGGCAGTTACGGTAAGACCATCTGGATACAGTGTGTCTCTACTTGTTACATCTTGAAGACAGCGTTGGCAGTGGGAAGAGTTGGCTCCTAGGCTGACAGAGGGAGCTTCCGTTTGCGGGGAAAGAGGCCTTGTCTGGTGTGGGGAACAGGAAAAGGAAAAACTGCAGAACCAGAGCCAGGGAAGTTGCCACTAGAGGGCAGTGTGGCGTCCCTTCACAGGCACAGGGTGCAGCTTCAGGCTAGTGGGAGCCCCTGTCTCTGGTCTCTGGCCAGCTTCTGAAGGAAGGCTCCTGAAAGGACTTCTCATTTGGGGAGGACCTAACCAAGATGCGCTTGGCTCCAAGCTGGGAGGAAGGCAGCCAGCTGCCCCCCAGGAGAAGGACATGTCTTTCCTGGGCACTGCTGCTGGGGCACGCCTGTACGGGGCACTGGGGAGGAGGGTGAGTGGAGGAGGAAGAGCACCTCACTGGTTGGCCTCAGGAGCATGGAGGGGGGCAGCTGCCTATATCGTAGGCACCGAGGGCAGGATCTGTCTCCTGTCGAGGTGCATGTCACTTCCCAGCCTGCTTCTCCTTCAGTGCCTCTAGGGGCCAAAGAAGGACCAGACCAATGGCCTAAAGCCTCCAGACTCCCACTCCTTTACTGAACTCTGTGGTCAGCTGCTGCTTCTGCAACGGGCAGCAACTCTAAAGCAGGAAGATGGAGGTCAGACATAGATAATAAAGGAAACAGGAGGAAAGGACAAGCGATGAGATGTTTATGCAAGGTGTCACATACAGCATGGGCACAAAGGGAGGAGGAAGATTAGAGTTCTTTTCTCCCACAAAGGGGGGAGTTGTATCTCCCAGTTATACCTAGAGGAGGATGCTGTGCTTCCATGTGGGTTTCCTGGCTTTAAAAAATGGGCAGGGATGTTTTCTGCTTCTAGCTCGTTTTGGTGATTCAGTGCAGTTAAGAGTAAGTGGGGGCAGTGATGAAGGCTCCCATTTAAGAGGTGCCCCCCTCCACGTGCCGAGGGCTTTCTGTACACTCTCTCCGGGGAGGGGTCATCCTAGATGATTCAGGAGGACTCTGGGGCCTAGAGAGACTAGTTGTCTTGCCTAAGGACTCATAGCTGGGAAGTGATACAGAACTGAGTTTGAACTTGGTCTGTGTGGCTCCAAAGCACTTTTCCCCCCCCTGGGAGATGGGGAAGAGGACACAGATGGGGAGGGGGAGAAGGGTGAAGGACTGGCAGGTTGCTCTGTCATGAGGACGATTATCTGGGGACAGGGCTCTGGACAGAACTGTCCCTTCAGAGACTCTGCAAACCTGACACCCCACATGGTGGCATGAAGACCCTTTCTCTCTCTCCCAGGCGTACAAAAAATGCATC
The DNA here is from genome assembly GCF_009834535.1 of Camelus ferus. NCBI lineage: Eukaryota > Metazoa > Chordata > Mammalia > Artiodactyla > Camelidae > Camelus > Camelus ferus. The sequence goes on from NC_045696.1 coordinate 103,901,471, forward strand.
AACAACTACCATCTGCTTACAGCCCCTTCAGACTTGTACTATTGCAAGAGAGGTAAGTGGGGGCCAGACCATTAACAACCTGTTGAGTCACCTTAGGGAGCTTGGATTTCTCTAGAAGGTGGTGGAGGGCAAGGGTTTTTATTTTTAATAAGGAGTGGCATGATTCGCTTGGCACGGATGCAAAGGGACTTTCCATATATGGCAAATGACCTGTTCTGTCCGTTTCTTTCCCCCTCTCACAAATGAGAGATGATGATGATTTCTAAGCCACAGAGTTGCTGTGAGGATGAAACAAGGTTAGGCTTTTAAAACACAGCACAGCGCTGGGCACATTAAAGCACTCAGTGAATGCTGGCTGGTCTTCACACCCCACACGTCGCCTGCTCCGCTTCCCATCCTTTCGGCCTCCTGCCTTTTCTCAGCCATTGTGAGACGGCCAGGCCCACGCAGGCTGTGATCTGACAGCATCTCCTCTCACTTCCTGCCCGAGAGCTTCTCAGATGCCAGGTGCCCAGGTGGACACGCTCAGGCATGTTCCACCCAGAAGTATGGGGGAGACAGCTGTGGACAGAGCCAAGGGATAAACGTCCCCGTGCCCCCTTTCCCCCAGGTGACCAGTGAGGAGGTGCGCTTTATAGGGCTTCTGGGAGGTCCCACGGCTGGAAGGGCTGGTTACCATGGTCAGCTCACCTGCATCTCGCTCTGGCATTCCCCTCCCCTTCTCCCTTCCCTGTCCTTCACCTCTGCAACTTGGGGCCACATTTCCTACTGAACACCTAGACTTAAGGATTTTCTTCAGACTCTGCTTTCAGAGGAACCCAGGCTAAAGCAACCCATTATAAGATGATCCTACTTTCTTGGAAATGCTGCATGAGAAGATGCTAGAAACATGAGCATCCCTAACAAAGATCATCCCCTGGGGTTGGGCAGACTCTTGTCTAAAGCCCATTTTTGCGGTTTTGTTCACTTGTCGGAGGGCAGAGGAAGTGGTGTGCTGAGGGAGCTGAAGAACACTGGGACCTAGGGACACGTAGTCCACACCCAGGCCGCAGTCTGCTACTCACAACTGATGCCATCCTAGGTGGACGTCTGCCTCTGAGCCTCCATTTCCTGAGCTATAAAACAGAGATAGTAAATGCCTGCTCATACGCTGAGTCACGGAGACTCTCATTTGAGTGTGTGGCCCAGTGTCCAGCCCCTGGCATGTGATGAGTAAATGGTGAGTCTTGGTATAACGGCCCTCTGTAATCAGTGTTGGACTGTCCTAGGTCAAGTTTCTCCTGTGGCTTCACATGTGCTTCCTTAGCTTCCACAGTGAAATGGGAAGCCTTTCACAGGCAGTGATAGAAGAAATCTGTGATCAATAGATACATAATCTCTTCCAAATAAATGACTCCAGCTTTACTGCCCAAATTAGCAGAGGCCTTAGTCCTAGGATTTGCTTCTCTTCCATGGCAGGTTGGTTCCCAAGAAGCAGACTCTGAGACAAATGTGGATGCAGGAAATTTACCAAGGAGTGTTCTGGGGTCATCACCATGAAGGAAGGGAGGGAGGCAAGGTAGGGCAGAAGTGGGCTGTGCTGCAGTCACAAGGCCTCGGCGGACCCCCTGGGGGGCACTGCACCTGGGGGGCCCTTCGGGCTTGCCCTCGGGACTTTAAACCCCTGCCCTGCCCGGTCACTGGGTGTGGCTGCCTAGAAAGGAGGCACTGCCAGCCTGCGCGCTCCCAGCCACTGCGGGAAGAAGCCCCGAAGTGGGGGATGTGGGTGGTGCAGTTCTCAGGGGTGGCTTTAGAGAATGTGACAGTCACTGCCAGTTCTCTAAGCAGTACCCACTGGCCCCTTCTTCCTCATGAAGAGGGCCTGATTTGTTTGAGACAGCAACATGCCCAATAAAAATACTCACTTTCCTAGACTCCTCTGTCGTAGAGGTAGGCTGAGGAACCCCATGCCGGCCAGAAAGATATAAATAGCAGCCTGGGTTCCTGATGACGTGGTGGAGCCACTGGAGGAAATGGAACGCTTTATTTGCTTAATCACTGTAGTCAGGTTTCTGCTGCATGTAACCTAACAGTCCGGAATGGTTCAGAGACACGTTATTACATCCTGCCTAAGAACATGGGCCTTAGAGTTCATGGATGACAGCTCTGAGTCCCAGCTCTGCTGCATCCCAGCTAGCTATGGAAACCTGAGTCACTCCATCATGCATTCCTGTTTCTATGAAGCGGGAATGACAGTACTACCTAGTGCCTGTCTCACATTACACTAGGGTAACCAGCTTGTCCCAGTTTGCCTGGAACCTGACAAGTTTTAGCACTGAAAGTCCCACATCCTGGGAAACTTCTCAGGCCCAGGCAAACCGGGACAGCTGGTCACCCTATTAAATCTCCCCAAAATAGCTACCTCCTTTACAAATGAAAGACTGGGCCCTAAAGGCTAACAATTATAGTTGATGCTGCCCTCTAGTGGCTGAGTATAATATAACACAACTGCAGAGATGAAGTTTCCATTATGTAGTTTTTCCTTAACCAAAACAGTAACCACAGAAGGTCAGAAGCAGAGTTGGAATATTCTCCTAACCATTTAGATTCAAATTTATAACTGTTGTAATCCCACTGTATTTTAATACTCAGTGATAATCACCAGCAAATATGGTATCTTTTGGGGCTATTGGCAGGATTAAATGAGTGCAGGAAAGCCTTTTCCATGGTGTGCCACAATCTGTGCGGTATAATGTTCACTGGTCTCGTGGAAACTTGGGTTAGACTCTGCACTTTGACTCTTCCTTTGAAAGGTGACTTCACTCTCATCAGTTTGTTTCCTCATTTGTGTTAGGGGTAATAGGACCTTCCTCAGAGGGTTGTTTAGATTGATAGAGATACTTGTGGGGCCCCTCTTGGGAAGCAGGACCCCAAAAATGGTGGCTTTACTACTGACAGAGTTATCCAGAAGCCAGGCCTCAGGCTATCCCTCCGTGAGGGGCTCTGCAGCTCTGGGAGGAGCTGTCCCGGCCCCTCAGGGATGCCTTCTCCCCATCAAGGCCAGTCTAAGCGGGCAGTAGGACTTCAGACGCCAGGAAGTCCTGCTCAGACACTCTGATGAAGTCAGCTGGCTCCTCTTAAGCTGGAACGATGATTACTCCTCTGAGCTGGTCACCAGGCAGGCATCATCAAGGCACAACCCAACATTCAGTTCAGTGGCCTTGAACAACGGGAGCTAACCAGTGCCTGGGCCAGAACTCTGAGCTAGCCCCAATCAAAGCCAGAACTGCAGTGTAAACCCCAGCTGTGTTCTGCTTTCTACTTACGTTGTGTTTAAACACACCAGGGTGCGCCCACACTCGTCTGGACCGCTCCATCTGTTCAGAAGGCTTCCTAAAGAGTCAGAGAAACACAAGCGTCCCTGCCTCTCCTGCCGTAGTCTTTATCAGTTCTAAAACAAGGGATTACTCAAATCTTCCAAACATCTAATTCTGCTGTCACTACAAAGACCCTCAAGTAAGCTTAATAGCAATATTGGATTAAGTTCTTCAATTCTATTTCTTTCTTTTTTTATTGAAGTCAAGTTGATTTACAATGTTGTATTAATTTCTGGTGTATAGCATAATCATTCAGTTATATATATATTCAGGTACAATACATATATATATATGTATTCCTTTTCATATTCTTTTTCATTATTGACCATTACAAGGTATTGGATATAGTTCCCTGTGCTATACAGTAGGACCTTGTTGTTTATTTTATATTATCTATTTTATATATTCAATTCTATTTCTAAGTGAAATTAGAGAAAGAATATGTACTCCACTCATATTAATCAACACATACAATTGGTGGCTTCTCTGCTCTGTTCTGTGTGCCTCAGATGCCTTGTAGTCCTGTTTCATTACCTTGGTGTTAAGTTTTAATTTTGTTCACTTTTAATGACAATTAAAAAATATCTCATCTATGTCATGAAATTATGACATATTATGCTATGACTGTAAAAAGAGCTTTTTTTCTTTCTACTGCTCCCCCATGCCATCCCCCTCTCTCAGTGTGGAAATCTCCAAGACATGCTATTAAGGGAAGCAAGTTAATGAGAAATATGCCTCAGACATATTGCTAAAGGAAACAAATGAATAAAAATATATTTTAAGGGAAGCTAGCCACAGAACAATATATGTTAAATGATCTTGTTCCTATTAAACATTACCTGTATTTCTGTATCTGTGTGTTAAATTTCTGGAAGAATGTCTGTCCAGCAGCTCACAGTATTCTCTCTAGAGGTGGGATTAGAGAACTTAATCTCTGAAGTTGTTTTCAGTATTGTTTGATCATCTCCCAGTGTGCACGTAGTAATTTTAATCATGAAAACAAGAATGCTGACCATGCAGTGTGTACCCACACATCTTCCATAAACTAAGCCATCGAGACCACTGCCCTGAAACCGAGGACGAAATCCATCAGCCTCAGCTGGGTGCTCTGGGTTTGTTTATGGAAATGAAATGTCTCAGAACTCAATACTGAGGAGATGCTTTAATGCCTGATGTCTTGGGAGGCAAAGCCTCTATCTACACTTTTAATGTTGGCTCTTATCCAAAATATTTACTCTTACCAACAGATGTCGGGAATTGATTTTTAAAACATCTTCTGATTCACCTTTATTTTAATTCTTCAAGTTGTGTTTAGCTGTTCTGATTCCAATAGATCGTTAGTGGGAGCAAAAAAAAAAATGTGCTTAGGCTTTAAATCCTCGAGAGACAACACACAATTTTCAGCAATAAAAAAAAGCACTTAAGATAAATTTTCACCCAGTCCAAGGCCACCAGCTGTGACACATCCTCTCAGCCCTGATACTGCTGTTGGAGAAGGAAGCCGCAGCCCCTCTGTGGCCCAGTGCAGGACCCTGTCCCTTCCCGTCACCCCTGCTGGGCCCAACTGGGCCCGGGGCTGGCCACCTGGGCCAGGGGGCCGGGCCCTCCCTTCCCCACGTGTCCTGCAGAGTTTTCTAATTTAAAACATTTTTATTTATCTATATATAAAAAAGATAAATTAAAAAAACACTGGAACTCACCTCAAAAGAAACAGAAGGACTTATAGGTACAAGCCATGAGTTGTACGTATGAGTTTTCTTCAAAAATTTATTAATAGAAACAGACATATTCAAATGCAACATTGGACAAAAACAAAGAGGAAAGGATGCAATGCCAACGGCACTGGGGAATCTCACTTGTACTTGACATTTCTTCGCACAGAACTAGCACCATTTTAGTCAGAAATCACAGATTTAATTATAATTGCTTCTAATATATAAAATACCTTACAAAGATTATTTAACTATCTAGTAACAAAGTTCTTCCAAAAACTTATTTAAAAACCAAATTCGAAATTTACCATTTGAAACTGACGAAAATGGTTTAAAAATCGATCCGACTCTACGGCTTGTCAGAGGGAACGAGCCATCAGTTTTATTGGAAGAAAGTACCTGATCTCAAGCTTCCGGCTCCCTTCTAAACCACCAAGCAGATAGAGGAAACTGAATAGTACATAGAATAAGAGCACATCTAAAACTGGTCTTAGAAAATATTCTCCTAGACTATAAAAATACTAAATGGAATACAAAAATTTCAGCATATACAGCAAGTAGACTACAGCAGACAAATATTTCAAACATACTCGAAACTATCTTACACCACAATCGTCATGAACATCAAGTATTATTCTAATGACTTTTCTCTGATTCATTGTAAGTCCTTGTTTACCTCCCCTCAGGTTGTGTTATAATATCAGATACAGACCAGATTCCGTGTTTCTCACAGAAGTTAGTGGAGGCACCGCTGAATGAGTCTCGGTATTCAGCTGGTGCTCTCTCAAAGTGCTGAAGGTGCAGTTGTAGCATAGCCTGGTTTTTAGCTCAGGGGTCAGCAAACTACAGCCCACGGGCCACACCTGGCCCAGTACATGTTTTGTGTGGCCAGTGAACGCAGCCACACTTACTCACTCACGTTGTCTGTGGTTGCTCTCATCTTACAAGAGCAGAGCTGCGTAGCTGTGACAGACGCTCTATGTGGCCTTTTGGTCCACAAATCGTATAATATTTACTATCTGGCTCTTTACAGGAAAAGTTTGCCCACCCTGATTTTAGAGAAATTACTTCAGGCCATTTTTCACTGAACAGGGACAAGGTCATATTGCCCCAGATTATGAAAATTTTGGCTGAGGTTTGCTGGTTCCATCATACAGTACCAAGGCAGATCAAAAGAATACACATTTAGATTGGCAACTTTGGGTACTAAAGTATTATTCTGGCATCATAAGGAGAACCTGGCTATGATTAAGTACCTTCCTTTCTCTGTGAACTCGCCATCGTGGACCAAGTCACTCATGTACCCAGTTACAGCAATATACTCACTGTTCAACCCAAACCATCTACGTGGCCCCCAAGCACGATCTCCAGCCTTCAAAAGTCTATCGTTTTGTACCCTTAGCAACGGATAGAAATAGAAGCGAACCTTTCCCACCTCTTCGTATTGACACAGATTCTGTTAGCGCCGCACTGCCTACCTTTCAGAGTCCTGCCCTGTGACATGCATCATGATAATTAGTACCACCACCACCCAGGGCCACAAACATGTCCTTTTTGACAAAGCGGACTAAGTTTTCGAGGGGGCACATGGGCTTGAGAGAACGCTTGTGGTGGTCCTGGCAGAAGGAGGTGTGGAACGTGACATCCACACCGTTGTAGAGAATCCGGACGGAGTGCTCGCTGGGTTTCTCCCTGTCTTGCCACAGCTCAAAGATCAGCCTGGCTGCAAACCTCGGGAATCTGGCTTCCGTAAGGCCCAAGGCACTAAGAACTGGCGACAGCGTGACGTCATGAGCCGAGTAGAGAGCAAAGAGCTCTCCCCGCCTGCCCTCTGCGGCGCGCTGCATGCGGCCGATGGTCTGATTCAGGATGGGGTGTGCGCCCAGGAGCGCGTACCCCAGATACAGTTTCTTCTCCTGCCTCTCTCTCTCATCCTCTATCTGATGCGTCTTGATCACCTTGAAGTGCTCCATGCCAATGCAGCCGTTGCGGGTGCAAGGGAAGCTGACGTTGTGGCAGAAGTGGCAGAGCATGGAGTCTATGGGGTTGGCAGCCCGGAGCTGCTTGGTGGGGACGTCCACGATCCTGGCCATGTCCCCATAGGTCCTCTCCAGCTGGTTGTTTTTCAAACGTAACAGGTACTGCCGACGCTGCTCCTTTTCCAGATAATGGTTCCTCACCGGGCAATAGCAGTTTCCAGAGCAGAACAGAGCACTGGGCTGGTGCCTGAAATAAATCTTCTTCCAGTCAAAATCGGGGAGAAAGCCATAAAGCAAGGCCAGCCCACTCTGCAGCGTCCGGCTTTTGCCAGTGGTCTCTAAGTAAAGCTGGTCCATGGACCAGTCACTCGGCAGGAGCTTGTGTTTCTTTAGATAGATGTCCCTCAGCAGCTGGCCGTTCTGCAGGTGCTGCACAACCCCTGAAACACAAGAGTGCCACATGCCTGCATGACTACCCGCTTAGCAGGGGGAACAGCTGGGGGGGCCAAGGCACGTCCAACTCTGGAGTGCTTTAGGCAGCATATGATTATATGACCGAGCCCAGCCGCTGCTGCATGGAAGCCACAAGAATGGGCTCACATCAGGGTGCAAAGGGAGCCCTGTGGGCTTATCCACAAAGGAATGAGCAGAGCCCTGTCCTCTGGACCTGCGGACTTTCCAGGGAGATCAAGGACCATCTATCTGCCTCCATCCCTCCCTGTTGACCGGCCCCTCCTCAGGAGAGGGGCATGACTGGTGAGGCTCAGAGGGCAGGAATCACCCCGCTGGTGGACATCTAGGTGGTAGTCGGCAGGGGCCTAAGGAGAGCTTTCTCTCTCCTGGCCAGGGACACAGCATTCCCCAGTGTGCCCAGGGACTCATGGAAATCAGTCAGGCAAGGGGAACAAATCACTTGCTGACTGCCTAGTCCCCTCCCTGTGGGGGATTCCCTCCTTCACCCCACCACCCTACTATCCCAGCTGAAGGCTCTCTGCTAACCTAGGTACGTCCTGCCCAGTCCTGCTGGGGCTTCACCTGCTCACCTGCAAGAATACTCTCTCTGTATGGATGTGGAATGATCTCCCAGATACCCAGACAGAATATTTGGGGGAAAAAAGAAGGCAGAACAGTATGTTTATTACACTCCTTTTAAATAAAAATGGGGGAAAAAATAAGAACGTGGATTGGCGGCTGCCTGTGTTTTGCATAAGGAACCTTAGGAAGGCTGCACAATGGTTACCTGGGGATGACAGGGGCACAGAAATGGGGGCAGGGAGATGGAACGTGGGTAGGAGCACGAATTTTAAGTTTATCTTTTAGTTGTAGTTTTGGACTACATGCAGGAACTGTGCCATAGTACAGTAATACATTATCTTGAAAGATAAAGTGAAAATGCCTTATCTTCAAGCAGAAGGCAGTCCAAGGTAAAAGCAAGCTCACACTCCAGCCAACAGGATGTTAGGATGGAATTTCAGAGAGAAATCTGAATTCTCTGAGCGTGTAAACCAGAGGCAGGCCCAATGACCAGCAATGCCATTTATTCAGCTACCCAAATGGTTTGAAAAGCCCCACTATGTTGATGAGACAACTTCAGGCTGAAATGCATGAGACAGAGGGAATGGTGTAGGCCCAGGAAGAGAACAGTTCAGGAGAAAACCCACGAAGGATGTCTGCATCCTGCTCTGAATGAAGAGTACTGAGAAGCAGAATTCCCTCAGAGATCTGGGCTGGGTCAGGTCTTAGCATTTCCAAGTGGCCTGCAAAAGGGGCAAACCGCAAGTGACAAACATCAAGAATCTGTCTGGCCCCCATTCCCCTCTGGGCCTACCTGTACTCTGAGGCTACAAATGTTAAGGTTGGCATGTTTACCAGGTGCCAGACCTTTCTCCTTTAATCCTCACAAAAAACCAGCAAAGAAGGCATATTATTGTCCCCCTTTTCCTTCTTTTACTGAGGAGAACACTGAGGCCTGAGCCTTTCACAGTTAACAAGTGGTCGAGGCAGAACTCCAGCCCCCATCTGGCCCCAACCTTGTGCTCTTAGTCCCGGCTCACAGCCCTGTCTCCCAACATGTTCACGCAGAAACACTGAGTTCCACCCTTCTAGGGGCTTCTCCTTCTCTCAAAACACAGCCTGCATCTTCATGACTCTGTTCATGCCCTTCCCTTTCTCTGCCCAGTGAAATCCTCATCTAACACCTGGCTCCAGTACCACCTACTCTGTTGCCTTCTTCTCTCCCAGTTTGGATTCATCATTTTCCCTCCTGCTGGCACAGCCCGCTGGACCTCTGAGGCATTGCTGTATTCATTATTCATTGAGTCTAGTTTATGCTAGCATTGTGCTGGGCACTTAATGCACATCATCTAATTCAACTTGCCACCAGTTCTGTCGGGAAGATGTCGGGAAGATGTCATGAGCCCCATCTCATAGTGTGTCTACTCCAGGGCCCATGTTTATTCTGTAAGAGCCTGCAGCTGTCAGCGGTACCCTCAGTGGGCTCCACGCACTATCCCATGGCAGCTGCGGGCTCCGTTAGGACAGGCAGGGGAGCGTCCTAGCCCTCAGCCACCCCCTCCCCTTCAGGCAGCAGCTGCCAAAGCATCTGGGACAGAGGAGGCACGGATGATCAACCTCATCTTACAGAGTTCTGCGGGGTGCACAGAGTGTGCCAGTTATAAATGATTATTCCAACAGAGATGGAAAAACTCAAATAGAAGATAAAAGTGACCATTAAAAGAGAACAAGGAAAAACGAGCAAAGAGTACTGCAAAAATGATTTCTAGAGTAATATTAATTTAGAAAATGGTGATAATAGATCAATTGAGAAGAAAGATCAGAATGAATAATGCTCGATGCAGTTACCCGACCACCTAGCCAGCTGGTGGACACTGACCCTCAAGGACTGCACCAGGTTCTCTCAAGAATTTGAACTTGTAAGTTCATCTCTAGGTGTGGCTAGGACTGTCTCTGTTGACAGACACACAGCAAAACCACAGAGGCAGGGACAGACAGCCTTTTTATTCCTGGTTACAGCCTCTGGAGGCCTGGTCATATTCTTGCCCTTAGAGCCTGTGAGTCACCCCAACTTTTTATAATGAATGACCTTTTATTGCTTGAGTTACTCTCTGTTACTCACAACCAGTGATCGTCAGCCAGTATGGTTCTGCCCTCAGGGAGGGTTTGGGTTGCCACAATAACACAGAGAAGAACATTCCCGACACCTAGCGGGTGGGGCCAAGGGGCTAGACAGTCTCCACAATGAACTCTTCTCTGCCCCACATAGCTTTTGAACGCACAAGACATTCCCACGTGCGAAAACCCTGTTTAAATACTTCAGTTTTGAATCCAGCTTTTTGTGTCTATAAACACAAAAGCATTTTTGCATAACATTAGCAGCCTCTGAATTTTCCAGAAATGCAATATAAACTAAGGCACATCTGTATTTTGTTTTGATCAGACCTTGTCAAAAAAGTAAAAATCATGTCCTGACAGGAGGTATGAGAGTCACCAGTACAACACCCCTCCGTCTACATTTGTAGCTGTCACAGACACCAATCTACACTGAAGTGCAAGCAGTCGGTTACCTCCTATTTTCTAGTAAAGGTGTGCGCAAGCATTTATGTTGAAATATATAGAAGGTACATAATAGTTTCCTTTTGTTCCTTTATATTACAATTAGGGTGCCTGATACAACTTTGTTTTAAATTATGTCTATAGAAAGGTTATATTTGAATTTATTTCAGGTTAGTTAAAAGAACATCACAAAATACTTGTTAATAAAAGGGGGCACTGGATCTGATGGGAGGTGAACTGTTTTAAACTAAGGCAGAGCTTGTTTGTGTGGAACTAATTATCAAAAGCTTTTGGCAACACTCCTTATTCGAGGCTAGTCCTCCAGAGCCTTCAGCTTGCCCTTCTCTGTCACTTACTATCACTCTCCCCAGTAATAACAGCTTTTAAAATATGGCAAAACCAACAGGGCCAAGTACCAGGAGGGAGACCTTCCTTCCATCAAAGCTGAAGATGCTGTTGGAACAAGGTAACGGAACATGGTCATCCCAATCCTTCCAAAAGGCTCGTGACCAAGCAAAGGTCCTTTGAGGCCTCAGACTGAAGAAATAGGTCTTAGGGGACCACCAGCACCTTCTCATCCCAACAAAGGTGACCCCACAGTTAACTCACCAACCTATGCTGACAGTGAACTGGGTGCACAACGGTACAAACAGGGCTGTAGAGGGAGAGATAGGCTTCTGTGAGGAACCCACTTGCCAGACAAACTCTATGCTCAGCGGGGCTCTGCCGTTCACAGGTCTCCCTGAGATCTTGCACATTAAAACCTTTCAGCTGTTTTGTCTGACATATGTAAGAACATGGGATTGGTCACATAAGTTGTGGCCCATCCACAGTGGAATAATATGCAGCCATCAAAAGAGATGTTGATGAATTATTGATAGGGCAAGATTATCACAATATATTGTTATATGAAAAAGTGGGTTAGAAAATAGTGTGATTAATAAGATACCACTGTGTGTATGTATATGTATATGTGAGTGTGTGTGTGTGTGTGCGCATGTGCTCTCACAGAGGTGTCTCATTAAACACAGGAAGAAAGATTACTAATTTCTTTGATGGGATTATAAATGCTTTAAATTTTTCTTCCTTTTGCTTAATTATCTTTCCTAGTTTCTCTTCTATGCACATATATTGTTTTTGTAATAAGAAAAAAGGTTATTTTTAATTTTTAGAAATCAGTTGTTTAGTTAGATACCTTGGTAGGCTCACGGCCACTTGAGGTGCTGGTCCTGACTCACCCCTGTGCCCACAGAGCCCACCCCAGGAGGCCCTGCTGCACATGTCCGTCCGCCAAATGCAGAAGCAGGTGGGGGAGTACGTGGGGGGACGGCGGTCACACATACCTGTCTGCGTCAGCTCTCCCATCTCACATAGCTGGTGACTGGGGTAAAGAGGCAGTGAGTGCAAGGGGCTTTCGAAAGAGGCTCCGGATCCTTTTGACATGTGACTAACGAAAGCCTCCAGCTTAGGGTGATATGGTTTCCTAAAGAGACAACACAGAGGATTAGTGGTAAGCTTGCTCCAAAGCTGTCCACAGTGACTGCAACTTCAGCAAGCAAGATCCCAAGTGAATCATGCCCTTTCTCACCCACACAGTCCATTCCAATTTCTTTCTTACTCGACCGCTGGTATCTACACATAACACCCCCACTCCGTCAGGCCAGCCCAAGTCCCCGCCCTCTACTGGAGCGCCCATCATTCTCTGCACGGAGGGAGTCAGCGCTGCCCTCAGCCCGCGCCCCTCCTGTCTCCCTCTCTAGGAGGCACAGACCCCCCACCCGGCAGCTAAGCTTAGGATGGGGGGGTCCTCCTCCATTTCTCCCTCCCCCACCTCTGCACATGTGTTCTCCTGGGCTTCTCCACCCCTCTCCTCCGCATCCCTGCATCCCTGGGCTGGTTCTGGATGGCATGGGCTCTTCCTCAGCCCGCCTGCAGGCTCATCTTGCCTCCTCCACTGCCAGTGAGATTGACGTAAAGGGCAACCCAACCATCACTGCTCTTCCCTGGAAGGAGTCATGCACAGCTGTCTGTCTATTTTGGCCCCCCGTCACTTTGAGGCTCAGGGCTCCCTAACAATGTGCTCTGGCCACACGCAGCATGTGCCTTCTGTGGCCCCAGCACACCTCGTTCTTTACGCTTCCAAGACTTTCCACACGCTGCCTCTTTCTCCTAGAAAACCCACCCCAACCTTCACTGGGGTAACCCTCAGTTGTGACCTCTGGAAAATCTGTGAAGAAAATAACTGACGAAGATAACCCAGATCTCTACAGCTCACTATGCATTTTGCACACATGGGATCTCCTAGAACGTGGGGTGGTAATGAATAGTGAAAAAAAAAACAGGTTATTTATGAGATCTGATATTTATATTTCCTCCATGAAGTACACTTGGTAAACCAAGATTTATCATTCTAGTCGCTAACACGCAATTTCCCTGAAAAAATGAAACGACCTATGAATACATACACATTTTCTCTGAATAATGAGATGACCAATGAATATCCCCACCTTTTCTTTGAATAATGAAATGGCCTATGAATGTTTATACATCGTCCAGCTGAACAGAGGCGGACAGATAGAGTAGTTCCCAACTAAACTAAATCGGCATGAAAAGAAGCAAAGATACATTGTTTAACGGCAGTTCCCTGCTATCTGAAAGGCTAATTAACTTTGGCAGTGCTTTTACCAGGGCTGCCAAAATGGGTTTATTATCTCTCAAAAACATAAAGCTAAAAAAAAAACCCATTACAAAAATATGTTTCAAAATTAGAGACTGCTAATCCTGATGCAGTGCATTCTAATAAGTCACCCTGGTGGCTGCAGGGCATTATGGCTTTCCCTAAAAAACAGAGAATATGTTCTTTCTCCTGAGGCTAGAACACATAAATATTCACAAGCTGGGAATAAAACGTCCAGACTTGATAATGAAGCTGCCAAAACAAATCCTTATAAACAAAGGCCAGCCATCAACAGGAGTCAAATATTCTGCTCCAGGCCATTATTTCAGGTTGGAGAATTTTTTGAGGATCTGACAAAGCTTTGCTACCATTTTAGAAGTGCAATTTCATGACTGACAGTGTTTGCCAAGATGTCGTGGATTTTCTGGGCATCTGATGACTTAATGATGCGTTAATATCCAACTGTATTTATGAGAAATTGTTTTTGATAGGGAAAGATGAAGATGCATGGAAGAAAAACTTCACTTCCAGAAGAGATACCAAACGACTTGGTCTTTTAAACAGGAAGAGGACCAGGTAGCCTGAGTCCCCGGGCCTGTCCAGGAACTGAATGACCAGGTCCTGACTGCCTCATCCACTGCTCCATCCCTGGAGCTGAGAGGGTACCTACCTAGCACATGGTGGAGACATGTGTGAATGAATTCAACTGGGAAATGCCCCATCTTTAGATGCTTCAAGAAAAATGTAAGCCTTCTATAATCTGTAGCAATGAATATGGCATGTTCCCACAGTGCTTATTAAAATATTCAGATTTTGATGGAAATATTAAAAATGAAGGCTGTTGTGAGTGAGACTGACTTGTGACAGACCAAACTCTCTTTGACCAAACTTTAGTCTCCTCTGAACCTCTTCCCAACCTGGGCCTGGACCTCTGGACTTTCATGTCCTTTGGCTTTACGTCTGCCTTTGCATGCTGCTAAATCCTGCTAGGTGGGTTTAGACAGAACCTCCCACTCTTGATATCTGATCACCCCTGGTATCTGATCAAATTCCTCATCCCCCAGTGGTATCTGATCACTCTGGTCTGCCTTCAGCATGAGTTCTTTAGCCAGAACCCCCTCACCCTTGGTGGCTCCTCTTAGTAATCTTCCATCCACTGACTCCCACCCTGCTACTTGGCTCCCAATCCCCACTTGTCCAGGCTGTGTTTGGAACTGAGCCCAGTTCTATACCAAGGTCTCTTTTCTCCTACTGCATTAATTCCTGAGTAAGATCTGTTTTTCCTGCTTTACCTTCTGTCTGGCTCTGGTTCTTCTTCAACAGTTATGTACTACAATCTTTCCTCCTCTTCCTGAACACTTGATTAGATCCCATTTCTAAGGTGCTCGTGGCAGTTAGAGCCACGTGACTAAGTACCCGCCAATGGAGTGGAAGGACATCCACCCATCTGGGTTTAGGCTTTCAGATCCTGGTGTGCCCCCTTCACACTCTCTTCCTTCCCTCTGGCCACTACTGAGGCACAGCAGCAACCCAGGTGCAGTCACATAGACGTCCCTAAGGCATGGTGGGAGCAACAACCCAGAAGGAACCTGGGGCCCTGAATGAACAGGTGGAGACAAGTCATACAATCTGGAACTACTCATCTCAGAACTTCATGCAAGGAAGAGAGAAATCGCTGTGATTTAAGCCAATGCATTCTTGGCTCTCTTTTATAACAGCATGCAACCTAGCCTTACCCTGACTAACACAAAAATGATTATATCTGTGACGATAAGTTTTTCTTCAAGAAAAACTCATGCTATTGTAGCCTCGTTAGAAACCTACCTTCATACTGAAAATTGAAAGACCTAGCACTGCTACTACTGTAGGCCTTCAAAGAATTTACTTCAGAGCTCTTATTTACATTTTTATATGCATTTTCCACACCTACTTATGCCACAAAGCTCAAGACAGAACCCTGAGGCTGATCTCCACACCCATGAGAAAATGTATTGTGCTGTAGCCATAATCTGAGCAATTACTGAGTTCTGCACAGAACATTGAGGCAAGCAGAGGAGACGTGTAAGACCAGTGACACTCTTACCAGAAAACACAATTCAAAACCTGATATGGCTGGAGACTGGAATAAGCTTATACCACTGATTTTTATAATTTATGCAAATTAAAGAATTTATTATTTTATATTATTAATAAAATGAATTTATTTATTTATTTATTTGGGGGGTTATTTATTTATTTATTTTTAATGGAGGTACTGGGGATTGAACTCAGGACCTTGTGCATGCTAAGCATGCGCTTTACCACTGAACTCTACCCTCCCCCCAGTAAAATGAAATTCTCAAAATATGAACTCAGTATACTCTTCTAAGTCTTTCACTTTCTGGACCACTTTGCTCTGTTTGATGTGCTTACCCACTGAACGCCCCCTTCCTTAGCTCTCATAACATCACACTCCTGCCTTCTTCCTATCCGCTCACCATCTCCTCTGGGGACCCTCCTTTCTCTCTGGGCTATCATTGGTTGGTGCTCTTACAGGACTCTGTTTTGGGCCCTTCCCTTGCTCCTCAGGCTCTGTGTATGATACCTAATTGAAGCCCAGCGCTTCGGCTACCATCGACATGCCGAACTCTGAAATCAACCTCTATCTCCCTGGAAGACCATGTTCCTGAGCCCCACAACTACTCAGCCTTTACCACCTTCCAGAAATCATCACTTGGAATCTGATGACAGCACAGACTGAGAACAGAGACCCGTCCATATAACTTTGCTCCCAACCCTCCCCTCTTCCGTGCTCTCTCTTTTGGGGAGGGGCACCACCACCAGCCAGAGACCCAATCAGAAACTGGGGCACCATCCTCTCTCTCTTCCTCACCCCCATCCAACCTGTCACCAGGTCCTATAATCCCACCTTGTGATATTCTCTCAGATCCACCCCCTCTCTCCATCTCTGTGAGTTCCAGAATGAATCATTTATTCACTTAACCGAACACTTAATCATGCTCTTCCCATGTGCCAGGCACTGTCCTAGGTACTTGGGATACACCTGCACTCAACAAAAACAAATAAAAACCACTGCCTTCAGGGAGCTTACATTCTAGCTTGGGGAAACAGATAACATATAGTGAACACGCTAAATGAGTGTGTGTGTGTGTCTGTGTGTGTGTGTTAGAAGGTAACAGAGGCTGTGAAATGCTGATGAATTTATTACATGGAAGAGCAAGGTAAGGGAGACCTGGAGACTTGGGTGGAAGGAGAGTGGAGAGCGCACTGGTATTTTAACTGCAGAGTTCTGAGTCATCTTACTGAGAAGGTGACATTTGAGTAAAGACTGGAAGGAGGTGAGAGAAATGGCCATAAAGCTACCCAGGGAACAGCCACCTAGAGAGAGGACACAGTCACCACAAAAGCCCTGCCATCGGCAGCGGGAAGCAGAGTGGGGGTCAGAGTGGCTGAAGCGGATGAATGAGGACGAGGAGGGGAGCAGGGCGGGTCTGACGGGCAAGGGAAGGAGGGAGAGTACAAAGGGTCTTGCAGGTCATTTTAAGTTCCTGGGCTCTGACTGTGCAGGCTCTCTTCTGAATCGCTGTCCCTGTCATAATGGAACCACCACCACCAGCTTCCAATCCATCCTCCACCTCACGGTGGCTGGAGATCAGCAGAATTTCACCCCTTCCCTCTCCAGCTCTCTGACCACCTTCACACTTGGAGTCCACACTCCTTAGCTGGGCATTCAAAGCATCAGATGACCTAGTCCCTACCCTTCTCCACTCCAAGCTCAAGCCCATGGCTGGGCTGTCCACCTCCCCACACCTTCGCACAGGTAGGTCTCACCACCCCAGGGACTGTTTATCATTGGCTGTTATGTGACTTGTTCCTGCCCACCCACTGGGTCCCTTTCTCTTGGTGCCTTTCCCGATCTCCCACCCCACCTCTCCTCCTTGCCCCAAGCTGGGTCCAGCTGCCGTCTTCTGGCTCATACCCCAGATATGATACCCAAACTACTTCCACTTCTTCTTACTCTTTTTCCACATTGTTCTCTAATCCTCCTGCTGCTGCTATACCTGCACTGGCCACAGCTCACTGAGGCCGCTCTTGCACCACGCACCGCATCTGTCTTTCCAGGGTGAGTGGGCCCTCCGAGGGCAGAAATAGCTTTTCTTCTGGGAACCCTCAGAAGCTCCTCTCCCCTTCATTCCTGCAGTCCAGCCACACATTGGCCTTTTTGTTACTCATGCCCAGCTCTTCTAGCCCCAGGCCCTTTGCACTTGCTAGTCCCTCCATCCTCCTTCCCCAGATCGTCACAGGACTGGCTCCTTCACACCTCTGAGGTGTCTGCTCGCGTGCTACCTCCTGTTAAATGAGCCAGGCATGTGTGACAGTACCTGCCATGTGATAGGTGTTTAAAAATAAAATGGGGGGAGGAGGGTATAGCTCAGTGGTAGAGCACGTGCTTAGCATGCACCAAGTCAATCCCCAGTACCTCCATTAAAAACAAAAAAAGAATTAAATTTTTTTAAAAATAAAATAAAAATAAAAAATAAAAACAAAATGTATTGAATAAATGCTGATTGAATCTTCACTTCCTCGGATGTAGAAAAGAATATCTAATTCCTATTCATGAATGCAAAGAAAAAAAAACAAACCAAGAAGTGTTGACTAAACACAGCCTATTGATGGTAATAACCTTCCTGCTGGCTGAACATAGTCCTGTGAGGGTTTAAAAAAAAGCACCTTTGTCACAAGGTGTGTGACATTCACGAAGAGGCAGCTTCCACTGCAAAGACCTTCAGAGCCAGGATAGGTGTCCTTGTGGAGGGAAACATGGGGGTGTCTGGCCCCTACTGACTCAGCTCCCTACACCCCACGTGCTGGCCCAGACAGTCCCCTTCACCAGACCAGGGTAATGGGCACACTTCAGGATGCACTGCCTTCAAGGAGGCCATAAAAATTAATCATTCATGAAGCTGAACTGGCACCTGGAAGGCAGCAGGCACAGCTGCTGGCCCAGATCCCAAAGTCCCAGGGGAGGCAGAGGCCCAAAGTGGGTCCGCTTTGCTGGGAGTCCTGCTCACTCTTCCGTGATATGCGTGTTTGTAATGACAAATCAACTTCTATTGTTTTTAAAGATGGAATTTGTTAAGTGACATGAATTAATTAAACATGCATACTCCACCCACTTTCTATAAACGATTGAAAGCAGCTCGTAAAAATACAGTGTTGGACAGAATAGAACAAGGCCAGAAGTTCAAGGCCGGGGGAAATGAAGGCAGATGCAGCTCAGGCAGCCGGTCCTCAGAATCGCGCCTCTAGAGTGGGAGCTCCGGAAGCGGCCCTGTCACAGGGGCCTGCCGTCGCTGTGGCAGAACGAGGGGCCCTGGGACCTGGCCTGGCCTCGTCAGGAAAGGAGGCTGGGCCCGGAAGGCTCCAGGCTGCTGCGGGACAGAAAACTCCACGTCTCAGGCTCTCAGCGGGGACCGGGCTCAGTGCTTTACTCTGTCACCTTAGTTAGACCTCACAAGGATGCTATAGGGAGGCATTACTATCCCCATGTTCCAGAACAGAATGTTGAGGCCCAGAGAGGTAAAAAGATTTGCCCTACATCAAATAGGTGACCATGGCCTCAGAGGATTGGATTCTGTGGTAGAGGCTCAAATCTACTGTGACAGATACATGACAGGCAATTACGACCTGTGGTTCTCACTGAGGTTCTGAATTCACTCTGCAACCAACCCAGACCAGCAACTCTTACACGCCAGGCTTGGGCTGGACACCAGTGATCCAGGAAGGAGTAAGACCCAATGTCCTGGGGAGCTGGTGGTGCAGGGAGGGCAGAGACAACGATGCTGGGAGGACAAGCTATAGTGCGCCCAGCGGAGGCCTGCACGCTGCCCTGCGGCCCTGCCCAAGGGGTCCCCGTCTCTGGGAAGAGCCAGGTGGCCCCCAGAGGCCTCAAGGTGTCCAGGGGCCTTCCAGCAATAGCTGACCAGTCTGTAGGCAGATCCATTCTCACGCCTGGGACTCTGAAACCCAGCAAGAGAAAAGCGAGCAGAAGCTGCCAGCTGCCAGGGCTGAAGCAAGGTAACTTCCACAGGCTGAGGCTGCCCTGGGTCTGGCCAGCTCAGAGGCCTAGTGGCCTCTCTGTCCGCGGGCTACTCATAGGGCACATATCAATCAGCGTGGGACAGCAGGCCTGTGCCAGCTGTTAGCACACTGAAGCCCCGCTGTGCCCAAAGGAGCAAAGCCACTTCCCCTCGCTGCCTTCCCTGCACCCTACCCTGTGTCCTCCTGCCACCCCCGATGCTCCAGCCCAGAGAGTAAAGGGTTAATGCCCAGCACAGCAAGTAGCCTCCACCCCTGCTCTAGTCCTAAGGCCAGTTAAGGTCTAGTCATTAAACATTTTGTTCTGAGACCCCTCCTGTACATCCTGTTTTCAGGTTAAGTGAGGCAGAGGCAGCGCCTGATACAAGCAGAGAATCTCTCCTCATATATTGAGAGAGGTTTCCAAGAAGGGGTAACATCCCAGGGGGCCTCAAAGGAGCTACAGAAGGCATCCAGCAAGCCAAATGGCAGGTGCGAAGGCCTGAAGGGTGAGGGGCCAGCAAGCCGTGGTTGGCAGTGGGAGAGGGTCCCAGCAGAAAGGCTAGAGATGAGGAAGAAAGCCAGTGTCTTCTCCATGGGCTCTGACATGGGCTGGACTCGACCCAGGGTGTTTTCCAGCCCGTGAGACACAAGGATAGATGCCCACACTTGCTGAACACAGAAAAGAAGGCCCAAATCCTCAGGACTTCATGACCTCCAGCAGGACATGAAACCCTAGAATGACATGGAGTTTCATGATGTTTCTACATAAAATGGCTCACTTCGTCTCCCCCAGGATACCGGACGATAAGAAGGCTGAGATGCAGAGGGTTAGCCTGGAACTCCTGGATCCACACTGTAGCCCACTGTGAACAAACGGCCCTGGCTGCAGGGAGGCCATCCGTGGTTCCACCAGGCTAGTGCGACCTGGGGTGAGCTGGCACCCAAAGCATTCCGTCAAAATAACATCTTTGTCATGGAGCATGCCCCCCATCCCCTCTGCTCATTCAGTAAACTCTGCCAGGGATGTTACATGCCCCCCAACACATTTGCTGAGGCCTGGCCCATCAATTTATTGCTACCTGTGCCTCTCATTTTAGTGCCATGCCATTTCCATATGCACAATTTCTACTCTCTTTGCAAATATTTTTCAGCCTAAGGGCTCTCAACCAAGAGCAAGCTGTCTCTACTCCCATGAAGAATGAAAAGGTTGAAGGAATGTCTTCCATGTATATGGCTTTGCAACTGGTAATGTGCCTCCTCCTCTATCATCACACTTACTTTTCATCCCAACCCTGCATGGTCAGAGTCGTCATCCCCATTTTTGAGAGAGAAAGCTGAGGCTCAGAGAGACTCAGGGACTTACCTGCTGCCCTGAATGGGAACAGCCAAGTCAGGATCCAAGGACTCCTAACCCAGTGCTCCCAGCCATTTCTCAAACTGAAGAACAGCAGGATGGGAGACTGCAGACAGCAGTCAGGCCTGGGCGCAAATCTCAGTTTATCTGCTGTGTGGCCTTATACAGGTGCCCTCACCTCTCTGGGCCTCTGTCCTCTCAATTGTGAAATGGGATTAACCTGAAGGATTGTTCTGAAGATCAGACTCCCGGCAAACAGTACTCACTAGACAAATGTAGGCCACTCCCCTGTCCTGTAATTCTCCAGTCAGCCTTTTGATTCTAACTGAGACAACAGACTATTGAAAATGACTTTTAGGAAAAGTGCAATTTACCTGTTAGCCACCAGAGTGCAGTCAATTTCTGGGCGCTTCGTTTTGGGAATGACATACAGTGGGTACCTGTCCCCGTGTCGAATGAACACATGCACGGAGACCAGCTTAAAATGATGCGGAGCGTGACCTGCAAGAGAGAAGCACACGGTCTGGTTACCACCCAGGAACTGCCCAGCACTTTCACTATGCCGAGGCGGGGAGGGGTGACCACGTGGAAGGGTGCCATGCTGGGTGCGAGGGGCCTCTGACTAGCCTCACAAGGCAGGGCAGAGGAACATGAGAGGGCTGGTTCTGTCCCAGACCCCCAGAAGCCATGGGGAGGCTGTAGGGGTGTGGCTGGGGACTAGGGGCCAGTGAACTGTAGGCAAGACTGTTCATGGAGCCCCACGCACATCTGCAGACTAGGGGGAGGCCCGCAGAAACACTGGAAACAACGACTTCTGCTTTACATCTCTCTTGGAACAAGGCAGGGCACAAACAGACAAATTCAACATCATTCTCTAATACACTTTCAAAAAGGAAAACTCAACAAGGAAATTGTATTTTTCCACATCTTTACTGCCAGACACCACTGGAGCAGCCTGGGGAGGTCCTAAGCCTGAAGAGAGCCTGCCTGGGAAAGGGGTGAGCGGAGGGCGACACCCTAGAGCCTGCGGAGGCCACCTTTCTATTCCGCTGGTGTCTCACTGAAAAGCATGATGATGGCAAACCTTTGTGGAGGGCGTATCATGAGACTCGTGCTGCTCAAAGTGGCTACTTACTCCTCCCAGCAGCCTGGTGAGCGGGTGCTGCTCATCACTCCCATTTTACAGATGAGGAAACTAAGACCTGAGAGCCTATCCAAGGGCCCAGCCTAGTGGCAACTGCAGGACTTGGACCCTGGCCATCCAGGTCCTTAGATGCTGCTTGGAGATGGTACCAAGTTGGGTGGCACAGCCAGGCCTACCTTCCATGCTGCGCTCAGCCACGCTGGGAGTGTTGCAGTACAACAGGGCTTCGTAAACAGGGTCCACCCCCGGGGGCTCCGTCACTGGCTCAGGCATGATTCTCTTTCGACTCTTGCTGCTCACTTCATTTTTAGCTGTCGACACCGGGATCAGGTGGACTGCAGGGAAAAGTAAAGCAGGTCATGACACATGTGGTCACTGGGCTGAGTGGGGGTGGGCTGTGGACAGACCAGCTGGAAGGGCCCAGAATGCAGCTGAATTTTCATCAGTAACTGCTGTCTCCCTCAGAGTTAGGCTGGACTTCAACGTAGCAAAAAGTCAGCTTCTCATTCAAGAACTGTTTCTTGAGCCCCGCTCCAGGCCCTGCCCCTTTCTCAATGCCACTACCCTCTCATCACCAATAATTATCTATGCAACGCTGAGGGGCCACCCTGACAAAGGGGGCCACACCTACAA
Organism: Camelus ferus; assembly: GCF_009834535.1. Classification (NCBI taxonomy): domain Eukaryota; kingdom Metazoa; phylum Chordata; class Mammalia; order Artiodactyla; family Camelidae; genus Camelus; species Camelus ferus. Next base: position 103,923,980 of record NC_045696.1, read on the forward strand.
TGGTCAAGGAAGAGCTTACACACTAACTTTGTGCAACCTGACTACTTTGTTCTGAACACCCTTTGAATTCTGGTAAATACTAAGTAGGAAGACCATTGCTTATGGAGCGCCTACAAAGTGCTGGACAGGTGTCTATCATATCTCATTTAATACCACCTACTTTGCATCTTGTGGCCCCCAGAGCCCAATCACAGGCATCTGCTCATTCATCCTCAAGAGACCATTTTACAGAGAAGAGAGCCAGGGACCCAAGGGGAGGGGGAGGTGGCTGCCCAAGGCATACGTGATGGATGGAAAGCCATCTCAAGCTCACTGCTCTGCCTCCAGACCAGGTTCGCCCCCACCGTCTGCTACATGTCATGCGTGGGCCCTGTCATCTGCGTGCGACGTTTGTCCACCTAGCATCCCTCTGTCAGCGAACCACTCCTCCCCCTGCCCAGGTGAAGCCGTTGAACTGTCAATCACAACGCCCCACCTCCTTCAGAGAGGTAGGGCACAGACACGGAAGTCTCCTTTTCTCCTGGACGCTGATCTCTAGGAACGGAAACCTGGGGCTGCCCCAGCCATCTGTCCCTCCACAGATGAAAATGAGGCTAAGTAGAGACAAGCCAGATGGACAAATGAAGAGCATTAGAGAGAGAAAGGAAGACCTGAGGACATCCATCCTCTGAGCCTCTGGGTCCAGATGTGGTCGAGGCCAGAACTTCCCTTAGATGCCCCAGATCTGTGAGTCGAGAAAGTCCTCTTCTTACTTAAGCTAGTTTGAGCTGGGTTTCAGTTACTTCCAACCAAATGAGTCCTGATTCATGCACTTTATCAATTATGTATAAGTAGATGTAAGCCCAGGTTCTGGGTCAGTGGTCCCCAATCTTTCCAAGAGTTCCCAGTCTGGAACTCCCTACATAAAATAATAGTTGTATTTCTAGCATCTGACAACTGAGGAAATACCCGGAAATAGGAGTGTCCATGAATCATTTAACATCTAAAAGGCTTATTAATCATCATGTAATACATATGCATACATTTGAACAACAGCATAAACGGGCCCAATCACCAGTCTAAATCCATTTAAACTCCCCACCTTCTTCTACAAATTCTTCTAAGTAAATATTTAAAACTTGCCTTTGGCAAACAGACGTTATAAACAAAGGTAAAAGACAAGTTAGCCACTGAAAGGAAAATGTTTGCAACACATAACAAATCATTAATATTCAAAGAGCATAGATCTCCTATAGCTGATAAATGAATAAAGGACATAAACAGGCTCATTATAGAAAAATAAATACCAGTGGCAATAAACATATGAAAAATGTTCAACATTTATACATATTTAAAGAAATACAGAAACAGGATATGATTCTCTCCCACCCCTGTCAGACTAGAAATTCACGTTTTAATAATATCATCAGTCCTAGCCACCACATGGAACCCACACTTCCAGACACTGCAGGTGAGAGTGGAAATTGGAAGGACTTTTCAGGAGTATCTGGCAGTCACCACCAAAACGTGACATGTGCTTTTTTTCCCTGATCTCATTATTATACCTCTTGGAATCTATTTGAAAAAGACATCAGTTCTCATCACAGAGACGAATGGCTGAAGAGATTCACTGCGATGCTGTTTATAATGACAAAAAAAAAGGGAAATGACCTAAATCTCTCTCATTAGCAGAACAGAATGTTACATCCACCGTTCGGAATATTTTGCTACAGTTACAAGAATGGAAAAGCATCAAAGATGAATAAAGCAAATGAACCAAGTCACTGAATAGTTATGTATTTCTCTTTGTGGAAAGAAAAGAAAACCTACACATGTATTTGAAGGCATTTTTATTATGTAAATGAGCAGAAAAATGTCTCCGAGGACATCCTTCGCGATGCAGCAGGGGCTTCCTCTGGGGGATGGGTGGAATGGGGCGTGAAGAAGTATTTTCACTGGTTTTTCTGTAACTGTCTATATTGTTTTATAAATCCACATAGATACATATGTGTATATAGCTACAGTAAGCACATATTACATATATTCTATATGTATAGAAATATATGTATATTTCTATAATGCCTAGATACACCTCTTTTTTCCCAATAAGCATATTTCATTCATTACTTGTGATAAAACAATCACAGAGCTACAGAGTTGGCCCTTCACCAACTCAGATTAGCTCTTTGGTTAGTCCTAGAGCCATCTCCTTCCTGGAAGGGTCCAGAACTGCTGACACACAGCTCAGGTGTCCAGAGGTCATTTCTGGTGGGTTGGCGGGCAGATTTGTGCCGCAGCAAGGGAATGATGTCCTCAGTCAGTATGTTAATGACCCAGCACTCCCGGAGGCTGTGTGGCGCTCCTCAGTGCTTGACTCTGCTCCTTTGAGAAGTGGTACCAGGTTCTGGCCCCTTGGCCTTGCCTGTGGGCACACTCCCTTTGAGTCTGGGCCAGGGAGAGGTGACATGATAATAGGCTGACACAGGGGCAGAGGGGCATGAGTCCCTGGACATCCCAGAGTCCCTACAGTTTGCTGATTTATCTGAGAGCACACAGGGGAAGGCTTGTGGGGGCTGCCACCTGGGAACTGCTATACACTGAATATTTATGTTTCCCCCAAATTCACATGTTGAAATCCTAACTGCCAGTGTGATGGTATTTGGAGGTGGGACCTTTGGGAGTGAGTCGGTCAAGAGGGTGGGGCCTTTGAGAATGGGATTAGTGCCCTTATAAAAGAGACCCCAAAGAGCTCCCCTGCCCCCACTTCTCTGCCATGTGATGTTACAGCAAAAAGATGCCCTCTAGGAAGTGAGCACCCCCTAGACGCCAAACCTGCTGGTGCTTCAGCCTTGGATTTCCCAGCCTCAGGAACTGTGAGAAATAAATTCCTGTTGTTTATGAGCTGCCAGTTTATGGTATGTTTATTAAGCAGCCCAGTGGACTAAGACAGGAACCACCTACAACTCAAGGAAGCAGCGGTTGAAAGCTACATGTAAAGAGATCTTCCATCCAGACAGATTTTATCTGCTGTTTCCTCTGGCATCTGGGCCTGTCTGTCAGCTTCGCCCACTGGCTGTTGAGATGACCTTGCATTGTTTCAAACCCTCCTAAGTCACCAAGACACAGCATCAGTCCATGTGGGGCCCTTCAAAGGGTCCTCCAGATACTACGCAATCGGGGGCAAGTTCTGATGCACAGAAACAATGGAGTGAGACATCTCACCAGCATCCCCTCCCCTAACCTGGTTCTCATTGTCCTGAACTGTTCAGAGCTGTCCCTGCTCCCATAGGATGTTTCTCAGGATGTCTCCTTCCCCTTGCTTGTGACTCTACCCACATTCCAACCTCCATACCCCAGATCAGGTCAACTCCATAACTGACCCCAGGGGTCACCTCCTCCAGGAAGCCCACCCTGAATCCTCAAGTAGTCTGGACATCCCTCTTCTATGAGCCCACCTGGTTCTTGCTGCCCTCCTGGCTCACACTACAGTACATGTAAGCAAGGGTGTCCACAGTTTGTCAACCCGCCACCCCAAACATCCAGAGGGCCAGAACCATGTCTCTTTCATGTTTATGCTCCCTCACCAACCGGCACAGGGCAGGCCCTCCACACATGCTTGTTGAACTGAAGGCCTGCTCTGAGCAGCCCTGTGCTCCATGCTTTTGGTGGAATACCTGCTTGAACCCTCAGGGAGAGCAGTTACCTGACCAGCCGGTGGTGGGGATCATCCAAGCAGGCTTCCTCGAGAAGACGCCTAAGCTGGGACTGAAAGGCTGAAATGAAGCTGGCTACACGGGGAAAAGGACAGGACGAGGGAGGGCTGGGCGGTGCGGCAAACACCGCAGACAAGAGGCGGCAGGCTGGCTCTAGACACCTTTGAGGCCTTGGCCCCACCAGGGCTGATGCTCTGGGAGAGGCTGGCTGCAAAGGAGCCTGAAGGAGCAGACCCCGGGATGGAGGCTGCCTCTCCCCTGGCTACTGCCTGACCTGCCACATCAGCAGTCCTGGGCTTGCCTTGTTCATCTCAAGGGCACTGAGGGGCAGACTTGGGGACTTGGGGACTGGTGAGCAGATGTGACATCTGGGGTCTGGGGCTGCAGGAAGCTGCTTCTCCTGGCAGGCCTCCCCAGCTCCTCCAGTGCCCTGTGGGACAATTAGGAACTCTGCTGATCCCAAGCAGAAGACAGGCCAGTGCCCTTCCTCTGGGGGACCAAACCCATGCTCATAGTCTCCAGCTTATCTCCCCATGTCGGGGCTCTGTCCTGGGACAGAGGACAAGAATCCGCCTGCTTCCTGGCCTTCCCCCACCAGATCTGGCCTTAAGAACCCCGTGTATGCAGCCCTTTACAGGTGATCCTGATGGAACGCTGGCAACCCCATCCGTAGGTCAGAGCACCACCCCTCCTTTCCTTCTGTGGGGTGGCTCCTCCAGGACCCTGTCCTTACCATGCTGACGGCCCCAGGGATGGACCCGGCCCTAGCCAACCGTGCCAATAAAGACCCTTTCCAGGAAAGAGAGCTTCCCCATGTGGAAGAGTCCATTTTGCAGAGAGTCAGGTGACCTCTGAACCCCTGTCTCCTGCCATCCCTGCCCTAGTTTTTAGTTATCCTACTGTTGTTTAGTTGTCAGCTCTTCCTCTGATTGCACAGACACCCTGGCTGACCGAAGCCAGGTGTCAGGGATCCGCAGGTGTCCCAGCACAGGTGAGAACGATGGGGCTAGAGTGCTGGCTCAGCTCTGCCTGCACTGCTCTGGGCTCAGCTGTCACACAAGTCTTATCACCAAGGGCGCCAGCAAAGAACCTGGAGGGGCCGAGGTGTGGCCCCCTCCCCCACCTGCTTTGCACCTTCCTAGTCAGAGCCCAGGGCTGGTCACCTCCCTAGCGGACAGTAGTCACATCTTCCTTGGGACTCCTCTTTCCCAGTGCCACTCAAGACTGTCCTCAGTCACCTCTGCAGCCACGACTGTCCATGGTTCTGAATGCAGGGAGGTGGCATGGGCCTGGGGGCCAGAGTCATGAAGACCTGGGCTCAAGTCCTGGCTCTGTTACTTCTGAGATCGGTGACCCTGGGCCAATGTTCCTGCCTCACTGTGCCTCGCTTCCTTCACCTGTGAAATGAAGACAATGACAGCTGTGCCAGGGTGGTGGTGAGGATGACTCGAGGCATCACCTGAGAAAGGCCTTCCAGTGGCTGGAATGTGGTAAGAAATCCAGCAGTGCTGGTTCCACGTCTGTCCCTTGAATGTGATTATTCATATTCCTTATGGGCTTTTAAAAGGTCCCACCTTCAACTAAGAATCTGGAAGGGATGCTGACCCGCCGTGGCCACACCTTTCACAGGAGCACAAGGGAAGTCAGCCACCCTGCCCACCTTGACCACCTTAATTTTAGTAGCTTTTCTGACTCCCTTAAATAATCCAGTTTACCCAAGATGGTGCCTTCTCATAAGTTAACCCCCAAGTCCTATCTCCTGATTTCTCCAATATCTTCCTCCCAACAGTCCAAACCTCCCCTTGGATTCTCTCCTTCACTGGCCTGCCAAAGAATCATGGTTTGCTCTGATAGGCAATTCCCACAATCTGCTTGGTGTTCCTCCGTCCACTAAGGTGTCTTTAATGCCCTTTCTGCCTCTAGCCTGCACTGAATATAAAAATGTGTGTAAAGCTCAAATAGAAACCAGAACCATGCCACCGGAGCCCACAGTTCGGTTATTTGCTTTCAGTCATTTGCTTTTGAAGGCAGGGGCAGAAATTGCGTTGACAGGCCTAATGTGAAAAATCAAGTCTGCATCTGGACAGGCTGAGAGGCTTGGTTTCACAGAGACAAGACTGATCGGACAGCTGAATCCACAGCTACCTTCTGATCTACCAGCCCACAAATACAACACCACAATACACCAACCTTCCTCATTATCCTCATTCTTAATCGGTCTGCATCCCTCGTTCTCATTGTTTCATGGCAAACCACTGTCAGGCAAGAATCTAGTAAATGCTTTTGGTGCCAGTGATAAGTCTGGTCCCATTCCGGGAGCCAGGAACCAGAGATTCAGCTCCTGCCCTAGGCTATTCCCAACCTCTTATCTCCTCCCTGCCTGACCCCTCCGACATCTGAGACCTAAGTCCACAGGACAGACAGAGCACAGGGGCAGGAGTCCCACTGTGGCCTGAACCTGAGTCCAGGTGTGGCTTCCCGGAGGGGCCAGGAAATCTCATGCTCCTCTGGGGCTACTGGTAACTGGACTTATCCTAACCTGGTATCCTGGGTTAGATGCTGCAAACACCAAGGATTCCAAACCATGATAGAAACTAGAAATCAGAGAGACATAAGGGACAGCCTCCCAAAAGAACTATGGAAAGAACCTCAGTCATCCTTAACCATCTCAGGGCCTGGGTCCCTTCTGCCTCACCTCTGAGAATCTGACAAAAGATACTGATCCTCACTCCTGAAAAAGGACTGTACCCACAAGCTTTAAAATTTGATTTCTAGGGGTTCACAGGACCCCTGAAACCACAGGAGACAATGTAGATGTCTGTGGATGCAGGCTAAGAACCCAATGCACCTGGAAACAGGTTTCCAATTTCAACACCTTCAAGAAGAGCATTTTCTTTTCATAAAATGAAAAGGGATCTTTCAAATTTATATAAATGTGTGTTCATCCTAAAATAGCCATTCAACACTGAGGTATAAAAAGAAGTGAGTCACGCATATTCTTAGCGCCCAGAGAAACCCACAGTGAGCACTGCAGTGTGTGTGTGGCTGGATGTCCTGCCGGAGGTGACATCTGTCTTTCTGTCCCTGCTCTGGTGGGAACACTGACAGGGTCCCTATGGCCGAGGGGCATTGCTCCCCCCTCCCAAGAGGAACAAATAAGCTTCCTGTGTCTCAAATGTCTGCACCCCATCAAGGCCACCAACGCGACTGCGCAGGAAGATGGGCCAGTCATTCGCTTCTGTGAAAAGGGTCAAAGGCAAGAGCCGGCCAGGTGGGTGGGAGAGCTTTGGGAAGGCCACCTCTGTGAGACACCATGCGGGTACAGGAGGCGCTGTGCCCGCAGGTGTCTGGACACTGTGAAGGCCAGCTGTCCGTCCCACCCTCTGGCAGATACCCGGGGCTGGGGAGAGGCAGAGCTGGGTTCCAGGTTCCCCAAGAGGCAGACCCCTGGCCAGTGAGGTCCAGCCCCTCAGATGACACAGGACAAAGAGGAGAGGAGGGAGGGCAGGCAAGAGGTGACACTGGAGCCCAAACAAGATAAATCAGAGAGGGCCCTGCATCATGGCCAACTCCCTGTCCCTCCTGCCAGGCGCCTGGCTCTGCTGGGCCTCGCTCTGCTGGGCCTCGCTGAGGACCACGTGCTGGGGCCATGCTGGCAGAAAGGATGATGAGACAGTTCCAGGTGGTTCTGTGTGCACTGCTGACCTCACTTTCTTATTCAGAACTCAGATTCTGCCCCCAAGACCTCATTCCCGATCAGTTTCAAAATCCTCCCCCTCCCACAAGGTAGGGCGTACCAAGGTAGGGCGCTACTAAGATCACAGGGCTCTGCCTCTGATTAGCGCTCACATCACTTCAAGTTTTGTTTTTTTTTAATGTCATCAGCTTGGAGCCCAGTTGCCAAGACAACAAGGAGAGGGGCCCAAGCTGATCGGTGCAAACTCCGCCTGGGCAGACTCCCACTGCGTCCTGGGCTCCCCTCCATTCTGTGGTGACTCCAGCGTAAACATCTCGCACCTCCCTCCCCTCTTCTGTCTCTCTCCTCATACAGTCTTGGAGATTGGCACATCCTCTCCTGAATTCACCAACTCATTTTACTAACACTTTCTAGTTTTACTAACTAACTCTGATTGCTTCCTCTCCTCTAAAATGGGAGAGACCCCTTCTTATCAATACTGCTGACTACACACACACACACACACACACACACACACACACACACACACACACCCATACCCATATAAAATACCACTTGTCCTTTTAGTAAATATATTACAGACATCTTCCAAGTCAATACAGACAGGTCTATGTAAACATGGTGTAGTGGAGGCAGGATTATTTACTGCTGGACACTTGGTCACCTAGCTCTTTTTCCTATTATAAGCAGCAGTGCAATAAATATCTTTGATCATACATCTCTATCTTCCCATTTATTCTTAGGAGAAATTCTCTAAGATCAGAAACAAGGAAGGAAAGAAGAAAGGGAGGAGCAGAGAAAGAGAGAGAGAGAGAGAGAGAAGGAGAGAGAGAGAGAGAGAAACAATGTCTCCGCCTTGGAAGAACACGAGAAATGACCCACAGACATAAATGTGTCCCCTTTGCAGTTTGTCCCTGGTGCAAGATGGTCTCACCTCCTCCAATGCAACTACAACAGGAGCTTAAATTAAGACCTTGTGATCAAAGCTGATTTGTCAGACTTGATCTGGTCACTTGTCTCCAGAATTTTTTTCACCCACAGATATTTAACTCTATGTGGTAGCTGGATGTGAAACATTCAAAGAAAAAGCAAAATTAAAACTCTCAGAAATTACAAAAAATAAATCTCCATCCAAGGAAAGAGTCAAGATGAATATAAAAAATACAAAGTGAAACATTTGGGTGATAATGATGAGATGGTGATATTATAACAGAACCCTTAGTTGAAACATGCAAACCCTCATTTTTAATTTCTTGTTCTTTTGGACTTCAACTCACCAAAATAAAAACCCAGGACGAACTTTATTGTGTTTTTTGAAAAAACAGACAATACATTAGAGCCTTGGCATTCTTGCATCCCCGAACCTTTGCCATCAAAACATATTAATATCTTCATGAATCCCCAGATTCACCCATACCACTGAGACACATGCTTTTCTCCCTAAAATATACACCAGACAGAGAGGAGAGAATGACAAAGCCCTCAGGCTGGACGGCAGGACACAGGACCAGGCCCACTCAGGGGCCAAGGAGTCCACTTGCAGCTACGATTATGTGAATTTGTGCCTCAGCAAAATTCACAGGGGTGCCCACAAAGAGCTGGAGCTGCAAATGCCAACAGCCGACCTCGAAGAGTGGGCTGAGCCTGAAAGCCAGGACCTGGCGGACCGAGGCAAGCAGCGCAGCGCCCGGGCAGCCTGCAAGCGCTCCGCGCTCTCCCACCTGGGGGCAGCTTTCTTTTAATCTACACACTGTTATACATTTTGTCCCTTTCCTGTCTGCCCATTTCTGTTCCCCTCTAACCTTAAAAACATCTAAATAACAGGAATGAGATCTTTAGGCAATTTAACCTGACTCCTGACTTATGCTCTCCTGAATGCACACTATGTTGATTCTTTTCCTAGATTAAGAGAAGAATGAAGAATTAAGTGTTAAAGAATGACTAGCTCTACTCAGCCATAAAAACTGACAACATAACGCCATCTGCAGCAACATGGATGCTCCTGGAGAATGTCATTCTAAGTGAAGTAAGCCAGAAAGAGAAAGAAAAATACCATATGAGATCGCTCATATGTGGAATCTAAAAAAAAAACCACACACACAAACGAAGCATAAATACAAAACAGAAATAGACTCACAGACATAGAATATAAACTTGTGGTTGCCAAAGGGGCGGGGGGTGGGAAGAGACAGACTGGGATTTCAAAATTGTAGAATGGATAGACAAGATTATACTGTATGGCACAGGGAGATATGTGCAGGATCTTATGGTAGCTCACAGAGAAAAGGATGTGACAATGAATATACACATGTTCATGTATGGCTGAGGAATTGTGCTGTACACTGGAATTTGACACAACATTGTAAAATGATTATAAATCAATAAAAAAATGTTAAAAAAAAAAAAAAAAAAGAATGACTAGCTCTCTATCCCCAGCAACCCCTTAGCAATCCTGCGGGCAGGTCACGCAGGAAAGGTAACATCTGAAGAGAGCCAGCCTGCATGCGATGGAGAACGATGCCGACCCAACCTCTCGCCTTGATGATTCACTCAGAATCTTCCACATTTTTTCCCTTTAAAAGCTGTCATGGCTTAACAGATGACTAGATAAAGAAGATGTCACACACACACACACACACACACACACACACACACACACACACAGACACACACAATGGAATACTGATCAGCCATAAAAAAGAATAAAATAAAGCCATCTGCAACAACATGGATGGACCTGCGAGATTGTCATTCTAAGTGAATGAGAAGGAAAGATGCCATATGATATCACTTATATGTGGAATCTAAAAAAAAAAAAAAGACACAAACTACTTATTATTTATAACTTAGATGACTGATTTCTTGAGTATGTGTAAGCACATCTGATTGTCCTTTATGATTGGATTACTACATTCTGTTGATTCTTATTTTGTAGTTGGCTTTATTCCTTTGATAATTACGTAAGTTAAAAAAGCTAATGCTCTAAACTGTTCTTAGAAACAATGAACAGCACATATATGTAAATTTTTAAAAACTGATTTTCTATTTGCACTATAAAAATACATAGTTTTTTTTTAAAAAAGAAAAAAAACTGTCATGGCTGAGCAGAATCTTCAGAACTGGTCTCAGGACGTGAGTCCACCTTCTCCCCAGATTGCTGGCTTTTCTGTTTGATTAAAGCACCTTTCCTGTCTACGAAAACTGTCTCTCAATTATTGGCTTTTGAGCAGTGAGCAGCCAAACCTGAGTAGCAGAACCTGAGTTCGGTAACACCAAGCCTGGTTATTCTCTTTCCTAGCAGACAACAGACCCAAACACAGCAGTGTGAGGGACAGGGCATGGGGGCTGGAGGATACAGGAAAATGATGGCTCTGCAGGGAAGAAAGGTGCCAAGGAAACTACTAGATGCATGTCCCCCCCCACACACACACCACACACACTACATTCACACACACCACATAGACCACATATATACACACGCTACACACACATGCACACTACATTCTCACACACACCACATACACGCACACACATAGTTGGCTAGGCTGGGCTCCTCAGCTGCCCACCTGAGAACCTGAAGGGATCACCTGCCTCCCTCTGCTCTGGGGCCCATCTCTGCCTTGGCTTTGTTTCCTTCATGGCCTCTCCTCCTTCATCTGCCCAGACTTCACCTTTCCCTGCCCTCTTATCCCTCCACCTGCACACAGGGCACAGACTCCACAGCTGATAGGGCTTGGCAAGTGGGCCTGTGGATAAAGAGGGACTCGCGCCGCCCCTAAAGGGGGCAGACCCCCCAGCTGTCAGCTCCAGCCAAGTGTCCCTGTGAGGGACTCTGGGCCTCGGCTTGTGGACAGTCTGGTTATTAAAAGAGGGGCTGGAAGTTTATGTGAAATTGCCAAGTTTGAAAACACTGGTAAATAAATTTTAAAATGTGAAAACACTGGCTGGCCAAACAAAACAAGCCCACAGGCTGCGGGTCTGGAGAGGCCTCTGCATGCTCCTGGGAGACCAGGGGACGCTGAACAAAGTCCCTGAACAGGGGGTCTGATGGGTCTCTCTTAGGCTCAGCCCCTGAAATCCACCCTCCAGCAGGACACTGCACCCACTGTGCTCTTGGGTACCTCCAGTGTCCCCTGTGCACCTCGCTGACTCCCCTAGATCCCCTCCCCCTTCTCTGCCCCCAGCTCATCCAGCTCCAGGCTTGTCCTGCCCCTCCTCTTGCTCACAGCACTTTCCCTGGGCCTCCTTGTCCAGGCGCAGGGAGCCATCAGCCCCTCCCAGTCTATGTTCTGGGCATTTCCTTCCACCTTTGGCATACTTACCCCAGACGACAGGAGACGTCTGTGTGAGTGAATGCATGAACGGATGAATGAAGACAGCACCTACAGAACTACCCAGACCCTCCATGTCATGGTGGAGCTCCCCAACTTCATCCTGGTCCCACCGCAGCACCACCTGATGCTCTCAGCTTTGCTTCTTCCCTTCAGGACCAACACTGGCATCGAAGCCTCCCTCGGCCTTGAACTGAAGGAGGAGAATGGCCCTCCTAGCATCACCCTTCCACCAGCCTCTGAACAGACAGCACCCAAATTCTGTGTATATCTGAATCCCCCAGGGAGCCCCTGATTCTGTGGGGAGGGGCACAAAATGTGCTTTTTTTTTTGTTTCTGGAACATGCATCTTAACAAATTCCCAGGGCTACTCTGACCCAGATGCTCAGGAGACCACACTTCATCTGCCCAGACTGGCAAACACTGCACCATACTGTGGTCTTTCCCAGATACAAATCCAATCATGTGTTGCCTTTCTTGCTCCAGTGGCTCCCTGTACCCTCAGGATATCACACGGTGACAGAGGTGGCCCAGGCCTTCATCCACCTGCACAGCTACACACAGGTGACTAACCTGGCCCTGCTCCCTCTCGCTCCATCTTTGCACACCCACTTCCATCTTCCAGGAATGCCCTTCCCAGCTTCCTCTTTGAACAACTCCAACTCACCCTTTGGGGCTGAAGCGTGGGTGTCACTCACTCTGGGAGTCTTTCCTGACATCCCAGGCTGGCTTAGCTTTTCTTGTCCTTGACCCTCCCCTATCACCCTGCCAGAAGTCATCTCTGATTCATTTTCTTTAACAAACATGCACATAGTGATCACTATGCGCTAGGAACTGTTCTAGGTATGCTACAAATATCCTTTACCAACCCTCTGACACAGGAACTCTCATTATCCCCATTTTACAGATGAGGAAGCCGAGGCCCAGAGAGGGCAGATAACGTGCCTGGGGCACACAGCTGGTAAGTGGCAGGACAGGGATTCGATCCGGGTAGCCTGGCCCCAGAGTCCACGCTCTTTCCCACCTCCTCGTGCCGCTGCCTCTTTCCCGTCCTAGTACATCGTGCACTGTGTTCTAAGGACCTGCTGGTGATTCTCTCCCGCTAGACAGAGAACGCCTGTGGCTCTTGGGAGATGAAACTCCCAGCCCAGGGACTAGCACACAGTGGGAACTCAGGGACGTTTGCTGAAGACAAAGCTGCGCAAACTCATGGCACTGGATCAACAAGGAAGGATAAAATTCCTCAAACCTCAGAGTCAGAAGAGGCTTTAAATGGGATCAGGCCCAATGACATGCCTACCACGCTACTGTTTGTAGAGCGCCAGGGTGTGCTCACCACCCGTTCCACCTCTGTGTGATGCTGAATTTCTGGAAGCTCCACCTTATGCTTCCCTGAAATGTGTCTCCGTGGTCACCAGCCCACACGGAGCTGGTCCGACTCGTCTTACAGATGGATGCTCTCCCGATACTGAAGACAACCCTGGCCTTCACGTCTGCAGGTTAACCCTTTCCTCTGCTACCTGGGGAGCTGAGTTTCCAGTCCACCTTGACATTTCCCTCAGAACCTGCTCTGGTTAATCAGGGCCCCGCCCAAGAAGCGGACCCCCGGACACAAGTGCCATGTGCCCCCCATAGACTGACCCCTATCATGGCCAAAGAACTTTGCTCAAAAAGAAAGAAATGTATGATACGCTGTTTCAAAAGCTCTCTCAACATGTGGCTGAAGCAGCCTCCTGGACACCAAGAGCCCTGGACCCTGATAATGCTGATGCATTGTGACAGGAACCGGTACTGTTTACACCAACTGTGCTTCCCCGAGCCAAGGGTTTTCCCACAAAATCTCCATTCTCATGCCAGTGTTTCAAAGAAGCAACAATTAACTCCTTTTTTACAGAAGAAGAAACAGAGGCCCTGGGAGGTCCCACTGGGCGAGGGCACACGGCTGCTAAGTGGCAGAGCAGCACTCAGACCCAAGGCTGTGGCTCCGGCGTCTGCATGCTCCCGCCACGCTGCCGTCTGGGGAATGCCGGTTGGAACGTGGCGAAACGTGCACAAAAGCAGCACGAAGGGAAGGCTGGGCTGAAGCAGGAAAATGGACGGTCACAAACGAGCAGCAAGAGCAGCAACGTAACTCAGCCCCCACGAGCCCCCACAGCCCGATGGTCCTCTCCGGCCGCCCTGAAGGAGTCCCTCAATTTGAGAAGCTATCTTCCCACTTGTACTCGTTTTAATGAGAATAATTAATGAGATTTATGCCGGACTTGTTTTCTTCTTCGATTCGAGCATCGGGAACTTCAGGATCTCCCTATTTCCAAACTCAAAAACATCCAGGACTTGAAAATACAAAATGAATGATTTTCATTAAAGCCTAGTAGCGTGTAGGGAGTCATTAATACTATTTAAAATAAACATATTTTGAGAAACTTCGACCTGTATGTTAATCTTTTTTGTCTCCTTTCTCTACTACCTCCACCCCGACAGTGTAGAAAAATACCCAACACACATAAATGCTTAACAAACACATCTGAGCTCACATACACACTTTCTGTACTGAGAAAAAGAAATCCTTATTTAAACAACCTGATTTTTTTTTCATTGTAACCTGGGTCATAACTTTCTCATAATCAAAACATCAGAAAAAGAAAACTACCAATGAGACAAAATAAAATGTACAGTCATTCCAGAAAACAAACACAACTACGCTGTTCACTTAAAGTCCGAGAAAACCAAGTTACATTCGATTGCCTCAACTCTTTCCTAAAACAGTTGTACATGCTAATCTGGTATTCACAAATTAGCCAAAAGAAATGGTAAAGCAAAAGTCTATATGTTTTAGGGTAAGGATGAAAATGTAAGTATTACTTAAGCATACGCCTTTGGATTATGCGGTATGGTGTAAGTGCGGTTTCTTACACCATACTAATTAGCAACCAATAACGTGATTAAATAAATAAAACAATGAAACTCAATTTTCACAGAAACTGTTAAATTCCAAAGTTACAGTTTACCTAGAAGCAGAAGAGCGGAAAGGACGTCCATATCTTAATATTTTCCTGAACTCCAACACGTATCCAAGAATGAAGACCTCAGACTCAGGCAGGCTAATTTACCCTGCAAAATTTTCCCTAAAAAAAAGTGTGGCTGAAAATTGGCTCTCTTAAAACAGAAGGTACTTTCAGAAGAGTTATATAAGCAAAACAAACAGGCCAATTCAGTGACATGGAAACCACCTCATACAAGAGAAACGCAGCAAACCCAAGTAACCCACAGTCGCGTCTCAGAACAAGAATCGAGGTTGGTTGTAACATCCTACCTCTCTGACCAAAGGATGAAAAATTTTTAATGAAAAGTGATAAACAGCTAAATGGCCGACAGCCCTAATACACTTTTTGGAATGGATTCTTTTTTTCTTTTTTTTTTTTTTACAGTTCCTTAACCAGCTGGAGTACCTTTAAACTTCTGCCCACCTTCTCTTGACCTCTTTTCCCATGCTGGAAGGATAAAGTGGGTTATTTTTAATTCTCTTTACTATGAGAAGCGTCTGTCATATGCACCAGATGTGTGCATGAAGCATGTCACAAATCAGAGGTGAAGCAAGGAAATTTGCTCAAAGCCTCCTCCCTTCATTCAAATCACTTATTCCAAATGCCAAGTCATTCTTATGCCCCTTGCATCCTCAGAATGTCCCACTCTCTCAGCCACCTGACATTCCTCCCATCACTCAAACTGCAACAGCAACGCCACCTCCTCACGGAACTGTCCGAGGAGGTGATGGACGCCCAGCTCTTGTCTCCCATCCACGGGGGTGAGGTGGAGATTGGAAGGTAGGTAGGTGGTAACAAAAACACAATTGCCAGCATCGCACAGTTCTTTTCTCAGCTTCAAGGACCCAGTACCAGAAGTTTAGGGAATTAGGGTCAGCCTGCTTTCCAGAGCAGGTGTGGATTCATTCATTCACTTAACAAGTATTCACGAGACACCTACTGTGGGGTCAGCAGTGATGGTTCCTGCAGGAAAGAGGGACACAGACATGGTACCTGCTCTCAAAAAGCAGACAGTCTTATAGAAGGAAAAGACACAAAAACTGAAAATGATGGTACCATGCAGAGAGTGTAAACACGGGAACAGGCTCAGGGACATACAACAAAGAAGCCCAGGCCCAGTTAGGGAGTCATGGAAGGTTCCTGGAGGAGAAACGGCTGAGGGAACCATGCAGAGGAGAGGATGGAAGGGAGGTGAGGAAGAGAGCAGCCCACACAGAGGGGCAGGCAGGATCTGGCCACAGGAATCTGCCCCAAGAAGGGAAGGGGTCTCCCAGAGACCCACCACTAAAGGGTTACAACCAAGCAGGTATCAGGCTAGATCTGTGTTTGAGATGACCACCCTTGGAGAGCAGCAGGGCACCTAGATTTGGGGCCCAGCCTGAGCACAAGCTCCCAAAGAAGGGCAGAGTGCTGGTGGTGAGGCCGGGGACCTGTTCCTGCCTCGCCGCACAGGGTTTCCCATTGCACCATCCCCGCTGCCCAGGGGGCTGAGTTTCCTACTGGGACCTAATCCCCCACACTCACCAACAACTCCAGCCCCACTGCTTACCCGACAGAACGGACACCCACCCCTCAAAGAACCAACCTGCAGGCCGGGCGCCTCGGCCATGTGGCCTGGCAGGAGGAGACAAGCTGACCACTCACTGTCTTCGCCTTGGGAACCTGAACTAAGGATCCAGGAATCACCAGGCAGGTCAGGAAACCCAGGGGGACGTCAGGAACGAGTCCGAGGCCCCGTGATTGCTCCTGTTTCTCGCAAGCAAAGACGCACACCCAGACTCCTACCCACGTCCACCTACCATTCGCCCCAGTGATAAAGAGACTCGGTCGTTTGAACCCTCACTGTTCATTTAGAGAACAAAGGCTTCCCACGGGGCCCTCTGTTTCAGAGAGAGGCCCCCACCCCTCCCAGGACCCACAACCAGACTCACAGAACTGCAGGCTGAGGCTCACGAAGGCCAGCAGCGCAGCCAGGGCCAGCAGCAGCAAGAAGCGGTTGCGGAAAAGCATTATTATCTGTTCTATCTTCTCTTCATGGTTTCACCTCAAATTGGGAACCCGTCCTGTGAAGAGACGAGAGGCAATAAATGTGTGTTCCAAGGTGGGAAACCAAGTTTGTCAACTGAAAACAATCCAATTAGCCCTGTCCTCTGGCAGGGAAGCGTGACTCCCAGGCCGAGAACAATCGTGCGCTGTTGCTTGGGGCCTTGCCCCCAGATAAGCCCAGCTGAGAAGGTGACCTTCAACTTAGTAAGTGGAACAGGTCGTGCTCCGTTTATCTGACCTTAACAGGGAAGGAGATTTTCCAGTGCGGACTTTCCAAAGAAAAATGTAAAGGAAGTTTACTGAGCACTTTCGGTGTGCCAGACAACGGAGGCTTACAGGGACCAGCAAATGCTCATGCTGTTCTGATCCCCAACTTCTAAATCTTCAACCTTTCCTGATGAACACCCTGCCAGGAGGATCCTGCTCTTCTTTCATTTCAACTGTGACCCTGAAAGTCAATCGCTGCCTCGTGCCCCACGTTACTGCCTTTAGGGACGGCGAGGGTGAGCCGGAGGAGCTGTTCCGACACTAAGGAGCCCATCTGCTCACTAGAGGCTTCCCCGATCCTGGACCACTGAGCCTATTTCAGCTGCATCCGTGGGTCTCCCCACAGCCCCACTCACCATTCTGATTTCCTCTGACCACATCAGAACTGTGCAAAAGGATTTTTTTTTTTTTTAATGCTGAATGACGTTCTAACTGCCCCTTCTGTGAAAAAAATGAAAGGTTGCCCTGGGGTTTTACTCCCTCAGTCTTAGCTACCAAGTTTATTTCCCAGTTCTCATTGGGGTTTGAAATAAAACTTGAAAATCACAGCCTCTTCCGAAAAGGTACTTAACTATAGCAAGATTTATGACAGGTATTTCAAACTTGATTCTAGTGGCAGTTTCTTTTTCTTCTTCAAATATAAACTCATTCAGAGCCCCAGTGGATACAATCAGATAAGGGCTCACCGGCTAATGTGATGGGGGCTACACACTTCTGAGTGTACTAATAGCTACTGAATTACACACTTTGCGTGAGTTGTTTGGTATGCGAATTATATCTCAATAAAGCTGTTTTCTTAAAAGCATATATGCAGGGAATAAAGCAGGAGTCCCTTGCTTCCCAGCTGTCCTCCCCCTGACCCCACCCTCACCCCAGAGCCCCTACAGAGGAGTTGGAGAACCACTTATTTAAGGCACCTGTCAGACTTTCTACCACAAGAGAACATTGGCTGAAAGACTGACAAAAAGACACTTGCACCTCACCACTGAGCCTGCAGTCCAGCACCCGGCAACTCTGTTAACAAACGAATCCCAATTTACACCTTCACATAAGCACTGCTTCTGTCCCTTGAGTCACCACTCCTACCCAGGGGTCAGTGCCTCATGCTCTAGGATGGTCTGCAAGTCTTCCTGGGGACGCTTCTCTCTCTGGCCTGGAGGGGACTCACCAGCCGTGAAAGCTCTCAGGCTAAAACAACACACTAGGAACTCAAACCACTCAAAACCACCCATTTCCTTAGGTTTCCATCCACTGAGCATAGTGTGAGCCAGCTGCCATGTGGGGCCCTTGACATCCCGTCAGGATAGGCTTGGTAATTTCTAATTTCTAATATGTAAGCAGAAAACTGAAGGCACAAGGTTATTAAGTGGTGGTGACGAGGTACAAAATGAGATCCGTGCCTCTGAAGCTTTCTTATGCATTATCATGTTGCCCCTACACGTCTGCACACTGATTCGAGTTGTCACCTGTGGGTCTGCACAGAACAAGTTAACTCCTGGCACGTGCCAGCTTCTTGGATGCCTGAGGAGGGCTGGCGGCTTCTGGCTCATGGAGCTCACGGAGCTCATGGATTTCAGAACCTTCATTATCTCAGTCCTTCCTGATTGAATTTATTTTACTTTACAATGACCCTCTTATAATTTGATCTCTAATTTGAGGAAGGTGAGTGGAGTGTGTGGGTGGAGGGTGGCTCACAGACGGTTCAGAACAAATGTCTCCTTCTGGGGGTCCCTGGACCCCCAACAATAAAGATGGGGTTTTCTTCAGGCCTTCCTCCCCCTTCTGTTAGGCTACCACCTTCTTTTGAGGCGAATACCATCTTTGGAAAGTCTCCTTTTCCTTCACATGAACGTCTTCAAGAGTTCCTGCCTGGGGTTGCGGGGAGGATACAGCTCCAGTGTAGAGCGCATGCTTGGCATACACGAGGTCCTGGGTTCAATTCCCAGTACTGCCACCAAAATAAACAGACAGACCTGATTACCTCCCCCAACCAAAAAAAAAAAAAAAAAAAAAAAAAAAAGCTCCTGACTGGCAGATGGCCTCTGGGGTCTTTCAGGGTTTTACTGTTAGGAGAGGCCTGCAGCCCTTGCTGTCTGAAGGTGCTTTTTCTTGTGGGACCACATCAGCAGGGTGTGCAGAGAAAGGGCACAGGACTCTGGAGGCAGATGGACCTGCGTAAGAACCTTGAGCACAGGGGCCATGGGCCAAGTTACTTCACCTCCGAGATTTAGTTTCTTCATCTGTACATTGGGACCAATCACCTGGGGATGCTGTGAGGACTAAATTAAAGGCTAAGTACAGTCCCCAGCCTACGGGAGACATTCAAACGAAAACGGCTGTCATGACCTTCACTACCTACTCGTCTCCCATCAGGTCACTTTCCTGCTTTGTCCCTCCTCCTGGGAAACAGGAATAGTTTCTTAACCTGTTTGTTGGCTCCTCCAGGTATGCTGAGTACTGAACGCTCACACGTTCACATCCCTCTGTCTGCCGCCCTGGCTCAGATGTCTTCGGCTCCTCACTCTGGGCCTGGGACACAACCTTGCCGGCCTGGGGAAACCACCCACCCCGATTTCTGAGTCTGGCTTCAGCGCCGCAGAGAACAGACTTGCCTCTTGGTTGCTCTGTATTTGGGTGTGGGAGGTGAGAACCTTTCTTCTGATGCTGGGCCAGATCTGGCCTTTCAATCACTTCCTGCCTCCAGCTGCTCGGGAGACTTCCCACCACACTTACCAGCAGACGAGGCCACGTGAACTGCTAAGCGCGCTGCCTGGTTTTCCCCGACGCTGCCTTTTTACACAAGGGTTAATCACAATACGGTTCAGAGTCACCCTCAGATGGGTGTTAGGTGGAAACCCTGCCTTTGCTAAGTTAAACCTCAGGCTTATAGGTATGCTCGCCCTGTTGCAGGGATGGCCCCAATTTGTTCTTGCCTCTCTGTATCCACGGCCTTGTGAAGGCTCCTCCCAAGCTGACTCTAAGCTTGGACAAGGTATCTGCTTTAGCTGATGGGACAACAGCAACTAAGCTACAAGCAGAGGCGTGAGAAGTACTTACTCACTGGGGCTTGTCCTCCTTTGCTGCTTTGGGAATGCCAAGTCCACCAAGTGAAGACACCCAGGTGAGCTGCTGAAGGATGAGAGACCACGTGGGGCCAAGGCAAGCAGTCCTGGCCAAGGCTCTCTTCAAACAACCAGCTTGCGAATCATCACACATGTGAGCAAGGCCATCCCAGACCATCCAGCCCAGCCACACCCCCCATAGATGGATACCAGGAGAGTCAGCCTGGACTAGAAGAATTGCATGGCCAACCCACAGATTACAGCAAACATAAAGGTTGCTGTTTTAAGCCACTACGTTTTGAGAGCTTGATCCATGTAGAACAAACACTAACTGATCCAATAAAGAAAAAAATACCTTGGGTCTTTACCAGGAAATTCTAAGTAAGCCAGGGTCTAGATCTCCATGTCCTCATTTTTTTTTTTTTTTTTTGCAGACACCATATGCAAAAGCTCCATCTTGTCTACATTTTTCAAATATGCTGAGTGCTTTTTGGGAAAGGGGCTATATTTAGTTCTAGATTTAAAATACTGAGGATATGTTGGGTTAGCCAGATGGCTGGGATCATGTGACTGCCTTACTGCTTTTAGTTTTTGCACTACTGACATCTCTGTGTATCTGTGGCTTTTCATTTGATGACACAGGATTCCTTCTGGAGTCCCACCCACCATTTCGCCTTGATACACTCTGAGTTTCTGTGTCCCTATCTTCTGACTCTGTTTTGGCAGATTCCAAATGGCACATGATGGTCAGAGTCTCACTACGTCCACTCGAGCTAGGCCCAGCCTGGG
This sequence comes from Camelus ferus, assembly GCF_009834535.1. Classification (NCBI taxonomy): domain Eukaryota; kingdom Metazoa; phylum Chordata; class Mammalia; order Artiodactyla; family Camelidae; genus Camelus; species Camelus ferus. The sequence continues at coordinate 103,944,908 of NC_045696.1, forward strand.
GCGCACATGACCCAGGGGCAGGTGTGGGGTAGGGTGGAGTACATTGACACTGGGATAAACAGACATCTTCCCCTGAAGTTTATTTTCCTGGAAAACTTAGAGAGGAAGATCATGCTCTATTCTTTTTTTTTTTTTTTTAAATGGCTAAACAGTAATGATAAGATGCAAAATTCTTATGACTTTAAAGTTTCTCTTTGCCACTGGAGCTAGGACCCCCAGCACTGTGTGTATGCATGAGTCAATCCAATGTGAGACTCCGGCGCATGGCTCTGCCCTGGGGTGTTTCTTCACTGGGGACACTTCCTCGGTGGGAGAGGCAGAGGGGAGCCCTGATGTAGTGGAAAGCATGAGGCTTTAGCCACCAGCAGATTTGTGTCAAGTCCCTGCTCTGCCCTCCTGACAACTTCACTTTGCTGAGTTTCAGGACCCTGATCTTTAAATAAGTTTGGGGAAAAGAGTCTGAAAGAGCAAGAGGGCGGTGGGTGAGGAGTAAATATCATAATGCACAGAGCACTTGGCACAGAGGGATGTGCTGAGTTTGAATCCTCAGCTCTGGGGGAGTCATACAGGCTCCTGCCCACCATCTAAACACAAAGATTTGCCCTTTCCCGGAGCTGCTGCTTCTGCTCCATGCTGTGGTTCCCCTTCCAAATCCTGGCCACTGGCCACTTCCCTATTTACAGGCCCAGCCCCATTCATCAGGAGGGGCAGCCACGTTTGCAGCCCATTCCCGGCCCCTCCGCCATGCCAGCCTTCCCTGGGGCTGACTCAGCTGTGGTGCTCTGCCTCACCACAGGTTTTCCAGCCTGGAACATCTGTCTCAGCTTCTGTTGGGCCCCATCCTAAGAAGACAGGATTACCAGCCAACAGGCTCTCTCTGACTCTGTGGCCCAGGCTCCAGCCCCATTCTCCAGAGACCCTTTCTCCTTTTCAATCCCTAGCAAGGAAGCTCACAGCCACTCAAGAAGTCCAGCATTCCTCGGTTTCCCTTCCAGCCATCTTCCTGCATACCCACTCCACAGGAGATCTGAGCACGCACACCCCTGGGGTCTACTGCAGCTCCTCCTGACGCCGCCTCAGACTTGTCTAAGTCATGCCAAGTGACAGCCAGGACTCGGCCCATAGCAGAAACCCCACAGCCTGCTCCCTCACAGCCCAGAAAGTAAAGGCCACAGGAAGAGTCATGGCCACATCAGCAGGGTGAGATGCTATGGGATTACGACATACTTCAGTACAGATCCCAGCTCTCCTAATCCTCCAATATCTCCCAAGTCCATCACCTTCCACGGAAAAGACGCTCTTGCTCAATATGGCGTCATGACCAAATCTAACTCTTATAAACACGTCGGTGGAAACAACTGTTTTACGTTGCAGTTTGAACAGGTAACAGTTCCCAGTCATCAAATGTCTACTGGGCACAGACTTAGTCCCTTGTGCTAAACCCACACAGTAAAAATATCTTAAATCCAGAAATAGAAGTGTTATTCTAAATTCCTGATGAAGCAGCAAAAAAGAAAACAAACAAGCAAAAATCTCAGTTAACTTAATTCAACTTTACAATAGATTTGAATAGTAAAAGAAAATATTGAGAATATAATTTTGAAAAAAGCACTAGTTAATAGGCAGTTCCCATTGCAGTATTATGGTAAATACTATTTCTGAATTAAGAGGAAAAAGGAACATATCAAAGGCATTTTTACAAGCTACCATTCTACCACCAGAGATTTCCAAAGCCCCAGCTCTGGCCTGATTTTCACCTTGTAAAAGCTGGATATGCCACGTCTAGTGACTCTAGTCTCAGAGTCCCCTTCAAAGTGTACAGAATTTAGGGTTTTAAACATGACCATGACTGTTGGAAAGAAAAATGTGCATTCAATTATCTCCCATTTGTGTAGTTAAAATACCGTTACCAGGAATAGAAAGATGGTATTAAAGAAAATGCTTTAGATGTATTCTATACATTGATTTTTTTTTTGTCCTAATCATTTTGGCCGAAGTAAACAAAGCATTATATATTAAAAAAGCCAAAACCCTCAAGTGTATAATTGTGAACTAAATATGAACCAAGCAAAGGTAAAAGCTACATCTTCATAGTCTTCCCTCCCCAAGGTCACCTCAAAGTGGAGTTTAATTGCAAAATCAAAGATGTTCAGCTAAGAATAAACCAAGCTTAAAGTCTGATGAGTGAGAGCCAGACAGATTCCAGAACCTCCTGCAAAGCCCGGGCAGCAGGACAGGCGGCAGGGAGGCTGCGGGCTCCCAGCGCTCATTCACATTCTAGTTACTCCAGCTGCAGCTAATGTGCAGACTGGGCTCTAAAGGCTGAAACCGAGTCATTCATCCAGTCAATCTGTTGATTCAAAACAACATATTTCCCCCAAAGCCAAGATGTGTTGGGCACCATCCAAAGTGCTGAGAACACAGGACACAGGATACAGGACACAGCTTCTGCCATCTTAAAGCTTACAGCTGAAATGTACTTATGAGAGAAAAGATGTGAGATTTAGGAATTGCTTGAAAATATCCTGGAAGTGGGGGTGGCAAGGTGAGGTCGAGGAGAAGTTAATGAAACAAGACCGGCAAAATGTTGACAACTGTTGAAGTTGGGTGATGAATCCTAGAGGGCACATTATATGATCCTCTGTGACTTTGTGTATGTTTGAAGTTAAAAAAAAATTTTTTTTAAAGAGGTTTAAAAAAAAAAAAGGAAGCTCACAGTCTGTCAGTGAGGCAATAAGTAAACAGACCATTAGGCCTGTGAAACTAGTACCATCAGGGGGAAGCAGGGTCAGGGAGCGTTGGAGACCCACAGAACCACGGAGGCCCAGAGAGGGTGGTAGGTTTCCTATGAAGCAGGCTCACCCTGAGTTCAATCTTCAAAAGCAGATTGGAGCCGGTGTGTTTGTAATTGCACTTTAGGAAAATAGAATGAATCAAAGAAACAGCACTAAGTAAGACTGTACTGACTGTTGCAGGCAGTGGGAGCTTGGCATCTTTGTGAATGAGAGGAGTCAGAAGGGCAGTGGGTTAGTCCTAGGCACCACCCCACAGCTGCACAAGCAGTGAGTCTGCTGCACTTGGGTACAGCCAGCTGCCCAGAGGCCCCAGAGGAGAAGGATCGGGGAACCCTCATCTTGGGGAGTTTGCCTGTGGCCTGGCAACCAACCAACAGGCAGGTGGCTGCAAGGGCCCCATTTCCCCACCTAGGCCAGCCTACCCACTGACTCCAAGGAAGCCCACCCCCAAGGGAACTAGACAACACACCCACTGATGCCCACTCCCTTCCTGGAGTCCACTCTGGGCAAAAAGACACTGACCTCCAGGTCAGAGCAGGAGGAAGACCCAGGAGCCAGGCCACCAAGCAGTGCCAGATTGAAGGACAGGCCTACTTGGTGGACTGAACCTCATTTTCTAGGGTCAGGATTCTATCCTTTCCCAGAACCAGCTTCCTGCAGGAATATAAGACAGGAGCAGACCCAGAGGCCTCCCTGCCCCTCTCAGCAGGGGCGACACTTTAAAGGAAGCCTAGAACCATGCAGTGTGCCTCTCCTGGAACATTCTACACTGTGCCCCACACTGAGCCTGCCAGGCACCTCTCTCACCCACGTTACTCTCCTCCTGAAGAACAGCCTGTCTTCTACCTTGGACTGGTGAGGGGTGATGTAACCCATGGCAACGTCATGCCCAGATGGGACTCAGAGTGCCATGTGCACCTCCTGGCTATGGGGTCACCAGTGGTAGGGGTCATCAATGCTGCCCTGGACAAAGGCAGCATCAGGCCCTAGGCTCTCCTGCCCTGCTTCCTGGGCTCACAATGACCTGTCACACCCCACAAACCCCATCACAGGTCCCAGGCCTTCCCAGGATATGGAGTGAAGCCTGTGGGCTCAGGGGTCAGTTGGCTAAGTCAAGAGCCCTTCTTGAACCCTCCCTGAGCCCCAGTTTCCCCATCTATGAAATGGGTACAATCATAGGGTCCATCTCACAGGGTGTGTCAGGGATTAATACGTGTAAGGGACACAGCCCAGTACTGGGCTCCTAATAAGCTCTCAATAAATGTTAGCAGTGACTTCTCTCCTGGCTTCAATACCCACCACCCACATGGGAGGTACTCACCCTTACTGCTGCCTCGTCTCTGCCCCCGACAGGAGAAATAGAATGCCTGCCCTGGGAGGCTATGCAGAGAAAGTCAGAGTTTGAAGAGGCTTTAAACATCCCTAGTTGAGGTCCCTAGTCTGACCAGAAGACAGGACAAGGGCAGGTCAGAACTGGCACAAGGCTCCAGGCTGCTGAGGGATCCCAGTTCTCATGGCTCCCACCCCTGTGGCACAATCAGAGAGTGGCAGCCAGCACTCTGTCATGCTCTTCCTCTTCATTGTAGAGACACATATGTAGCCGACACTCTGAACTGTCCCCCAGCATCTATTCTCTCCTCCTTACTAACAGAATCCTTGAGGTTTTAGCCACTGAGCAGAGATAGTTATTTCTCAGGCTCTCTTGCAACTAGTCATCATCATGTGATCAAGTCTGGCCAGTGAGGTGTGACTGGAAGTAACACGTGCAATTCTCAGTCAAAAGGCAGCTGTCTACCCTGCCCCAATCTGCCCTCCCTTCTTCCTGCCTCCCCATGCTCCAAAACACTGGTGTGGGGGTGAGCCAGCTTTCTCAAAGCCCAAAGAGACAACATCCTTGTGGATGACAGAGGAGAAGCCTGGATGACCCCTGGGGGAAGGCCACTCATCTCCTTGACCACCAACCAGCTCAAACTGTTTGGAGAGAGAAAGATCAACCTCACAACCTTTTAAAGTCACTGTTATTTCATTTCTGTTAAAGCAGCCAAAGCAATATCTTAATTAGAACTCATCACTAGCTCTAAAGAACAATGGTCCTCTCCACGGGGGCTCCCTCAGTGGAGTGTGATGGATAAGCACACACATTCATGTTGAATTGCATTAGGCAGAAAAACTTCATCACCGACCAGGCTGAACATCTCACTTAGATGTGATATAAATGAGATATGGTCATGGTAAACTTTGTTGTTTTGGGGGGCTTTTTTTGTTTGTTTTATCGTAAACAATTCATGGACTTACAAAGATGGGTTGGCTGCTGGTAATAGAAAACCCTGCTAACGCAAAGGGGCCCATCAAAATTCACATATAATGAGTCACGGTATTAGGAACTGCTGCTCCAGGGTTGCTTAATTCAGCAACTCAAGGGCATCATGCGGAAGCCAGGATCTTCCCATCTCTGGATTCTCTGCCATCCTCTGTGTCTTGTCTCCAGGATGGAGCCCCTCAAAGTGTCACAGATGGTGACCACTTTCCCCAGCATCATCACACTTGGCAATACTCAGAGGCAGAAGGAACAACCCTGCACATTTCTACTGGAAGCAAGGATGGCTTTCCCAGAAACCCTCCAGTGGACTTCCCCTAATGCCTAACGGCCAGAACTCTGCCCAAACTGATCACCCGCACCAGGAATGGACCAATGAGGATTCACTTCCTAGCAGAGGCCCACGCAAGGAGGGTGATGGTGGAGGCCTGAACAGAATCGGAGTTCTGTTAGGACGGAGGGAGGGAAGGGATGTCCGCAACAACCCACAGCTGGAGAAGATCTAACAAAACACAGTTATTCTGAAAAAACAAAAACAAAAACAAAAAAAACCTCTCAAACCCACTCATCTGATGACAGTACCAGCCTGTTTCAGATCTAGCAATCACAGCTCATACAGTCATAATTATTTGTTTAAGGAACATCAGTGCTGGTTTGCTCGGGTGCAGTTCAGTGACAACCAGCAGAGCAGCTCCCCTCAGCCTGCCGACTGCAAGTTCTACCGACAGCACCTTTTATTCCATATCTCACATGTGCTTAAATATGCAGCATGAATTATTTATCTACCGCTTCTTTCCAAAAAGGATTCTGAGGCAGATAATCTGCAGATTTAGTGTTTTTAAATCCCTGAAATACTGAAGTTCTCCCCCCGCCTCCCCCACATTTGTGACCTACACGTTCCCCCTACTCTCCTCTTTGAGGTGTTCTTTCCAGCTTGACAAAGGATAAACTTGTCAGGACTGCTGATCACTTCTCAGGACCAGAACAGACTGAGATAACTAATTCAGCAAGCCAGAATTTCCACTTTTATATACTCTCCAGTGATTTTTTTCCCCTGATATTTGGGGAGAAGTCTGGGTTCCACCCAAATTTGCTGCTTTGCTCTTTCTTGAGTTCTAAAAGCATCACATCTGAAACTGGCATGCTTATTTAGAAAGTCAAGCACAAGGGTAAGTACGTCAACAACCAAAAAAAGTAGAACATGCAGTTGGCGTGCTTTATCCACCACAAAGCCACTTGAAAAATATAGCTGATTCTTTTTATTTTGCAGGCAAACCATGTCAATTAAAAGTTCCTTAAAACGTCAAGGAAAGCACAAAAGGACTACACAGGCAGGGTTGTAAAACCAGAAATATAAGTGGTGTACAATGGAAGATTTGAGTGAGGAAGTCCAAATTTTAAAGGAAAAAAAAAAAAAAAAAAGCTTACAGGGTCCTGAGATTCACAGCTGTGCAAAGTGAATCAGGCACATGAAAGGGTAGGTTGCCAAGGCCAGTTACGCGTTCTGAAAGCTGCATTTTCTATGTTAACAATACTACATGGAAATAAGACTTTGCCCTGGACATTTACAAGAACAGCGCACTCATCTGTGCAACGGATCGAGGTGTTTCTCCCAGGAGGCCTTTTTCCGGCTGGAAGCACACTCGCCTAGAGCCTCGTGCCCGCTGCTGGCCCACACCATGGCCTGACGGCGTCGAGGCGTGGGGCCCCGGGCACTCTGTGGGTCATCATCACGGCTGGTACTGGTGGGCAGGAACTCCATGCCCCGAAAATACTTCTTAGAAAACTGCTGGGTGATTGATTCAGTGGGAGACTGGCAGCATGAGTGTCAATACAGAGTGAGCCCTCCTGCCCAAGGAGGTGGTCGAGTGGGCAGCTGCCTGCAGGGGGTCCTTGTGGAGGGGTTGACATGGGTGACCTCTCGGAGCATCCATGTGCTGAGATCCAAGGATTCTCTGATTCAGATGTTTTAAGATGCTCTCAAAACTTTTCCTTTTTTTCCTTCACACATACAAAGAGACAGAGAGAGCAAACACAGAGCTAAGAGCACAGTCACATAGAATCACAGACATTTAGCTTGGAAGGAATTTGAATTGCTATTTAATCCCAGCTCCTGTCTGATGAGGTAGAGAATAACATTGTAATAAACACCATTTAGCTGATTCAGCTTAAAGTTGCAATGAATCACAAGCCTCAAAGTCAATGGTACTTATACACACAGTGGTGAAAAGTTAAAGGTTTTCCTCTAAGAGCAGAAACAAGACAAGGATGCCCACTCTCTCCACTCTTATTCAACACAGAGCTAGACATCCTAGACAGAAAAATTAGGCAAAATTAAGAAGTAAAAGGCATCCAAGTCAGAATGGAAGAAGTAAAACTGTCTCTATTTGCAGATGACATAATGTTATATACAGAAACCGCTAAGGATTCCACCAAAAAAACCTGTTAGAATAAATGATTTCAGTAAAGTTGCAGGATACCAAATCAATATACAAAAATCAGTTGCATTTTTATACACTAAAAATGAACTATCAGAAAAAGAAATTAAGAAAACAATCCCATTTACAACTGCATCAAAAAGAACAGAATATGAGGAATAAAATTAAATACAGAAATGAAAACTATAAGTCACTGATGAAAGAAAGCAAAGATAAAATAAATGGAAAGATATTCCATGCTCATGGATTGGAAGAATTAATGTTGCTAAAACGTCCATACTGCTCTAAGCAATTTACACATGCTATCAAAATTCAAATGGCATTTTTCATAGAAATAGAGAAACAATCCTAAAATTTGTATGGAACCACAAAAGACCCCAATTAGCCAAAGCAATCTCAAGGAATAACAAAGGTGGAGGCATCACACTTCCTGATTTCAAGCTACATTATAAAAATATAGTAATCAACACAGTATGTTATTGGCATAAAAATGGACACACAGATCAATGGAACAGAACAGAGAGCCCAGAAAGAAACCCATGCATATATGATTAATTAATTACAACAAAGGAGCCAAGAATAAACAATGGGAAAAGGATAGCCTCTTCAATAAATGATATTGGAAAACTGTACTGCCCCATGAGAAAGAATGAAACCGGACCCCTATCTCACACCACCTACAAAAACTGACTCAAAATGGATTAAAGAGTTAAATGTAAGACCCGAACCCATAAAACTCCTAAAGGAAAACATAGCGGGCAAGCTTCTTGACACTGGTCTTGGCAATGACCTTTGGATTTGGACACCAAAAAATAAAGGCAACAAAAGCAAAAAATAGACAAATGGGATTATATCAAACTAAAAGGCTTCTACATAGCAAAAAATGAACAAAATGAAAAGGCAACCTATGAAATGGGAGAAAATATTTGCAAATCATATATAAAACTAGGGGTTAGTATGCAAAATATATATGAGAACTCAATAGCAAAAAAAAATCTGATTAAAAAATGAGCAGAAGAACTGAATAAACATTTTTCCAAAAAAGATATGCAAATTGTCAACAAGTACATGAAAAGAAGCTCAACATCACTAGTCATCAAGGAAATGCAAATCAAAAGCACAATGAGATATCACTTCACACCTGTTAGAATGGCTATTATCAGAAAGACGAGATAACAAGTGTTGGTGAGGATGTAGAGAAAAGGGGACCCTTGTGCACTATTGGTCGGAATGTAAACTGGTGTAGCCACTATAGAAGATAGTATGGAGGATCCTCAAAACATTAAAAATAGAACTACCATAGGATCCAGCAATTCTACTTCTGGGTATGTGTCCAAAGGAAACAAAATCATTACCTTGAAGAGTTATCTGCACCCCATGTTCATTGCAGCATTATTTATAGTAACCAAGATATAGATCTATATCTACATCTATGTACACATATTACATTTTCTTTATCCATTCATCCATCGATGGGCACTTAGGTTGTCGGTGTACACACACACACACACACACACACAATGGAATATTGTCCAGGCACAAAAAGAAGGAAATCCTACCATTTGCAACAACATGCATGGACCTTGAGGGCATTATGCATAAGTCGACAGAAAAAGATAAATATGGTATGATCTCACTTATATGTGGAATCTGAAAAAAACTCAGAAATGGAGAACAGATCAGTGGTTGCCAGAGGTGGCAGGGGTGGTGGGGTGAGTGGTAAGGAAAATGGGTAAATGTGGTCAAAAGGTACAAACTTCCAGCTGTAAGATAAGTAAGTTTGTGGGATGTCATGTACAGCATCGTGATTATGCTTAACGATACTGTATTGTACTGTATTGTTACAGTACTGGATGTTTGAAAGTCTCTATTAGATTCTCAGTTTTCATCACAAGGAAAAAAATGCATACCTCTGTGAGGTGATGGATATTAACTAGACTTCTTGTGGTGATCATTTTGCAGTATATACATCAAATGTTATACACCTTAAACTAATAACAATGGTTTTTTCTTTATATGTTTTAATTTTTAATATTTTTGGATTTGCAATGTTGTATTAGTTTCTGGTGTACAGCACAGTGATTCATTTATACATATATATATATTCTTTTTCACTACAGGTTACTATAAGCCACTGAATATAGTTCCCTGTGCTGTACAGTAGGACCTTATTGTTTATCTATTCTGTACATAGTAGTTTGTATCAGCGACAATCCCAAACTCCCAGTTTATCCCTCCCACCCCACTTTTCCCTGCTGGTAACCATAAGTTTGTTTTCTATGTCTACGAGTTTCTTTCTGTTTTTGTAAATAAGTTTGTTTGTGTCATTTTTTTAGATTCCATATATAAGTGATATGTTTGTTTTTCTCTGATCAACTTACTTGACTTAGTATGATAATCTCTAGGTCCATCCACGTTGCTGCAAATGACATTTCATTCCTTTTTATGGCTGAGTATAAACTAATACAATGTTATACGTTAATTATATCTCAATAAAACTGTAGGAAAAAAGAAGATATAAATTGATGTTGAATAAATATGAATGTACAGTGTTAAAAAATAATAAATGAAAATAACCAAAAGAAAAAGGCAAACTTGAAAATCACATGCCAGTAGAGGTAGAGCTTCTACAAGACTGGGTCCCCAGATCTGTGTGGAACAGTGGTCCCATCCCTTTCATTCACGCCCATCCTTAACACCATTGTCCTGGAACCAAATTAGATCATTTTGTAAAGGAAAAGTAATCTATCGTGTTAAGCCACTGAAATTTGGGAGTTTATCTGTTAGTGCAGCTTAACACTAATCTTAACAATCACTAGTCCGTATACATAGGCTTTGATAAAGATTAAGCAAAATGTACATGAAATACCTGAATCGTAATAGCTCAGAAATGGTTAATTCCTTTCTGCTCATGGGTCTGCTACCCACCTGAAAATACACCAGTAAAATCTTTTTTAATTATTATTAGGAATATTTAAATGTACAGATTGGGGCTAACTCCTTAAGCTTACTATCAGGCAACATTTTTGGAAGAGTTTTGACTATTTACATCTTTAAATCACTCTGTGATGTGGGATCTGATGCTTGCCTTGAACCCTAATTTGAAGCCGAGAGAGGCAGAGATCTAAGAACAAAGAAAGCCACCTCACTCAGTGGATGGCAGGCCTTTTCAAATTTTCCACAGTGAGTCATACCTGTAATCTACTAGGTGTTCTAAAAAAAGAAGTCAAAATGCTTAATTGGAAACATGAAGAAAGATGCTGTCCCAAACCAAGTGCTTTTGAGAATGCCCAGCACTGGGGCAGCCACCATCCTTGTTCACAGACCAGTTTCCACAAACTTAGGTTAAATGAGCAAATACTTATTCCGTATTCTCATCAGAAAATTGAGTTTCTAAGTATGACTATGAAACAGGGCAAAGAACTATCCTATAATATTTAGAGGTTTGTTTTCATAGTCATCTTGCACAGTCTGTTGTGTTGTAAGTGGGGCACGATCGTGTATATAACAGGGTTTGACAGTGGTAGGAATGATTTCAGTAGGTCGTGTTCAGTAACAGTGCTGTGAACTGTTGGTTATGGAGGATTGGCTCTGCCCAACAACCCCGTGATGCCTAACCTCAGACTGCCATGTCACTCACTGATCTGGTTATGACCGACTCAGTCAGGATGGAGATCCCTTTCCTCGTCTCAAGTTAGGAACATACTTGATGTCTTCTCTTGTAAGAAAAATAAAGCATTCTAAGAGATTACTTTAAAAACATAATGCAAAACCTTGTTGTCCCCGGAAGGAGTGTCTTCTAAAATTTTCCCAGCAGGTGGTCATCAGAACTCTGGCCAGCAAGCTGCCTCCCCTGCCCCTCCTGCCCCTCCACCTTTCCCACCTTGCTGACTCCTGATCATCCCTTGGATTCCAGCTCAAAGATCACTTTCTCAGTGAAGCTGCCCTTGAACTCCCCTATCTACATCAGCATCCTGTCTGATACTCTCAAATCACCCTGTGTTTCTCCTTCGTGACACTTCTCAGGACTATCATTACATAACCAACCATGCTGAAATTTCTGGCTGGCTGGCTGTCTCCTGTGATTGAGTGTAAGCTACCTGACAGTTGAGATGGGGTCTGTCTGTTCACAAGGGTGTCTCCAGCACTGGACAAAGCCTGGCACACAGCTGGCCGATGGCACGTCAGAACATTTCCGGAGATGGACAATATTTAGCTCAGCTGCTTTTACTCACAACATTCCTGACATGAAACATGTGGGATTTTTTTTCTCTCATATCAATCATTCTTCCGATTCTTCGGACACCAGTTAGGTATCCCACAATTCAACTCGATTCTGACACTGACCACTGTGACTTAGCTTCAGACCCCACAAGTTTAAGGGCTCAGTCCCAAAGGCTGCCCCCATTTCAGATGCCAGTCGCAAGTCTCAGCCCCCAGGTTGCCCAATTCTGTCCCACTTGGCTACAAAGTCGGGGAAGAGGGGTTCCCACAAGCCCTCTACTTTCAGGTTTGATAATTTGTTAGAACAACTCACAAAGCTGGAAATAGAGTAAGTAACTCTGTTACTTCCTGTAGATTTATGATCAAGGATACAGCTTAGGAATAGCCAATAAAAGAAATGCACAGGGCCACGTACGGGGCAAGGGCTCAGAGCGTCCCCCCCCTCTCTTCTGGCTCGGCCACCCTCCTAGCACCTCTATGTGCTCGCCAACCTGAAGTTCTCTAAACCCCACTCTTTAGAGGTTTTATTTTTAAATTTTTTTTTATTGAAGTACAATTGGTTTACAATGTTGCATCAATTTCTGGTGTACAGCTTTTAATTTTTAAAAAGAGTTTTTATACAGGTTTTATGTAGGCAAGATTGACTAGATCACTGACCATTAATGACTGAACTCAACCTCCAGCTCTCTCCTCTCCCCTGCCTGGAGGTTGTGTGGGGTGGATCATTACAACTCTTTAATCAGGCCTTGGTCTTTTTGGCACCCGCCCCTCGACCAGATACCTGTACGTCTCATTAGCATATAAAAGACACTCTTCACACTCTGGAAATTCCAAGGGTTTTCGGAGCCATGTGCCAGGAACCTGGGACAAAGGCCAGATATTTGTTTTTTTTAATGATACCAACAGCCAATCCCATTATTAGAAGGTGCTAATCCTTAGAATTCCCATTAATACTGAGCTAGAATTGGCCTCTAACTACCAGCCTATCCTCCACCAGGCTTTCCAAATTCACTCACACCCTGGGCATCCTCACCACACAGACCCCGGGGAACCAGAGAGGGGAGAGGCTGAGGTCCTTCTTCGTGATGACACAGCAGACAGCAGTTGGGGGTTGGGGGGGGTGGCACAGCTAGAATCTGAAGACAGCTCCCTGACCTTGCTGGCTCCATGCGATCCCCATCACACCGCACTGCCTCCTGCGTGTTTTCACCCATGTTAAATGCTCTGGAAGCTTCATAATCCCTCCATCCAAACAACAACAAAGAAAGCTGGGCACTTTTCATAATGGAACATACGAAACTGGTGAAGCTTCTTAACATTTAACACATTGCATTCAATATCTATATAGAACAGGAGCTCAGAGAGCTCACAGTGACAACTTAGGCACCTCCCTGTCAAATACCTAAGGGGTGAGCCCCTGAGCAAACATCTAATTCAGATTTTAATTTGGTTCCTATTTACTGGATAGACCCTGTGTCAGTTCTCTGCAGAAGTTTCTTCCCTCTTACTTATCCCCAGGGTCTTTGGAGATTAAGGACATAAATAAACTCTAGGGGATTTACAAGAGTTCAATAAGATAACACCCCTGAACAACTGAGCTTTTGAAGACAGTGAAATGACTGGGAAAAGAAAATATGAAAGTTTTAATATGACTTAATGTAAAAAGTGAAAAAAAGCATACAGAACCATGTACTGCATGACGTTAATTTTTTTAAAATGTGTGTATGTATATGCTTGGAAAACTAGGATGGGAAGAAACACAAATTTTAAAATGCCATGGCATGTCTCACTCTTTGGATTGCCAAAAAATAAAAGACTGTGCATCTTTAGCGAATGCCAGTCTCAATAGGGATGAATTCTTTCATGCACTGTGGGTGAGAGGGTTAACAGGAATGGAATTTTGAAGAACCAGTGGTCTTGTTGAAACAATAAATACACACCGCATTTGCCCCAAAACTCCATATTCTGGGTATCTATTCCCCCAAAATGCTCACTCATCTGTACAAAGCAGCAATAAGAATAATTATAAAAATGTGAAAACAACTGAAATGTTCACGTGGACAGAAATGGCTCAAAATTAGTTTCTCCATACAATGCAACCTGATTCAGCCTTAAAAGAAAGAGGTAGATTTAGCTTTGGATGTGGACAAACCTCCAGGAGACACTGCCCAGTAAAAACCAGATGAGAGTGCTGGAAACAGCGTAATAGATACAGGAGAATCTCACGTAGGTAAAACACACATTTGCATATCTCAGCATACATATGGGAAGTTTAAGACAACGTGCAAACTTACAGAAAAAGGTCTAGAAAGGGACAGCCCCCCAAATGAACAGCGGTAGACTTTTAATTTCTATTGTGGACTTCTCAGTATTTACTCACATATTTGATGCTTTCTTTTTATAACATGTTGGGTACCCATATTAAAAGATTAATAGTGACAGAAGAAAATGTTCTATTGCTAAATCAAAACAGCAAGCTATAATAGAGCACGTACAGTTTGAACTCAATTATGTCATAACGAAGCTATGTTACAAAATTGGCCGGAGTGGTTTGAAACAGGTAAAAGTGGGAGTTTTCATGGTTTACTCTTCAGAATTCTGAATCTATTACTATTTTAAAAAATGAATACAAGTAACAATTAAAAAATGCAGTGGAAAGAGAAAATACGCCCTCACTGTTATGAGTACTTATAACTGGGATTACATCTTATTTTCTTTAAAATCGCAAGACAGAAAGAAGACTGGCTTCCAACTCTTTAAGCAGGTGGTGGGATCCTAGAAGATTTCTTTTCTTATTTGTAATTTTCTGCATTTTCTAAGTTTTCTTAAGTAAATATGTCTCACTTTTCAAATCAGAAAAAACGAAAGCTGTAAAATTTACTTAAATTAGTTTTAAACAATGTTTAACTACATGAGTCACAGGGTGGGTATGTGATCAATTACAGAGAGACCAGTGGTTTTGGAAGAGCACCCCGTTCAAAACTCAGTGCAACGTGGACCCTGATGTGTAAGAGAGATAAAAGCAGAGTTTACTAGGAGGGGCCTCAGGCCCCAGGCAGCAGAAGCCCCATCACACTGCAGAATTCAGGGTTCCAGGAACACCATTAGGAAATGCACTGTAGAGACATTCCCTGGGGCTGCAGGGAATAGGGGCGGTGGGTAGGGGTGGATTCTGCTAGAATGGTCAGAGAGGGCTTCAGGGAAGAGGCAGAAACTGCGTTAAAACTAAAAGGGCAGGGAGGACGTCGGTGGGCATGCCTGATGTGAGGAGGTATTTGGAGGAGGATAAAGGATGGGTGTGGTGGTACAGAGATGGGGGCGAAGCCCACCCACCCCTCAGCTGTTGACTGATGACAGCCTTTACACGGTGACTCATCAGTGAACAGGGTGGAGAATGGTTGGGACCAGATTAGGTTCCCGTAGGAGGAGGGAGCCACAGAAGGTTCCTAAACACATGCATGGCAGGATGAAGGCAGATTACAGAAACATCACTCATTTCTACACCGTTCACCCCACTCTCAAGTTATAGCAAGGTGCTGGCAGCAAGAAGACAGACAACTTTCTGGGCCTTGAGCTCACTGTTAACTCAAAGTCTTGTGATGGTTGTGCTGCATGTGCTCAGTGCTATCCTAGAAGTAACTCATATTCCAAGGGCAACAGGGAACCCCAAGCCACAGCTCACGGTATGTCCCTGGGACTGAGATGCAGGCCATTTCCCAACTGTAGCACCTCAGGCAAGGTACGTACCTTACCTCCCTGAGCTGCAGTTTCCTCACCTGTAAATACTGATTCAATTATTCATTCAACAAACATTTGACTGAGCATCTGCTATACACCAAGTGCAGTCCTAGAAACTGGACATCAGTGGGCACCAAGTCAGTCCAAAATTCCTACCCTTGTGGACCTTAGATTCTAGTGGAATGTAAAATTTCCCACTTCCTGAGGTTGCAGAAGGAATTAGATAAGATATTTCCTGGAAAGCACTTAGGGTAGTAATGCTTCTGTACCTAATTCCAATGTGTGTGGGACTTCTTCCCCACAACACCAAGCAATTCTCAACACCAGCTGGGTGTCCTACCATTCAACTCAATCCTGACCCTATCCATCCGGAAAAAAGCCCGAGATCTCACAAGTTAAGGACTTAATTCCACAAGATTACCCCTTCACCACTCCAGATGCCAATCGTAAATGCAAGTTGTCACCTGTGCTTCTAACTGGCTATAGATTGGAGGTTCCGATGCCCTCCTGTCTTTGGGGGCCAATTAATTTTCTAGAGTGGCTCAGAGAACTCAGAAACATTTTACTTACTAGATTACCAGTGTATGATAAAAGGGTATGATTCAGGAACAGCCCAATTGAAGAGACACCTATGGCAAGGTATGAGGGAAAGGTCTCGGAGTTTCCATGCTCTCTCCTAGAACGCCACTCTCCCCACATCTCCACGTGTTCACCAACCTGGAAGCTCTCTAAACCCCATCCTCTTGAGTCTTTACGGAGACATCATTACATAGGCATGTCTGATTAAGTCATTGGCCACCGGCAACTGATTCAACCTCTAGCCCTCACTTTCCTCCCCAGTGGTCTGGAGCGGGACAGAAAGTTCCAAACCTCTAATCATAAGTTTGGTTCTCCTGGCAACCAGCCCCCATCCTTGGGTTACCTGAGCGCTTTCCAAAAGTCACCTCAATAACATAATAAAAGACATTTATCCCTAGGGTCTCTTCCAGGAAATTTCAAGGGTTTTAGGAGCTCTGTGCCAGAAACAGAACAAATATATATTGCTAACTGTAAACCACAATAACACAGGTTGTAACCATCCTCCTCCTCATTTGATTAATATGCATGACCTCTACTGCACTTGGCACCAAAAAGGTACCCAGTAAACACCCAACAAAACAAAAGGACCCAAAAAACACATCTACAGATTGAGATTGCCCTACCTGGGAACAAAGTGCCCCACATTCAGCCCTGGGCTTGGACTAGCAAGAAGGTTCCTCTCTCTGCACCGCACCCCCCAGCACTGTCAATTCCACCTTAATAAACAAGGCTGGGAAAGGAGAATGAAGGAAACCACCTTTGGGGCCATTCATCACAATGAAGGCAGCTGACAGCTATTCTAAACTGTGGCTCAGCCCTCTTGTCCTCAGGGAGATGAGCAAAACTCTGCAGGCTGATGAGACCTGACCCCTTCTCAGGCAGCGCTGACCATAGTCCTCACCAGCACATGAGCCCCAGATGGACTGCCCCATGAGGTGACCCAGCCCCTCCAATCAGGCCCATGGCAAGGCCAGCCCTCACTTGGTGGATTTCAGCATTCAGTGTTCATTTCAATGTGCTCACAGGGTGGGTAACAGACACAACCAGAACATACTTACTCTGAGCCAAGTGACCAGAAGTTTTGGGATGTGTTGAAAGGAGAAAAAAAAAAAACAAAAAACTGTAAGCCAACTTTAGAATCTCATCCTTGGAGTTCCAAGAAAGTGTTCCACCAAAAATCGAGCTGGCACATATCTTGATACGTAATGACAGATTCAGCTTTCCTCACCAACTACATGCTGGTGTTCTGGTGCCAGCCTCTATTTTTATAGCCTGAGTAATGCCTGGGCAAAGGACCAGACAAGAGTTGGAGACAGAGGGACGGGGCACGAGAGGTGATAGCATAAGTAATGGGGCCCACATCCTACTCGGCATCCAACAGCAGACCCTCTGGAGCAGAATCTGGGACAGCAGCCAAGCTCTCCGCAGATTCGGGCCCACCCTCCTCTGCAGCCTCACCCCCTCTCACAGCCCAGACCCTGAGTTCCCTTGGGGATGGGGCTTTATCTGCCTTGTTTCCTGCTCTGACCCCAGGGCCTGGAGCACAGCAGTATTAAATGGGAGCATGACCACACCATCCCACCCCAACTCCAGCACACTGGACCCCTGGCCATTCCTCCAAACCCCAAGCACCCCTTCTCCAAAATCAGCATGTGTGCCATTTCACTCTCTTGGCCCAGATGCCTTCTTGATCTTGTTAACACTCACTCATCTTTAAACTCAGCTCAAATGCCACTTCCGTCTGGGAGCCCTCCCTAACCCCAAGGCTGGGAGAGGTCCCCCAATATCAGGCAACCACAACCCTCCCACAACATTCATCAACACCCCAGGCTCATGTCAGCTTCGCTACCTACCTCCCCCAGGGCTGGGTGGACACGGAGCTAAGTAAGCAGCAGGTGCTCATTAGGTGTGTGTAGGAAGAAGGGAGGGAGGGAGGGAGGGAGGGAAGAAAGAAGGGCATCAAGAAGGACGCTGTGGATGGAGAGGCACCTGGCACTGAAACCTACAACAGACTGAACAGGAACAAAGCGCTGGAACCCCATAGATCAATGAACCATTCACCAATGTTTACAGAGGAAAAAAAATTGCAGGAAGTGGTGGGAAAATATTTCTCAGTGGATTCAGATGGGAAGCAGAGGTCACTGTGCTGCAGCCTCCCCTCCCCTCTGGGTGTTGGCTGGGCTGGGGGCTGGAGAGGAAGAGAAACTTTGGGAGGCTGGGTGAGTAGGGGCACTTGAAAGGCTCAGGGGCAAGGAGCTCTCAAAGGCTCGGAGTTCTGAGAGGCTCCTCTGGTCTTAAGGAGGCTGAAGGCCATTTCTTCTGGAGTAACCTCCAACTGCTGAGGCAGATCAACTGGGACTCATTCCCTCAAAGCTATTAAGAACATGGTCTGAGTCAAGAAAGGGATAATGAGGATTTTCCAGTGTCCTGCCGGCCCCGGTCCCAATGGGGAAAGCAGAAGCCAGGATTTAAGACAGGTGGTCTGGGAATAAAGACTATTTTGGGCTGGAGCTTTCTTAGCACAGCATTTTTTTCCCAAGACAGACAACCCTCCGTTGCCCACTCAATATTCATTCCTTTCTCTTTGCTAACAGAATCCTGATTTGGGAGGGACAGTGTGGCAAAGAATGCCAGCTAACCCTGAAACCCATCTCCTCTTCCTCCTAGGCACAGGGCTGGACCACATTTCCCAGCCTCCCTTGCAGGAGGTGTGGTCATGTGACTGGGCCCTGGCCAGCGGAAAGTCGGTGGAAGTAATTCTCCATCTCCAAGCCTGGCCCAAAAAATCCTCCTATACACCATCCTCCATGCTCCTTCTTCTTCCACTGATTGATGCAAAAAAGTGTGGGAGACTCAAGAGTCTGGGCCCCTGAATCACCTTTTGGAAAAGACTTCCCCATACCCCTACTTTGTCAGGAACAGCCATTTTGGACTTTGTGTGAGCAAAAAGTAAATGTCCATCGTATTTGAGTCATTAAACGTACAGCTGAACCTTGAATAACATGGGTCCACTTATAGGCAAATTTTTTTCAATAGTAACTACAGTACTAAACAATCTGAGGTTGGTTGAACCTGCAGATGCAGAACTGTGGATATGGAGGGCCAACTATAAAGTTACATGCAGATTTTTCACTTGCAGGAGGGGGGTCAGCGCCCCAAAGCCTTGTGTTGCTGAAGGGTCAACTGTATTTGGTTTGCTTGTTTGAGCAGTAAGCCTACCTACCCTAGGCAGCAATGTGCCCTGCTACATACTCACATGGCCCTTTTAACTGGGAGTGGTCATGGGACACAGCTCTGGCCATGAAACGTCAAGGGAGGTCTGCTGGATGTTTGGGGGAAAATGTCTGCCTGCTTTCCTGATAAAAGGTACCCGTATGGCCGGCGCCTCCTTCCTGCAGCAGCCATTTTGCCACCATGAAGAAAATAACAGTGCCAGTCCAGACAGACATCAGCTGCTGAAAGCAACGCCAGCAACCACCCACCTTCAAACATCTTGTTAAGTGAGAAAAATAAACCATTACTTGCTTAAGCCACTAAGGTAGGGCTTTCTGTTACTTGGCAGCCAAACACAATCCTCAGTGCTTTGCAACTACTCGTTCATTCATTCACCTAACCTTTACTGAGGCCCATTTCATGTCAGTTCTTGCATGAAGGGCTGAAGATTCAGAGATGAGCTGGGTGTAGCCCCTGCCCTCCAGAAGCTCCCAGTCAAACGGGGGAGACAGGCCCACGAGCAGACAATCTGAATGCAGTGAGAACAGATGCTGTGATGACACACGATGTCCTGCCACGGTGTGAGCACTGGGTGGTGGGTGGGCACTGAGGCAAGGAGTTCTCAACTCCCTTTCTGCCAGTGGGCACACAGAGCAAACACCCCTTAAGCGAAAAAGCAAGTAACAATGCTACGCTCAGCCGAGCCAACTGCAATTGAGTTGCTAAACACCATCAATTAATGCAGCTGTTTCAAGATAATCAGCAGTCATTAGAGCAAGATGCACAAGGGGAGAATGGAAAAAAATCATACGCCGCTAAACGCTAACTTAGAAATGCTGGAAATTATGTGAACTGAGATGAGGCAGGCTGGCTTAGATTCTCCTGCCTGCTGACGTTAGAATCTCCTAAAATACACTTTCTTTCTCAAAGACACAGTAATCTTTCACCTTGAAGACAGCCCCCCGAAAATCAAACGTCTATGCCATGACCTTCAACCATAAATGTCCAAGCTTCGATTTTCAGGTCTGGGTTTCCATTAAGAACGGCCATGGAGACAAACTGGCGACAAAAGTCGACCCCGTCTGGGAAATCAAGAGGCAACCAAACCAGAGAAATGAGAGCAGCTGGGGAACCATTTGGAAGCTAGAGAAAAGGTTTTCTTCCTTTTAACTCAATGCTGCCTACACACAAATAAATGTGTGCGTATGCGTGTGTGTTAATGAATGGCATTATTCTCCACTTCTTTGCTTTCCAAGCATGGGGAAAGTATTTTAAGAGAAAAAGACAAAGCCTCATTGACTTCAAATTCCAGTAGTTGAAAAATGAATAAAATAAGCAGGCTCGCCATTAAGAGAATTGATTATCAGGTTTCCAGTCTGACTGCTGACTTCTGAGTACAAAGAATTCCAGTGTAGAGCAAAGGGTGTGCTAATCACACAAGGCAGAGGAGCACTCAGGTTCTGAGGCAGGGGTCCCAGGTTTCTCTAGTCCTCAGCCCATCACCGGAGGCCACCACAGGATGGCAAGGGCTCGCTGGGCAGGCTGCCACGCTGGAGTTTCTCTGTCAGACACACAGAGCGAGGGAGGGTGAGGTCTGAGGAGGAAGGACCTCCCTTTTCAGGACCAGTTATTAAACCCAAGCCTACCAGCAGTTTCCCAGAGACCTTCAGATCAAGAAGGGTCCAGCTCTGGCAGACACAGGACCCATGATTGTGTTAACAGCACCACAATGGCATCACTTGTGCTGAAACCTGGGATACCAAACCTAGACGTAGGAAACACCTGACCTAACCGCAGTTTCAACCTTCCCAGCAATGCAGTCTTAACTGGCCAGTCTGGGCTTCTCTAGCCAGCACCTGTGAGGTCATCTGTCACGTGGGTCCTGTCTATTCCCACTCCCTCAAAGGAAGCAGAGGTAAACAACATGATAAACCCTCACCCTGTGCACAGAAGAAGGTGACTGGGCCAGAAACAACCCTTTGTTTTCTTCCCCCCTCCCATCAGATGTGCCCTTCTATTACTAGATGGCATGCTGCCCAATTCATGAGCCTAGCATTGAATAAAGCCAATTAGATCTTTGCAGTTCCTGGTTGAATTTTGGTTTTTAGCAGCAGTCTGGCCGTCTGCCTCAGGATAGTCCCCTGCTTGTCCTCAGGAGCAGCCGTGCCATTCCTCACGCAGAGAACTGGGTCTCTGATGGTATCGTGGGCTTCCAGAGTTGCTGAAGAGCCAGCCCAGAACAGTGGTCAGGAAGTTCGGTGCTGTCACCCGGGACCAAGAACAGTGCTGGCAAATCAGGTAAGTAAACACTGAGCTTACTGTCTCTTATCACGCCTCCCACTAATAACCCGAGGCCAAGAGCTGTGGTTAAAATACGAACCACCAGCATGTGTCAGATGCAGGCCAGTCAAACGAGTGCCTGTCTTCAACAGCCGGCAGGGCCACGTCGCCAGTGTGTACTAGCCGAAGATAATCTGCTGCCCTTCCCCCACCACAGTCAACCCTTTATAGTCCACGCCCGGGCCTCTCAGGGCCCTTAACAGGTGGCCAAGAGCAGGTGGGTGCCCGGGGAAACGCCTGCAGTATCATCCATGTCCTTCACTGTGGACTGAAGTACAATGTCCTCTGTTCCATGAGGAAGGAGGCTATGGGTATCTTATTTATCCTATATCCATCATCTCAGTGCAGTTGGTTGGTACCAAAAACATTTTTGAATGAATGAACAGTGAAAACAGCTTAACATAGAAGCACTCACCATGTGCCTAGGCACTAAGTCCTTGTCATGTACTGTCTCATTTCAGCTTGACAACAATACCATGAGGGAGGTATTACCATCACCTCAGTTTTACAAAAGAGGAAGCTGAGGCACAGAGAGGTTAAGTACCGTGTCCAAAAGTACAAGCCTAATAGCAGTAGATCCAGGATACAAAGCCAGTCTGGCTCCAGAATCTACACTCTTAACCACCGTGCTGTGCTGAGGACACAATCTCAGGTACTTAGGTATTAGGAAGTCATCATCAGAGAACCCTGGACATATCCACACACCCTGAGAAACCCTTCCAGGAGGTTTCTGGTGGTGCTAAGCCCACACTGTTTTTGTTTATTTGATCTGCAGGACATTTTAAAGAAAACCAATGCCTACTTTCATCCCCAAGCAGGAGACTACCTGCAATTTTCAAATAACTATGTAAGCACACTGACTTATCAAGCAACTGTAGCAGGCATATCTAGGTACACAGTATTCCTCTGCTCAAGAAATCTGAATAAGCTTTTTAAACATTCTGTGGTCCAATGTCCCCAACTCTAAGAAGATCCCAGACTTGCTAGACAGATTGAACAAGATCATGGACCACAGTTGCCTGTTTAAATGGTAAGCTACTATATAAGCATAACATATGATCATAATAATTAATATATTTTGGGGGACAGGGTATAGCTCAGTGGCAGAGTGTGTGCTTAGCATGCACAAGGTCCTGGATTCAATCCCCAGTACCTCCATTAAAATTTTTTAAAAATAATAATTAATATATTTTGATATAACAGATCAAAATATCTATACACATCAATCTATACTTGTCAAAATTCCATACTTGCATATACTTCTGTGGAAGTTCCTATTTGTATCTCTCCACATTTCCATGATAACGTACAAAGCTTAATTTATTTCTGTAATACTGTGTCCCTCCATTAGTACTTCGGAGCTTCCAGACATTTCTACTATAACTTTAATAACTTTTCTCTACCTTAATCCAACTACTTCTTTCATTTTAGAAGAACGAGTTAACAAGGCAGTAAATGTTTTATTCTAACTTCAGATTCTTCTGTATTAGCACATGACAAAATTAGCAAGCAAGGGCTTCATTTTACTTTATAATTAAAAGGCTCAAAATGATACCGCTTTACCTCTGAAGGCCTGATGTTTGGTGTTCGAGCCAAGAATGAGGTGGGTCTAGGAAAGTAAGCTGTGGTTTTTGCTTGTTGGAAAGACACATGTCTCCATATAATTGAGGGGTAGGACAAACAGTATTCAAACTATTTGTAAATTTGGTGTAAATGATGACTCTAACCACAGACAGGAGTGGAGAGGAGGGGGAGGCAGTGTCAAAACCAGGTGCAATCATTTTCACCTTGATCTGTTCTTTAAAGCTCTGGTTTCTACGCTATTGAAGGCTCTAAGGAAGTCAGTTATGCACAGGGGCAGAGACAGTGGTTAGCAGATGACAAAAGTATGCTTTATAATACAGAGATGTAACGCATAAGTTGGGGAAGTGACTATGCAAATACAAACAGAATTTTCACGTTCCTACAGTTGCTACCATTAGATACGTGCTTGAGCTCTCCTCCACCCTAGTATCAGCACAGAAATGGCTCGACCAATGTGCGTAGTGCAGGAAGGTGGGGCTGGGGGAGGAGGAGGAAGGAGGGACCAGGATGCAGGGATGAACCCTAGATACTCCTTGTGGACTAGTTCCTGTAGCCAGGAAGCAGCCTGGAGGATGTGGGTGAAGGCTGCCTCCCGGCAGTGGGAACTAGTCCACAAGGCTCCTCCAAGTTCTTTTTCAGTGTCTTTTAATCATGAGCTTCCTCTATGCTTCTGCGACTGCTCTTCTCTTCATTTCTGATGGCCCTGTTCCTTTTTCAAAGCCAGTGGCTTCCCCAAGCAGAGCCCTAGAAGATTCAGAGCAGCCCTCTGGTTCCAGGGGTGGAGTCTGTGGCTCAGGCCACCCTGGCCCTTCTGCCTTTTGGACTCAGAGCAGACCCTGCAATTCATTCCCAATTCACAGGTGCCTCCTCATGGCTGCCCTGCAGTACCTCCCGGTTGAGGGGCCTTAGAAGGCCCGACTGTATCTGCAAGGATGCTCAGCAGGTTCAAGAAGAGTCCCTAGGAGGCTGCTTCTGCGAAAAGGCCTACCAGAAGGAAGCTGTCGCCTCCTCTTCACGTACTAAGTGCAGATGCACACACCCTCCCAGCTGCCTCTCTTTTTGCCATGCCCCTGGGTGCTCCCCGCAACATCTCAGGTTTGAGCTGGCTCCCCCGGGGCCGGACCGCAGAACAACGTCATCACTCAAGTCACTGTTTCCAAAGGGGCACAACCCTCATCCAAAAACTTCAAATGGCTCAGTGCTCTCCCACCTTGCTGAGTTCAGTCCTCACCTGGCTTTCAAGGCCTTCTAAGAACCAGAATGGTGGGCCCAGCACCCATTTTTCCCATCTCAGTGACTTTGCTCCTAATGGTAACCCCTCTACCAGAATGTGGGCCCACATCCTTATCCACCAACCAAGAACCCCATCTCAGGGCTGAGGGCTACCTTCCTAAATTTTCAGGACCTTAACTATTCTCCCATCCTTCTTCCTACCCACTCCAGATCACAAGTTCTCTCCTCCTCCCTCCCGCCCTCTCTCTCTCCCTTTCTCTCTCACATACAAAATGCAGCATTAATTAAACCTCTTTTAGAAAACAGATTTTCACCAGCTGCAGGAGTCCTGGGTATGAGTGAGACCTGAAGCCAGAGACAGGCTGAGTGAGGAAGATAAGCTCATGACAGCTGTGAATGAACCTGTGGGCAGTGCAGCGTCCCACATCCAAGTGACATTATGAATTCCAGCCCTTCCCAGGTTCCTGAAAAAAAGGGAGCATAGGTTGCTCCCACTCCTTTAGCCTCTGGCTATTCTCCCCCGGGCTGGCCTTGGACAGAGGCAGGAGAACTGGACTTTCCTCCCTCTGCCAGTGAGTCAGTGCCGCCTCCCACAGACAGAAACACCTTCCTCGAACCAGCCTCCCTCCCCAGCACAGCAGCAAACCATATTGCCAGAAAAGTGCAAGAAGGGGCGCTCCCAGCTTTCCCCAGGGTGGGTAGCCCCGCCGGGGTGAAGATGCTGCAATGGGAAACAGCCAGCTGGGCTCCACAGGTGGCTTCCCCCATCACGCGCAGGGATGAGGGATGCTGAAGGCGGCTGTGGGCCACAGCTCAGGGCCCTATAGGTTAAGCTGTGGAGGACTCATCCCTCAGCAAAAAGCCTTAGTTCCTCAGAGTCCTCATCACCCTCTCACCCCAATTATGGGATGAGAACAGCTGCTTTTCTTCATGGACATTCTGAGGTTAGAGGCCCAGTTGTCAAAGCCTGACCCATAAATTGAGCTCTTTGTCCCAAATGCACACAAAAATGAATGTCTCTACTGAGATAAAGTATTTCTTAAAAACATGATGAATTTAAGGATAACATTTTGGAAACAGTGTAGCACAATGGAAAAACACGGATGACAGGCTTAGACTGGATTCAGGAGGGAGACCCACTTCTTTACTAGACAAACACTGAGTACCTACCACTTAGAAGGTGCCAGGCTGGGTTCTAGGGCCACAGAGATGGTTCCACCCCATCTCTGAAGGTGCTCTTGGCCAGTGGGGCATCTGACAGTCAACAACTCATCACAGAGCAGCGTGGCGAGGGCTGAGGTGATACCCACTGGAATTTGTGGGCACTCAGAGGGAGCCTACTGAGCTCCCGTGTGACCCTGGGCTAATTACTTATTAATTCATTATTCAACAGTAAAAGAATATTGAAGTCATTACTATTCAAGCCAGTCACTCAAAAGAAAGAGTTGCAGATACTGCAGTTCCACAAACGATCCAAATGCAGTGCTCCAAAGGCGAGGAGGCCCATCTACTCCCCTGGGTGCCCCAAAGTAGCCTCTCACGCATCGGTGAGGGTGAGCTGGCCAGGAGCTATTCCCCAAAAGAGAAGAACCTTCGACATGCCCTTTCTTTGAAATAGGCAATTAATTTAATCCAAGACATGAGAAAAGCCAGGACTTCTCTTCATGCGCTGGCTTTCTGGCTGTCACCCTGCATCTCCACCTCTCTCCAGGGAACACGAGGCTTTTCAAACCATCTGCTTTAAGCCCTCTTCCCACAGACGTCCAGACTGAGAACCAACACCTCTGAGCAGGAGTTGTTCCCAAGTTCCGTCCACAGTCACGTCACGTCACGTTTGCGAGGCTGGCTGGGCACTGCCTGCTCTACAGTCAGGTTCACCCGCGGGCCTCCTGCAAATAGCAACAAATGTCCCCAAGTTGTGGAGCCTTCTTGAGGCTCTCTTGGCCATCCACCCCACACCTCCCCATTCCCACGAGATCTGTTTCCACATCTATCCTGATTTTACCTTTTGAATGCTTACAAAGCATTCTTGTCTTCCCACGAAGGCACGCGCCACCCAGGCGGCGATAGCCTCCCTCCCCACGAAATGCCCCGCCGAAGCGGGAAACATGGCTCCGCACCCTCCGGCACCGTTAATCCTTTAACCAACCACAGGTCCACCCTGAAAGACCACTGCAGCCTCAAAGAAAGCAACCAGCTCTAAGCACATCCAATTTTGTGTGTGTGACAAAGCCAGCTTCTTTAAAAGATTGCGAGCAAAAGCAACGCCGTTGGGGGTAAACCACGCAGTTAAGCTGAGCACCCAGGAACGTTAACGCGCGCGTGGAGCGGCCCCTCCGCGGGGCTCCGGGACTCCCGGGGGCGCCCCGCGCAGGTAGCTGACGGGAGGAGCTGGCCCCACCCCCGAGGAAGGCCGCGGGGAAGTTGCCGCTGCCGCCGCTTCCTTACCTGGAGACCAGCAGCCTCGGAATTGCTGGGGAAGGGGGATCCTGGGAGCTCCAGTTTGGGCAGAAATCAGGCGGCAGGAGTGCGGGGGCCGAGCGGGAGCGGGCTGGAGGGGCGGGGACGCGGATGGAGGCAGGCGAAGCAGGCGAGGAGCAGAGCTGGAGGTGGAGAAGCAGGAGGCAGCGGGGGATTAGGGGAGGCACCCGCCGGGAGGTGCGGGGCAGGGGCTTGGGGAAAGGGTGGAGGAATCGTAGGCCGGGTTAGGGGGCGCTGGGGAAAGGAAAGGGAGCGGCAGATTAGGAGGCGGGAGCAGGGATCCCGACGCGTGGGGGTGGGGGGTGGCTTGGGAAGAGGGAACTAGTCGGGGGCTGGGGCTGGGGGCTGGGGAGAGGGCAGAGATGCATGAGGAAGCTTAGTCACCAGGTCCAGACCCCGTGCTTGGAAGCCCGCCCCCGACCCCCCAACCCGTCTCCCACCGGAGACACTGCCGGGCGCGTCCAGAGGACCCCCTAGGTCTCCGAGCCCTGCACCCCGGGAAACTCGCCCGCCTCGAGCCTCCGCGCCGCTCAGCCTCAACTGCAACCACCCCGCCGCGGCCCACGCGGCACTCACCGCCCATGGTGCCGGCCGGGCCCCGGCCCCACAGCTGCGCGCCGGGTTCGGCGCTCACCGCCTACTCCGCCCGGCGCGGGGAAAGCGAGGGAAGCTCACACCCGCCACAGAACAGCGCGGCATCCCGCAGCGCCCCCTACTGCCCTCGCTGCGCCCTGGGCTCGGCCCGCCCCGCCTCGAGCTCCGCCCCGGAGGCGGCGATGCGGTGCGGCCCCGCTGGCCCGAAGGGAGCGGAAGCGACTGCGGAGAAGACACTGCGTGGAGGAGGCCAAACACAGGCCCCAGAGACTGGCCAGTCTGCAGAGATCCTGGCTTGCGAAAGCCAGGGTCACGGTCACCCTGAGTGCGCCGGGACCGCGGCCACCTCGGGATCAGGGATTGCGTGGACGCACGCCTAGACGGCGGTGCACCGACACCGCCCGGACCTGGGGACCTAGTGTGGGTGCCTGTGGGTTTTGTGCTGGGCTGGGCGTGAGTGTTTGGGGGCTGCCACTGCCGGGTGACTGCTGCCGCGTGGACTCAAACTGTCACAATTCTCACCACCTTGCTGCCCCACCCCCTAGCCCACTCCACGTGCCCCTTCCTGCTCCTACCACATCCGGCCCTGTGTGTCAACTCTAGACCTCGATGCTGCACTCTGGGGAGGTCTGGGCAGCCTGCCTCTCCAACCCATCCCCACCCCGTGGCTCTCAGCGTTCTCGAGTTACTGGAGAACCATAGAGCACTTGAATGATTCGGTAACTCCGTTAGACACCCGTGAGGCGCTCAGTTGAACTTGATTTGATGCGGTATTTGGGGGTCATTTCTTTCAAATGTTGGGTTTCAGATGGTGGTGATTCCTACCTGATTTCTCCGCGCGAGATGATCTCGCCAGCTGCGACTGTCAAGAGAGGACTTTGGTGTCAGAAGTCTACTGTGACCCCTACGTGCCCCAGCACAACTGGTCTTGCGCAAAACAGGCTCATGAATATTTACTATTGACTTTCCCGGCGCACTTTCTGAAGGAGCGTCTCCCTTGGCCTCTTCTTTCACTCCTGTATTTGATGGCTCCCAATCCACACTCTACACCGAGATATCCCATATTTCTACCTATTCTCTGGTTTTCTGCCTAGAACTTTCCGTCTTAATTCAGCACTCCCAACACCAAATTCTATCTTCCCAGCTCTTCCCAGCTCCCAACCTCATCTGCTCTTATGGTCTCACCATTCCTGCAGACACTGGGATGCCTTCCTCACCTGATGGCTCAATGCCCTTTATAAGCCTTTGCTTATAAACCTGCCTTTCTCACCACATTCCTGAGATGCCAGGCTGTCCTCAGCTGCTTCCTGCCCTGACCACTGACACAACCCCTCCCAGTCACGAACTGTGCCTCCCAGCACAAAATTGTTTCACTGTCTCCTTTAGCATCACTCCAGGCTCTCCCATGTGACTCAGTTCCACCCAACACATCTCCTTCCCTCCCAGGGCTCTGCTGATGGTCCTCTCACCAATCCAGGCTCTACCCCTTTCCTGGCGCTGCCTCCCTCTTCCCTACACAAGTTAGGGGGCTTTCTGCTGTAAATGAGAGACAACCCAATTCACACTTGCTTAAACAAAAAGGAATTGATTGACGTACATAAGTTAAAAGCTCAGGGTGTCTCTGCTTCAGGCCTGGATTTAGTTCCGGAAACTGAAGACTTTGGGAGCTCTCCATCTCCAGGCTTTGCTTCCTCCCATGGGCACTATACTCTCAGGCTCCACATGAGACCCTAGCAGAGCCAGGCTCACAACTTCGCACAACAAGTCCAGCAGAAAAACAGCTTCTCTTTGTCCACCATTCCTGCAAGCCTTGGGTCTGACTCTGGTTGGCAGGATTGGTTCACTTGTCTATCCTGTTCTCCCAGTCACTGTGACCCCCTCCTGTGGCTCCCTCTCTCTGCTACCTTCTCTTCCCCACAGGGAAAAAGTGCCTGCTCCTGGATCCCTCCTCTGTCACAGCGGGACTGAGGGTGATGCAGGGGCACCATGTCTAACCACTTCCCCACTAAATTTGCCACACTCCACTCCACCGTGCTGCAGCCCTCTGGTGCTGGCACAGGGCATTTTGTGGGGCAGAGTTCCAAAGAGGAAGTGGGTACAGGCCCTCTCTGCTTACAGCCTCCTCCTCAACCTGTCTGGGGTCTCTGTCTTTGCACCACCCTAGGTCAAGACTTGGTACGGAGGTGGCCTCAGGCCCCTCAGAACTGGGCATCATGCTCTCCCTAGACTCACCCTCTCAGTCTCTTTCCGCACTTTCCCTGTTCTCTGATGGCTTTGATTTCCCTTTCCATCCTGGAGGAGGTGTCCTCTCCCTCCTCCCTGTGGGCTGTGGGTTCTGAGTGGTACCCACCTTTCCCTGCCCCAGGGCAGTAACACCTCTTGGTTAAAACTTAAAGGAGGAAGTGGCTACAAGGAAAGAAAAAAGAAAGGTTCCTACAGGGAAAAAAGACCTGGGGAAGCATCTCAAAACCATTACCCCCATTAAACCTCTTTCCTCTGTGGTGGTTGAGGAGATAAGATGTAGCCTGAAGCAGCTGGTGGCGCCCTGGCCAGCAACTGGGAGGCTGTGCCAGAGACTGGAGCCGACCCAGAGGAAGGCAGAGATGAGAGAGAGGCAGATTGCTGTCGAAACCAGGCCCTGGATTTTTCAAGTACATGTTCAGTGTATCCTTGCTTTTCCCCAAGCAAATTGAATGGGTTTTTCTATCACTTCCTGAGTAACCCAAGCCTATAGCACAGTGCCTGGTACATTTGTCCCTGCAAAATAGTACCTACCATCGTAATATCCATCTGACAGAGGAGCAAGCTGTGCTCACTGATGACCGTAAAACAGAGTAGAAGAGAAAAAGCGCAGGGCCATCTGCTCGTAACCGTGCTCTCCCCTTCTATTCCCAGCTTTCGTCCTTCTCCCACACACATTGTGGCCCCCAGGGAAACTCTCAGAATTTGCTGAAGGTTGAATCTCCCACCTTATAAAAATAGTCCCAGACTCACCCAGTCATGAATATTCTGCCAGGCAGCTCTTGCTGCCATTTCACCCAAGCAGTCCCGGCCTGGAGCTGCTGGGGGCAGGTGCCCTTCTTCAATTC
Source organism: Camelus ferus (assembly GCF_009834535.1). Taxonomy (NCBI): domain Eukaryota; kingdom Metazoa; phylum Chordata; class Mammalia; order Artiodactyla; family Camelidae; genus Camelus; species Camelus ferus. The sequence continues at coordinate 103,975,533 of NC_045696.1, forward strand.
AGCTTCCATCCACTGAGCAAAAAAGCTGAGTAAATATTTGTACAGCCTCCTTTGTCCCGCACTGTAGACTTAGAGAAACAATGGGCTACTGTCCCCACCTTGAAGGGTTGACTCGGGGAAGACAAGCAGTCTAGGACAGACACGAAGGTAACTCAAAGGTATCAGGGAGGCCACTGGGGGGGAGGGGCAGTGGTTTATTAGCGCCGGGTTCTAAGTTCCAAGGGTCTGTGCCTCCCATCACCCTGCCTCCCAACAGCATTTATACATCTGTACAAAAACACTTCTTTTGTGCCCACCACGATATCTTGGTTACGAATATTATTTTAAAGTTCCAATTACCGTGGGGTTTCTTTCTCAGATCATCAAAGTACCCACTTGTTGTTAAAACTTGGGAAAAAACCAAGTACACAGAAAGATTAAAACTTAAATTATTCACAATAAGTTTGCGTCAAATAATATATTAAACATCAAACTAAGATTGAAAGCCAGAGGACTGTCCCACACATGCTTCCACCCCTCCACTGGCCACCCCAGGGCCTCAGGGAGATAAATATCTTGCAAAAGGTTAAGGTCATTTCTTAGGTCCTTTCAAAAACACTGCACTCTTCCTAACACATGTATATTTTTAAAAACTGCAGTCCAGCCTCCCAGCGCCAGGGTGGTCTGTCCTCTATTATTTATGTATGCATGACTCATCGTGCTTGCTACCAGCTGCAATCCCTTCTCCCCACCCCAGCAGGCTTATTATACTAGCCCCTTGCCCTCCCCGAGCAACCGGGGAAGGCAAACTCATTTTACCATCTATCTGGGCAAAATCCAATTAGAAAGGCAAATCCAGAAGAACAGAACACAAAATAACCACATTAAATAAAAATAAGAGATGGCTTCAAATCTGACCAGCCAAAAAAAAAAAAAAAATCACAAAGAACTGAAATAGTTTACTGAATCATAGATCTCAATCTTCATTTTTGTCCCCTAACTCTGACCCCCACTAAAAGATGTTTCTGAGGAAAAAAGAAAACAAACAAGCACTCAATGAACTCACACAAATCTTATTTAGAAATCGTAAAAGGACAGCAAGGATTCTGGCTATTTCATCTTCAACAGTGCCTGAAACCTACTTACAAAAATTGGATGAATGGATGAGCGGACCAAGAGCCTGTCCCTCTCATTTCACAATTAGGAGCCAAGAGGAGAGTGGGGTCATGGTGGGGTTTTCTTCAATCTCATGGCCGCTTGAGAGACAAAAAAAAAACTGGAGGTCAAGTGCCAATGAGAGAAGTAGGGCCCAGCTAACACCCCAAACTCCCAGTTAGGACCCAAAACAGAAAAGATGGAAGCTAGAAAACAGTCTTAGAATGCTATACATTTCCTTTCATTCATTGCTTGAACTGCACCCCACAATGCTGATAGGTTGTTTTCATTTACATTTGGCTCAAAATACTTTCTAATTTCTCTTTGAGCCGTGGGGTATTTGATAGTGTGTTTAGTTTCTGAATATGTGGGGGAGCTGTCAGCTGTATTTCTGATATTCATTTCTGATTTTATTCCACTCTTGTCAGAGAACACCATGATTTTGTTCTTTTTAAAGTTGTTGAGACTTATTTATGGTCCATAATATAGTCTAAGTTGATAAAGTCCTGTGTGCTCTGGAAAAGAATGTATACATTTTGCTGTTGGTGGGTGGAGGGTCCTACAAATGTGAGTTAGGTCAATCTGGCTAATAGTGTTTTTCAGCTCTTTCAGATCCTCACTAATTTTCTTTCTTTTTTTTTCCTATCAATTATTGACTGAATGGTTGACATCTCCTTGATTATTTCTCCTTTGAGTTCTCAGCATATTCTAACATGTCCTACAGGGAACAAGAAGCTAAACAGCCCTAACTCTTCCCTCCCTTGCCCCCTTCTCTCTATCCATCATATCTGGCTTCAACACCGCATTCCACTCCCTGGGATACTCCCTGGGTTGCAAAATGTTCCAAATCAGAGAAGTTGAGTTGAGCTATAGCCTGGAGTAGGGTGGGAAGCAGTTCTGGGACAACTGGGGTGCTCCCTGCTGTCCCGGAGAACCAAAGGTGCGGTCAACCCAAGTCCCTTTGGAAGAGTGAGAGGCCAGCATAAGGGCAGTCTGGAGGGATGGGCAAAGAGTGGAGTGGTTGCAAGAAGCCTCCAAGCCCCATTCATTCATTTCTCGAATGCCTAGGACATGCCCAGCACTGCACTGAGCACCTCGAAGACAACAGTGAATAATCACTACCTGAGCAGCTTCCAAGTCCTGTCTGGGGAGATGTAGGGTCAAACAAGCAACAGATCGCAGTGTGATCACTGTGGGTTCAGCAGGAAAAAAGTGTAATCCCGTTTCATGTAAAGGATAAAAATAATGGCTAGAGAGGTTAAGTGACATGCGGGGGTGACCCAGCAATTTGGGGGTTGAGGTTGTATAAAATTAAGGTCCAGGGTAGGTTTTCCTTGGCCCTGCCTATCTCATGCCTCGCATCAGTGCAGCCCTTCCACACAGATCAAGGACCCCCCTCACAGGTCAGAACTTTCCAGGGTGCATGTCATGACATCATGAATCTTCAGCAGGGTCCACTGTGCAGGTCCTAGGTTCCTAAGCAGGGTCTGAACCACCCTGAGGTGGAGCCCACTGGGCTCCTGCTACCTCACGTGGCTGTGAGTAGTCCCTGTGATGGCCTGTGAGTTTCTGAGATGGTGATGGCTCTGAATCCCTCAGAGTGGCCTGCACATGCGATCAATAAATGTCTGCTGGTCAAGTCCCTGTTAATGAATGGCGACGAGTTCATCAGTAAATATTGATGGATCTGAGACTCCTGCTCACTCTGGACAACAAGCCAGGGCTTTTGCCAAAGGAGGCAGAAAAGAATCCCCTATAAGCTGCATCTGTTCCAGTCTCTTACATGGACAAATCTGTAATTGATTCAAGGGAGTGCATGTGTGTGTGTTGGGGGGGGGGGGTTCGCTCTGTTGTCATGGTGACTCTGAAAAAAAATTCTTTAACAGCATCCCAGACATCAAGACTCTGAAGTAATGGCCCTTTTAAAATTGAATCATATTAATAAGATCTACCCGATTGAACAATGTCTTTCTTTTTTTTTTTTATTAGATGCATTATTAACTTGGCTAGCAGCAAGGCCTCATAAATGCAAAGTGCCCATTCAAGAAGAACACCACTTCCAGGATGGAATAAATAAGGATGCAACTCATTAATTCCAGAGATCCTGGGGGATAAGGAATAAACTCTCTGTGAATGGTGATCTTTGGGTTATAAATTTTGAAAGGCCTGGGTTGTGTGTGGGTCACTTCTCTTGAGTGAATCCTCAAAACCCTGCCCAAAAGGCAAGCAGACCAGGCTGATCAAAAAGCATCAGAGGGAAGCTGGGAAAAGAACAAGTAAGTTTCACAGAAATTCTACATTGTACAAGAAAGGAGTGGGAAGAATCTTAAATCTTACAGCTCTCCTGCCCAGTGTCACTTTTTAACTTTGAATTTAGCAATATTTGCTGTTCATTGAACAAAAAATGTGGCAGATGGACTATAAAATGCCCCTCAGGGAACCCCACCTCCTGGTATTCACACCTCATGTAATCTCCTCACCTTGAGTGAGACAAGACTTGTGACTTGCTTCTAACTAATAGAATATGGCAAAGGAGATGAGATGACACTTCTGTGATTACGTTGCAGAAAACGTAACTTCTGTCCTGTTAGCTGACTCTCTCCCTCACTGGCTTTGATGAAGCAAGACGTCATTTGGTGAGCTAGGCTATGGAGAGACCCCCTAGCAACTGAGGATAGGCTCCAGCCAACAGCCAGAAAGGAACTGAGGCCCTCATTCCAACAACCCACAAGGAACTGAATCCTGCCAACAACCACGTGAACTTGGAACTAGATTCTTCCCCAATTATGCCTTCAGATGAGACTCAACCCCCGGCCAGCTCCTGGTTTGCAGCCTCATGAGAAATCCTGGGTCAGAAGACTCAGCTAAGCCATGCCTGGATTCTTGACTCACACAAACACTGAGATAATAAATGCGTGTTATTTTAAGGCACTACCTTTGTGATGCATTGTTACACAGCAATACATAACTAACACAAGCACCCACTGATGTGCTAAGTGCCATGGACACACTAGTGGACAAAACAGACAGTTCACTGCCTTCATGGACATTTCTTTCCAGTTGAGGAGATGGGCAATAAGTAAATTAATAAATTATTGCCATGAAGAAAAGGAAATTAAGGCAAGGGAACACAGGAGGAGGTGGATGGTATTTTATGAAGGATTGATGAGTAAGGTTCTCTGTGAGAAGGGAGCATTTGAGCAGAGAACTGAAGAAATGGGCAGAAGGAGGAGCATTCCAGGCAGAGTAGGACTAGGAAGTCCAAAGATCCTGGGGTAGGATCAAGCTTGGCAGGTTGAACCCCAGTTAGTGGAGGGAGTGGAGAGTTGAGCTCAGAGAGTTAGTGGGGTCAGATCACAGATGGTCCTGTAGGCCATAGGGAGGGCTTTGCTTACATTCACCATGTGAAAGGACGTGCCTGAGCCATCTGAGCAGGTAAGTGACATCATCTGACCTGTGAGTGAGCATCTATCTGGAAGGATGACTCTCTTCTAATAGTCACAACATGAACTTCCCAGAAGCTACACAGGACCTGGAGAGTGACAAAGAGCCTCTCATCTATTTTTTGTCAGGGATTCTCCCAGAAACCCTGTGGAGCAGATGGCACAGGTGCAGAAATCCCTCCCCAACTTTGCATCCCTCTAATTCAAAAGGCTGGTCTATGTGCTTGGACTCCTGAGTCCTTTTCCCACACTCAGGAGCCCCATTAGAACGGAGGCAGGACAAATGGTGAGTCGCTCCAGTCATGACCTGGGGGCCCTGGTCATGTCAGAAAGACAGATGAAAACAGTGCATTTCAGATGCACAGTATTTGCAGGAAGGCAAGTAGATGTACAGGAATCTTTTTTTGTCAATTTATAGGTCTCTTTTTGAAATTTAAGAGAAGGAAGGATTCTGAAAATACTTCTTGTAAATTAATTATATAGGACACATTATTGCTAATCTAAAATGTTTCAGATTCCATTAAGATGGTGGTTTGTTTTGTTTTGTTTTGTGTTTTGACTGGTACTCTAGCATATTCTTTCAGAGGCTATATAAATATATCAGAAGTTTTTATATTTACATTTATTATTACTCCCTTAATCTTACTTTTTGTAAGGTTTGAGTTCCACACACACAATATTTTGTTAGGTAAACATAAACCTCGGGTTTCAAAGAGAAATCTGTATTATCCTTGAAGTTAAAGGGATTAAGTAAAGGGCCTCTATGTTTTCTTAGTGGGTCCCGCTGGCTTGGGCCACAGCAGAGGGGGAAAGCAGCAAACCTAACCATATTGGAAAACAGGTGACTAAAACCTCACCCTGTCCTCAATCCACCCCTTATCCATCCATTAATCCACCCAACCCATCTATCCACTCAACATCCAATCACTCAACCATCCATCCATCTATGCATCCACTCACTCATTCATTCAGCCACTCATTCATCCATTTATCCATCCATTCATTTATTTATTCATCATTCCATCCATCCATCCATCCATCCATCCATCCATCCATCCATCCATTGAGCACCAGAGCCAGATGTTGTAATGGAAAACTGGAGACGAGGCAGACATGGCCTCTGTCTTCATAACATCTAATCTTTGTTCTCTGCACAAAGTTGGGTACCTTTCTGCAAGCACCAAGTCCTCCACTGCTCTTGAGTTCTCATTTATGCAATCACACGTCTCAGTCTCACTGGGGGATGTCCAAGTAAACGTTGCTATCCAGTTCTGGGGACCAGAATCCAAGAGATTCCCTCAAATAATTCTCTGAGATGGTTAGGGTCAGAATGGACAATCAAAGGTCTCAGACTGGTCCAAAGTCCTTCTGGTGCCTAATTCACAGGAAGCTCTTCTAGGTACCAACACTAACAGCACAAAGCCTTCTGAAACAAATATTCAAATGTGCTGAATAATTACTACATGCTGGTACAATTGATTAGTATGTTCTTATTTTCAAAAATTACATGGTTCTTTCTAGGTCCTGCTCTTCTACTGCCTCTGCCATAAAATTTTGATGTGTTCCGCAAGGTCAACAACTCAGCCTTCCCCTTCATGTACCCTGAATGATCTCATCCACTTCTTTGACCAGATCTGAATTCTGGTCCAGCTAGATTTCCTAAGCTCTTGCCTTTTGTGTCTATTTTCCTGTTGGACTCACATGCCCCAAAGGTGATGGAAACTCAGTGTGTCCTAAACCAAACCCTTATGGTGTGTACAACAGCAAGATCCCAGAACCCTAAAATCTGATGAATGAAACCCACAGGGATGTCTCCTGGGCTGACCAGAGTAGCACAGAGAGACTACAGCTAATTCAGGGTCATGAACCCAGCTCAAAAAGCAGGCAACAGAGAGAGGGTGGGTGGCAGAGAAAACTAGGGGTTCAGGGAGAAAACTGTGTTATTGTTCAAGGAGGTGAGACCTGGATAGAGGGATCCTGGGCAGACCTGCCACAGAGAGGGACCTTGGCCGTGGGATGGGAGATTATTTAAGGACTCTGGTTCAGGGTCCATGCTTCCTAAGCAGCTGAATGATTAAAACATTACCTTCTTAGCACACTGACACCTTCAGAAACTTCCTGACTCCAGATCAGGATCCCACTGCTGTGAATATACCCCCTTCCGGGGGAAGGGGTACATCAGTCTCCTGTGAGTGTGGTTAGTGTGAGCCAGATGCTGAAAGACATACAGTGAATGAAAAAAGTCAGACACAAAAGGCTCCACAGTCCAACATTGCATCCATAGGAAGTTCAAGAACAGGCAAAAGTAACAGTCATAGAGGTCAGAGTGGAGGTGACCTCAGGGAGGGGATACTGACTGAGCAGGGACACAAAGGAACCATCTGGGGGCTGGATACACACTTCATCATGATCTGGGTGGTGGCTACATGAATGTATTCATACGTGAAAATTAATTGGCTGTACATTGAAAAATACTGCACTTTTGGCAATTTATTTCAAGACACACTTTTTCAACACCAAAAAAGAAACAAAAGGAAGGAAAAATTGTAAAGAATGTACTTGGTCCCGAGCAGGGTATTACTCGAATCCAGGGAGAACAAGTCTGTTTAATCTCTCATACACACTCTGATCAAGCTACATTTTTCTTAAGGGGCAGACAGTAAACATTGTAGGTTTTCTGGGCTATAGCAGCTGTCACAGGTACACACTCTCACCCTTGTAGCAGGAAAGCAGTCACAGCCAGTGAGTAGATGAGCAGGTGTGGCCGTGCTCCAATAAAGCCTTACTTACAGAAATGAGCAGTGGGTCAGATTGGCCTGTGGGGCTGTAGTTTGCCGAACCCCGATTGAATCCGTGGGCAATGACTCTTTCGGAAAACTGTGTTGAGGACTTCGAGGTCCCTTCAGGGTTCACCTAAGAAGAGTGCGATGATCCATTAGTTACGCCTGTCTTAGGAGAGGACAGAGCAGTCAGGCAGTCACATGGCAGTGGGGAACGGCCAGGTCCTCAAACTGAGCCCTTGGGAACCCTTGTTTCATAGAAAACACACCCCTTGGTCCTTCCCCAATTACTGAAGGCTTCCTCCACCACCTGCCTTCACTCTCTAGCCCCCTGTTTCCCCTGCGGGTTTCCACCAAGTTGGGGGACTCACCTCCTCCATGCCTTATACCCCAGGTCTCCCCACTCCTCCTCCTGCTGCTCCCAAAACACCTGGTATGAAATCCCCTCTTCTTTGGGGTTTGGCCCACAACCATGTCACCCTCTGCCCCTGCTCAGGGCTGAATAGTGAAGCCCTCCGGGCTGCCTACTTCCTCATCCCAGGTACTGTCAACAGCCCCAGGATTCCAGTGCCTACAGGGCTGACCTGCCCAATATCCTAGCGTCTTCCATGACCTTTGCCTGCTCCTCCCTGAGCCACCCATTCCCACAGTCACATCCAGGCCTCCCCATCACGTAGCCTTAGCCCCCTTCCATACGCGCAGCCTGAAACAACCTGTTACACTCTCTAACCCTCTAACCCCAGCCCCCATCCATCCCTCCCCCATTCTTGCTGCACCTGCCCCTCACCTCAGCAAGGTCTGCAGGCTTCTCCCTCTCAGCCACTCCAGGCTTCACTGCTATTCACACAGCTTTCCACCCTCTCGTGGTAACTTCCACCTCCTTGCCCCTCTGTCAAGCCATCTTATCCAATGCCCCCAAATCCCCAGTTCCAAAGGAATCCAGTTGTCTGCTCCTCTGTGCTCATCTCCACCTGGCTGAGAGCTGCTGAAGAACATCCTGCTGTCTCCAGCTGCAGAATATAACCTCATGGACACAACTCAGCTGGGTCCACGGTGACGCAGGAATTCTCTTCCCAAAGTGCCACGGCAGATCTCTGTGGACATCTCCAAGCTCCAGCCCTGCCCCTCCCTCGTACTCTCAACAGATGACTTTGCCCCCACTTCTTAGAAGGTGGGGGGGGGGTGTCTTTCAGCATCCTGCCAGCACACCCTCAGGTGTTAACCCCCTTCCCACATTCACCCTGAGCGTCCCCACGTCCCTTCTGGTCCTCTGTGCCTGCCTCAGGGGGCCTCTTAGACTTGCTCCCACCCCCATTGCTGCCTGCCTGCCTCTCCCTACTCCATGCCTGCCCTTTTTCAACGTCCACAGAAGACCACTTTTGGGAGGAACACTTTTCCTCTTCCAACTTGTATCCTGTGATTGGGGGCCTGCAAATTAATTGAGAAAAGACAGACCAACAGGAAAAAAGACAAGGTTTAGTTTCACCCACAGAAGCAGATGCTCCCAACAATGGAGAAACTCACAAAAGAGTTCAAAGTAAACGTTTATAAATATACATCAATTTAACAAAAGGGAGATGGTGAGGGCTTCAGTGGGAGAGTATGGAACATTCTACTGGGCTTTTTGATGCCATGGGGAATAGGCAGTCTGTCTCCTTGGCAGCTGAATTTGTAAGAAACCCCACTGGAGGGGGTTTAAGGCAGCAGTATTTGGGAGAAGCTCTGTTTCGGTCAGATAAAGTTTCTTTCTGCATCTTCTGTAGCTCAAACATTTTCAATATAAAATAATCTGTATACCAATTCTGGGGGTCTGAGAGGGTTGCCCCACCACTCACTCAAAGCACCGTGGTGTTGGCAGAGTTTACTGATCATTCTGGAGACCAATGGAGTTTACATCACACAAAGGCAAACAACCTGAATTGAACTTGAGAATTTCCTGTTGGTAAAATTCCCTCAGGCACGTTTGCCAACTAGAGCCCATCTCGCATGCACAGCTCTGCCTCGCCCTCTGCTTCGTTTGTATTCACAGCCCAGCAACCCCAACATCCCCCCACTTCTTTTTCAGATTACTGTAACCCTCTCCAGCCTCCACACCTACATCATCCCAGGCCCCCCTTTATATGGCCAAAGACGCCAGATATTCAGCTCCACCATGGGCACCTACTGTGAGTCCTGCAGTGGCCCAGTCTCTGCCAGGGGGAGGGGGAGTCAAGAAATTCCTTTTCCCTCTGACCCTCCGGTATGAGAAGGTGGCGGTGGGGAAGGAGCCACAGCCAGTTTTGATTTTTAAAACCACTCCTAAAAAACAACAACACAAAACTCTTTTCCCTGTAACATCTGTCTCCCACGCCCGCCCCCTCCCCCTGTCCGCCCCATCTCAATGGAAGATGTGCTTCCTCTTCCGAGAATCACACCTCCTGAGCCTGCAGGCCTCACCTCTCCTGCCCTCTCATTCTTCTGTTTTTCTCCTCTTTCTCTGGGTTTTAACCACTGTCTCCTTTGGCTTCTTTCCATCTGGATTTAAATATGCTCAATTCTCTTTTAGGCTTCAGGGGAGTAAAAAACAAAAACAAACCCATTTCAAGTCTCATCTTCCATCTCCAGCTGCTCCCTACCTTTCCCCTCTTGTTCTCAGCCAAGGTCTGCAAAGGTCTTCTCCGCTCACGGCCCAGGCACCCCCAGTCCCAGCTCTCCCAGCGGGCCTCCGCTGTCTCCACTCCACCGAAACCTGCTCTGTTTACAGTTTACACCGCAGGCGACCTCTCTGCGGTGAAACAGCAGCCGCCTGGCAGCCCCACGCCTAGGTCTCCCCGCAGCGTTCCAAGCTGGAAACACGCCCTCTTCTCCAGACCGGGTTCCTCGGGCTCTAGGACCTCACCCTCGCCCCACCGGCTTCCCTCCTGCATCTCAGCTCCGGCTGCTCCTCCCTGCGCTCCTCCTCTGCCCGCCTCCTAATTGGTGGTCCCGCGGGATGCTTCAGGCATCTTCTCACTGTGTACTGAGCGAGGCTGGTGTTGATAACCATCATTTCTCAAGCCACGCCTCTCCCTGGAAAATTCTGGCATCTCAGGGGTGATGATTATAGCAGGGACTGCTGGTAGCATCTATTCTCCCCTTTTTACCTAGTGACAGATCCCCGATATTTAACGGGGTACGTGGTTGTCCACAATAAAGAGAAGTTTCCCAACCTCCTTTGCATGTGGCTGTGGCCATGTGACCTGGTTCTGTCCAGTCGATGTGACCGTGTCACGGGGGACTTCTGAGAAGACTACTTAAAAGAAGCACACTGCACTTGGGGTCACCCCCCATCTCACTTTCCCCCTTCCTCCTTTTCACTGACTGGAAGGAGATGTAATGCCTGTCTCCACTGCCATCTTGGATCAGGAGGTGATTTTAAGGATGGCGGGCCCATGTGGTAGACCAAAACGATGAGTGCGGTCTGGATCCTGGATAACTTGGTGGAGCTTCTACATCGGCCTGGATGCCCATCCGGACCTCTTTCATGGGAGAAGAAAAACACACAAAACTGAACATTGCAGTATGTTTAAACCACTTTTGGATTTGTTGAGTTTGGGAGTCAACAGGAATCCTGACACATCTCTCCTCCTCCTGCTCATTAAGAAGTTGATGATCTCCCATCTCAAACCTGCTCCTCCTCCTGTGTGTCCTACCAGTAAAAAGTACCATCCCTCCCTCTCCGTCCCCTTCCTGACTCACCCCTTGTCCAGACCAGAAACGGGAGTGTCACGTTCATTTCCCTCCCATCTCCGTACACCCACCCAGTGATCACATCCTGTCATTCGTCCCTCTTCACTGCGTCTCAGGATGCACACTGCCCCTAGGTCCTGGTTCAGGCCACGGAAAATGATCACTCCACAACTACCCATAGACCTTGGGGTCCCAGGGTGCTGGGAAATTGCTAAATGCAGGCAGTGATCCTGGGAGCTAAGCCTGGCCTGCCTGAGACAAAAGGGGAGACAGGGAGGTGAGGGTGCCTGCGGGTGGGTGGATGGAGGAAGAGCAACCGAAGGTTCATGAGGCCCCAGGGACAAGCCCCATCTATCCTACTTTTCCTTCCGGGGCCAGCCAGCTGGGATGGTGTCACAGGCAAGGGAAGAGGCAGGCCAAATCTCAACATGCGCTTGTTAGAGCTGCTGCAGCAGGAGCTCCCTGGGGACTTTCCTCTTTTCTCCCAAAGTAACATCCAGCTACTTCTTGGGGAGACTTAATTATCAACTCACAGGCTGCATGCGTGAAGAGTAGGTAAGGGCAGTCAGGGCTCCCAGGTATCCCAGGTTTAATCTTCCACCTGCTAAGTACCTTCTACATGCCTGGCACCGTGCTGGGAGCCTCCATCATCCTTTGGGAGAGTTTTTGACGCCTATTTTGTAGGTGGGACACTGGGACTCAGAGTGGTGACGTGACTTGCTCAGGGTAGCACAGCTCAAAAGGAGTGAGCCTGAGACTGGTCCTGGGGCTGTCTGACTCCAAATCCCTGCTCTGTCCCTGCTCACCAATTATCCTAAACCTGAATAAGGATCTCCATCACCTGCAGAGCTATTAAGGATTCTGAGTCTAGGGCCAAACCCCAGAGAAGTCTGTTTCAGCTGTTTGGAGTTTGCATTTTCACAGGGGCTCCAGGTCTCCCAGGTGATCCTGACTGTCCTCAGCTGGCCTAGGACCGGCCCTGCACCAGGTCTCGCTGCCTCGTGGTGATAGAAGCTGCCACTTCCCCCGGAGCAGCAGGGAGGGGGAGCCGCTTGGTTGGCCTTGAGGAGGCAGCTGCAGCCCTGCACAGGGGTCTGGCCAAGTGTGAAAGGACTGTACTCAGCAGGCAGCCCAGCAGAGGCTGCTGAAAAGTGCAGGTGCCAGAAGACAGCTGTGTCCCTCTGCTATTCCTTCCCAATACCAGGTTCAGGGATTGTTGCTTTGAATTTTTTGTGCATTTGACCAAATCTAGTTGTTCTTCTTCCCATCCCCTCTATGTAGAGATGCCAAGTTAAGCTGCTGTGCACAGCATCTGCACATGCCAGCCCCTATTTGAACGTTTCCATGGCCTCTTCCCCATCCAGAGGGTCCAGGTGAAGCTCCTGACCCCAAGGTGGTCTGACCTTATCTCCTACACCTGCCTTCTCTCTGGTTGGTCTCCTTCACGAAGATGCGGGGTGGGGGTGGGGGCTTTGCTCTGCTTCCCCATTCTCCCCTTCCCTGATTTGGAATACTCCCTAGAGCTCTTCTTCACTCTTCAGATCCCATCCCAGCTTAAATATCCCCTCCTCCAGGGAGCCCTCCAAGATTAACCTGGCCCATAATCCTTCCTGGAACACTTGCTCTTATGTATATCTTGGGTTCTGCTGTGTCTTGTGACTGCCACACATCTGTGTCCTAACAACACAAGCAGAGGTCACATTTCAAGGTCATCAGTCAGTCCTCAAAGTCTTCTTGATTTTGTTTCCCTCACTCCCCAGCTGTGCTCCATACCCTGGATTTTCCTAACAATCTCCTTTTCCATTCTTCCCCTGTCCTCAAAACTGCCCTGCCCTGTGGCCCTTTACTCTGCCATAAAACCAGTAAGCCAGTTTGATTAATTTAGCCAAGCTATTTATGCACGTCTGCCCTTTGCTAGGTGTTTTGCCTCAGTTATCTTACTCATCACAAAACTCCTTGAGGTAGGTGTACTACCCATTTTACTGATGCGGAAACTAACATTCAGGAAAGCTAAGCTGTGCCCATGGTCCCGCAGCCAGTGAGCGATGGAGCCGGGGAGTGACAAGGCAGGGCCCTTTCGATCATTTCCTTAGCACAAATTCCTTTCCTGCTCTGAGTGTTAACAACAGCCGCTAGATGGCGGCGCAAGGCAGTGGCGAGCCAGGCTGGCCTGGCGGAAACGTAGGTGGTACGCTGAACCTGTGGTGCCCACATTCACCACCAGGGGGCAGGCGAGGGAAGAAAATGGCACATAGGGCCACATAAGGGGCGGCTTAGCCCCTAGATCATAGAATCCCTTTTGTCAAATGACTAGTGAACCCCATTATCGTAGGGCTGGGGAAGGCCACAGGAGCTCATTAATTATTTTAGTTCTTCTAAACATTACAAGTTTAAAAATGTGTTACTGAAATCTTCCTTATGTTTAACTGAAACACTATAGCCTAAGCAAAACTTGAATCTTTTTTGTTAACTTAAAGGCATCCACATGGTTGGTAGACAGCACGGAATCCCATCTCTGCAACTTCCTGGCTTGGGAAACAAAGAGAACCACCATTAATTGTCTCCTGTACATGCTTTACTCATTTAATCTTTACATCTTTGAGGGGTCTCGAGAGGTAATTTGCCCAAGTATACACAGCAGAGGCAGGATTTCAACCCAAATTGATTCAATTTCAGAGTTTCTTAACCTCTCTGAGCCTCTGTCCTCTCATCTTTTAAAGGGGCGTAATTATAATAATACTTATCTCAGTGTTGAATAAGATAATGTACGTGAAGTGCTTGAAAGAGGGCAAAGATGTGGAGAGCTAAGTGGGTGAAGTAAAAGATGCAAGTTACCTGAGGTCTGTCCCATGGAGAATTCTAAACCAGGCCTCCAAGCACAGTCTCCCTTCTGCGGCATGAAGAGCATTATAAATTTTCATATCTGATCTACACAGAGAAACTGAGATCAAAAAGGGATGAGATCTGACTGAATGCTGTGAACTGGCTAGTGGGCCATTAATTCTCATTGATTCACTACACTTGACAAACATTTATTGAATACATCTCATGTGTCAGGCCTATGCCAGACACTGGAATACAGGGGTGATTAAGATACTGCCCCAACCTTCAGGTATTCACATTCTAGGGAAATCAGGACTGTGCTTGCATCCCCCCTGCAGTCTGTGATGTCACCTCACCCATACATCCATTCATAGACTCACCCACTGATTCAGCCATTCATCCACTCACCTCTCCATCCACCCACCAATCTATCCATCCATCTACCTATCTACCTACACAGTCATCCACCCATCTCTCCACCCACCTGTCTATCCATCCATCCATCCATGGATGTACCCACTTATCTGTACATCCATCCAAACAATTGTTTAGACATTCCTTCCTCTGGCTGAAGTCCCTCTTTTTAGTGCTCCCACAGTCACTGGAATTCCTTTATCACATCACTGATCACTATCGTAATGCTCCATTCTCTTGCCTGTACTCCCTCTAAACAGCGAGTTTCCTGAGTATAGGAAACTGGGGCACATGAGACACTCCATAAACTCTTATTAATAAAGCAGTGGTGCCCAGAGTGGGAGCTGGACACTCAGGGTTTGTCTAAGATGATCCACTGGAATGTAGGAGGACCATTTTAGAACCTCTGTTTGCATTTCATTTTTAATTCAATAACAAGAGCATAGTTAATCATCTTCTGATATTTGATATCCAGGCTGACAGTGGTGCCGCGGGTGTACTGGATAGTCTGGCATCACTCCTAGTAGGTGAGGCAGCCTGAGAGGAGGATGGGAGTTCCCTGTGGATGGACTGCCGAGACTCCCTTTCTTATTCCCTGGCTTTCAAGCAATTGCAGATGCAGCCATTCTTCAACTGTGGTATTACTGGTGTTATAAAGGCGAGATTTTCAAATATCAAAATCTGTGTGTGACTTTGTAACATGATATTGAGTGACTAAAATTTTTGAGTTAGTTGAATCTGTTTGCTATCACCCTCTGAACTGAATATCAAATGGCAAAGCTGAGTTTTCTATTTAGCAAAACAAAGGGATAAACCAAGAAAGAAGACACAGGATTTAGGACACGGGGGATCCCCCACAGCACCGCAGGGCAGGGGATGTCAGAATGGCTGCTGGGCAGCGGGTCCAGAAAGCAGCCAGTGCAGATGGAGCTGATGGCTGGAGGACTCAGGAGGAAATGACTCGTTGGCAGGCCTGATGTTTAGCCAGGATGTGCCAGTTTAAGAACTTTTGAATTGGTAATTAAATAGCAGCTAACATGAGCCACCGTTCTTCCACTGCCCAGCCTCTTCCTGGCAGCTGGACCTCACCACGATCCAGATCTTAGGAGTTAATGCCTGGCACAACAGGGGACTTCCAGCACCTGCCCCAGGCCTTGGTGGCTAGTGATTTGTCCATTCGGATTGCTCCCTGCTAAGACTCATCCCTATATATTGAATTAAATAGGGTTGGTTTGTGATTAAATCTTTTCAGCATAATTCTCTGCTCATCAGAATATCTCATATGAAGGAATAATTGAAAACAAAAGTGAGGATATGATAAGAGAATGGTACAAAGAAAAGAAAGGCAGACAGAAACTCCAGGACAAATAAAAGGCTGGCAAGAAAGACAGTGTGCTCACGGTATGTCACAGGGGCTGGCTCAGCCACCATCAGCACTGGCCTAATCATAATCATGTAAACGCTGCTTCCCAATTTTCAATTTTTAGGCTCGGCCTGTAAACAAAGAACAGAAACCTAATTGATAGTTGTGGAACAGAACATCAATCTTGAAAAAATAAAATACAGCTTACCAGGGTTGGGAAGAAAGAATAGAGAGGGAAATTAATATCTTCATCTCATCAGGGGAGAGTCAAAAGACACTGTGGAAGGACGGTAGGCCTGGAAGTAGAAATATAAAGGTGGTATTTATACTTACAAAGTCATCCAAACCAGAACTGTACATGATTGTCTGACTCAGGAAGCTAACAGGCAATGTCCCAAACTGATCATTCTAGAAAGCATATTAAAATTATATTGCCTCAAGATACAGAGCAGCTGGCATTGTTCAGGGTAACCCGCTGGGAGCCTGAGGGGAAGGTGGCCGCGGCCCTTCCCTTACAAGTTCCTCTGTGCTTCTTGGCTCTTTAACTAAGCACATGCACGTGCTGAAAACTGCAAAGCAGCAAAAGGAGCTTTTTTGTGATTAAAATGTGCGAGGTGGGGGCTGTTTGACAACACTCTGTCCCATGGCAGTTTCTGAAATCTAAAATTTATTGACAGCTTTGCTGGGGAATCTGTTGCCATTCAGACTCCCCCCAAAGAACCTGAGCCTCTCTGCCCTGCTGGGTCTCATCAATGAGGCCTGAGAGAGGTGACCAGGCGGGTCCCAGGTCAGAGGGGATGGAGGGCTCTTCTCTGGGTGGGGTGTGGCAGGGAAGGAACCAGACCAGATCCCAGATGGCAGGAGGCTGGTGATCCAGGGCCCCCCCCCCAACCTCCTGCACACTCCATAACTGGGATGGAGGACAAAGGAAGGGTTAGGGAGAAGTCATTCTTGCCCAGTGAACAGAGGCTCAGGGCTGCTTGCCTGCTGGTCCAGCTGCCTCTGGGCCATTCTTCAGCCCAGCATTCCTCCCTGGGGACAGATGGGGGCAGTAGTGAGCCGCCAGACACATGCACAGGTGGGATGAGGACAGTCCATCTACAGGTGGGAGGAAGGGATCCAGGAAGGGAGGCTGGTCCTCCCCTCCCCAACCCCCTCACCTGAAGAGCCAAGGGCACCGGTCTGCAAGGCACCCTCCTGCCCCTCCTACTCCCCTTTCTGCCCGCCCCAGATTCCTCCCACCTTGCACAGGGCCCCTGATTGCATAATAACACCCCCCCCCCCCATCAACCCCCGACTCTCAGAGTCCTGCTCCTAGTTGACCCGGATCCCTGCTACTCAGAAGGTGGTTCCTGGACCAGCAGCACAGGAATCACCCGGGGGCTTATTGGAAATGCAGAGTCTTGGTCTCCACTGCAGACCTCCTGCATCAGAATGTGCTTTTTAAGAAAACTTCCAAGTGAATCACATGTCTATTGAAGTCTGAGAAGCAATGAGTTCGAATACACCACCTGATAAATCACCTTGTCCAATGCTACTCGCCCACGTTCAAAAGGCCTTCCTATGGTCCAGGCTCGGGGCCAAGACTTTGCATGTCTTAACTTATTTAACTTTTACACAACTTCACAAAATAAGGATTCTGTCGAACCCACTTTCCAGATGAAGAAGCTAGAGTCTGGAGAGATCAAGCAACTTGCCTAAGGGCACATAGCAAAGAGCAGTACTGGGATTTGAAGTCAGGCAGTCTGGCTCCAGAAAACTCTTAGGTCTCCGAATGGAGGTTAGCTGCTGCTGTATCCATCCTGAGAGGCTCTGTGCCTACTCTAAAAAAAGTCTCAGAGAAGCATTAGCAGCAGAGGCTGCCCAGGAGCTGCGAAGCACTGCGGACAAAGTGGGAAGGAACTTGGGTGGGAGAACCGCTTTTTAAGAGGGTGACTTTGGGCGAGTCACTTAGCCTCATCTTCAGAGCGAGAATGATCATTGACAGTTTCTGCTGTGGGAGGGTGGGCGATGGGGGTGGGGTATTTGATTATTCAGTGAGAAGTTGTGCAAATCCCTTTATAAACAATCTTCAGGCCAGTGCCAGGTCCTTGGGGATGGAGAGAAGGGCGATGATTCCCTGCATCTGAGAGTTCAGAGCCCTAGGGGGTGAGGGGGTGGAGGGGACTGATAGATCAGCCCTTTTACAGCTTACAACAACATGGGCGGTGAGTCTTACTACAGGGAAGCGCGGGGAACCATGGGGCCAGAGGAGAGATGTGAGATCTGCTCGGAGCAAGAGGAAATGCTGCCCTCAGCGAGGTGCCTCCTGGGTTGAATTCTAAAGAAGTCAGGCTGGTGGAGAAAGGTCATCTGGAGGAAGGGAGCAACACACAGCCGGGCTGGAACCTGCACACGGCACTGCCCAGTAGCCAGAGGGCAGGAGGGTCCAGGGAAGGCAGTTCCCGCAGCACAGAGCTGGTCAGGAGAAGGCTGGGATGGGTCAGAGAGCATACTGGCAGTTTCCTTGCCTCTTCTAGACCGATTGCCCCAGGCCCTCCCCGACCACAGGCTTCCCTCCAGACTTCATCATCTCGTGTCTGGGCTTCCAGGCTCTCTCTGCCTTCTGACTAAGGCTTCTGCTTTTATCACTGGCACACAATTGCTCTCCCCTCTCCCTGCTGTTGGGTTTGGAGACCCTATTTTGCGGGCTAGTACCTCAGACTCCACGGTTCTGCTTTCCAGCATCCTACTCGGCTTTACTCTTACTTGAGAACATGGTCCCCTGAGGGCTGCCATTAGCCACAGGGTGGTTTTGTGCCTCTTCCTCCAGGCAGACACAGATCTGTGCCAAGGTTCACAGATAAGCATGTGAGTGCTGACTGGACTTCAGCCCCACTGGCCTCTCAGTTGGAGATTTTGTGCAGTGTTCAAACTGCACAACCAGACACGACGATCCTGGTGCTTAAGAAAGCCTACCCAACTTTGTGCTCAGACTGGGGGGTACCTTGAGAACAAAGACACTATTATACTCATCTCTGACAGCTCAGTGTCCAGGAACAGGACCTGGCACTCAGTAGGATGAGTGGATGGCCTTATACCCATGTCCTCCACTTCAATTGCCAAAGCAAGGGCAGGAGCCACACCACACAGCCCGTCTGATGGTACCAGGGCTACACCTTCAGTCTCTCGCTCTCCTCAGCTTGGGCTCTAGGGCACCTCATTTCTGCCCCTGCAGGACCCAGCCTAGGTAAAGTACCTGAGGCTGGAGGTGGAAGTGAGGCTTTCCAGACCTTCTACCCAAAAGAAGACCTGCTCCCCACAGCCAAGGAGGGGTAAGGGACAGGCACTGCCAACCAGGGTGGGGAGATATTAGATTTACAACAAGAGCAAATAATGAATAATTCAAAGCTGCATTTCAGGGCCAGACCCTGTGGTTCAGGTCTCCCAGACTCCACCAGTAAGCATATCCACTGAGCTCCTGCCTGGGGCCCCTGGGAGTCTGGGGTGAGCCTGACCCATCTGCTACAAGCTCCAGGGCTCTTTGAGATTACATGTTTCATCTTAAAAATTCAAGAGAATTTTGCACTCTACTTCTGGGCTTGTTTTAACGTAACATTGTGTGTTAAACTACTTTCCATGAGTAAAGTAGGAGCTGCAGAAAGATGCCTGAACTTCCCTGTGACTCCACATTCTGCCAGCACAGTCTTGGAGTGGAGATAGCCCTTCTGTTGTTTTTCCTGCCTTGCCTCCATCTCTTTCTGGTGACTGTGCCTCGGTTTTCCCTTTGGGAGAACCATCCCTCCCCATTCTCTGTCTACAGTCAGACTCTGCCCTCTGTTCCCATGGAGGAAATCAGGTTATGTTCCTCTGAGCCCAGGGGTTGCTCCAGGAGTGAACATGTAGCCCAAGCTGAACCAATGAGCATCAGCTTCAGGACTTCTGCTGCTACTACTGGGACAGAGAAGGCCTGTTACTGCTGGTATGGCTAAACTGCTAAAAGATAGCCTAGAAGCTCTGGGGCCACCTAGTAGAGAAAATCTGCCTGGGAATGAATCAATACAAAGGGCAGCAGAGTTGAAGCATGGAAAGAGGCAAAGTCCCGATGGGCCATGTAAGCTCCTTGATCTAGCTATACCTGAAGCCATAAAATTTTTTTTTGTTAAATTGGTTTGCATTAGGTTTCTTTCACTTGTAACCAACAGAGTTCTAAATAATTCAACCAGTGGACACATGCCCCAGTTTGGAGGCCCAGGCTTACTGGAAAGAATTTCAGAGCTTTTGGCCTGAGAGCCAGAAGACTGATTTGGGTCCCAGCTTTCCCACAAACTTGCTATGTGATTTTTCAAGGGTTGGATTAGGTCATCTCCAGGGTTTCTTCCAACTCTAACATCTTCTGCCTAAAAGTCTTGTAGAAAGTTAATGAAAGGCAAATTTACCCTAGACTTGGGGTGGATTCCTGGGCTGCAAATCTGGAGATTCTGACACTGTGTCTAGGTGGGGTTTAGAAATCAGGATTTTTAATACCACGTCCAGGTAGTTTTGATATGTAGCCAGGTTTGGAAACCACTCAGATTCTTAAATTCTTTTTCCCAAGGCAGCCGTTAAAAATTCATCGAATAAGAATTTCCTGAGCACCTACTGTGTCAGTGTCAGGTGTCAGTGACACCTTCTTCTGACAATGGCCTTCTTGTTGGGTGGGGAGGGTGACCTCCATCCTCACGCTGGACTCTGTAAAATCCCGAAGCTGGCTCTGAGAAAGAACACACATTACTGGCAACACACTTCCTCAGTCATTCAATTGCTTCATAAATGGCGTTTAAAATTTTATTGATGAATAAGCTATTCACTGTCCACTTGGTTCACTTATAAACAGCAAGAGGTGAACGTGTGCATTTATGTCGCTGTGGCCGTTGACGTCTCATTTAAAACCTTAACAAGACGCTGCCATGGCAACTGTAACTCCCACATTACTCGAATTCAAATGGCTTATTATCAAAATAAACATTGATTCTATTCAGGTATGCAATATTAGTGTCATATTTTATACATGGTTACTTGGAGCATAGTTCAGCTCGGGGCCAACACCATATTGAATTATTTAAAACCATTTCTCCCCGGGTTATTAAAAAGTTCAGTAAAATATATATTAGTGCATAAAATTTTAATGCCTAGTTCACATTGCAGTGTTTGCAAGCTCTTGGTCTTTAGAAGAAGGGAGCCGGGGAAGGCACGCTCCAAACAGACTGTGTCTTTGAGAAGTTGCTCCCCGCCCAACCGAGCACAGCCTGCGCTTTGTCTCAGCAGAGACTTCCAACCCCTCCAGGCTCTCTGAGACAAGTTACAGGCGAGGAGGCCAGAATAAGTGACAGCCACCAATAGTGTTCCTGGGAGGCTTCTGGGTCCCCAGTCTCAGTGACTTTGAGCCTTGCTGACTTGACTATAGAGACCAACAATTCTCTCTACTCTGTGTGACCCCCTAGGACCCCTGAGTCACTCAGGTGGGCGATGGATCAGGTGTTCCCTGCCCTGTTGCCTCCCTGTTTCGTGAATGTTCATTTTAACTTCTCTGAGCTGCACCATCCCTAGAAGGGCTGTGTGGGGCTGGAGCACATGGTTTTAAAAAGCTGAGCCAAACCCATGTGTGGGAGCAGGGGCATGTGTGTTAGCTCTGTACCATCCTCTCAATTTTGCTATGAACCTAAAACTGCTCTAACAAAAGAGTATTTTTTTAAAAAATTGAGTTTGAGTTTGCTATGTTTAAATTCTAGTTAAAATTTCTAATAAAGTAAGAAAAAAAAAAGTTCAGCTAAGGCCAAGAAGCCCTGCCTTGGTTCTGTCCAATGTGGAGTCTGCTACTGCCACCGTCCCCTCCGAGCTGCCCAGAGCCCTGGGTCAGGGCTGGCCAATGTCTGGTCCCACCAAGGTTGGACAGGGCCCCCTTCTGCTGGAGCAAGGTACTGTATTCCTCTGAGCCTCAGTTTCTCCAAGAAATCCTGGAGGCAGTAACTGTACGACACAGACCAGACAAGGTACTCCCTCCTTGTTCCCACCCACCAAATGGTAACATTCTTTTCCTGAGGTCTGGGTCACCTGCACCTTCTTGTTTTTCTTCTTTATCCCCCCGCTGACCATGGATCAGGCTGGACGTTCACTGGATGTTCAATAGGGAAATGTTCTATGGCAGGAAGATGTATTGGTTGTTCATTTCTCAGATCCTTTTTGCAGGAGGAGACTCTCAGAAGGAGGGAAAGGTAATTTTTCTCTCTCCTCTTGCCTCTCTGAACAGACCAGGGCAGACGGTGTCTGGACTCGTTTGACTCCGGAGATGTCAATGCTTTGGGTTTCAGAGCCCAGAATGGAAGCTACCAGGAGCCTTAGGTCAGGATCCCTGAAAGCAGACCCCAAGACAAGGATTTGGGACAATCTGGGAGGTGAACCCAGGAGTCACAAGCAGGGGAGTGGAGAGGTGGGAGCAGGAGGGAAACCAGCTTGCCACTCTACATGGATGCCTGAGCGACTGTGGGAAACACACCTCTGCCTTGTCCCACCCCAGGGGCCAGGAGCTGGCGTATTTATCACCAAGTGCTATTCATCATTGGTTGAAGTTGCCTCTAGGGAGTTAGCTTCTGGGCACTTCTGGCCTGCACCCTGGGCCCCGTGAGCTCTCAAGTTGGAAGCGGAACACCTACAGTGACAGCCTCGCCTGACATCCAGAAGCAGCTCCACACGGACGGGGTTAAGCCTTGCTCTCCCGGAGGGGGACCGGCAGAGGCTGGAGCTTGGGGGGTGTGGGTGACTTCAGGGGATGGAGGGGAGGCAGGTGGTGACAAGTGCCTGTCAGGTGAGCATGACACCTCACTTCCATGCCGGGGCCTCTGAGGGAAGGCATACAGATGTCAGGGACTGGACCCTAAGGGGTGTGACACTGCGGTGCAGCAGTGAACAAATGCTGTGCCCATGCTAGGCAGGAGGCGGTGACACCACTCATTTGTGAATGAAAAATGTTGCCTGTCATATCAGTAAACAAAGGATGTTACAGCCATCAAGCCACCTCAGCCAGGCCACCCCGACCATGAGCCCTGAGGGAACTCAGGATGGAAACAAACAGGATGCCCACTGTCAAGCCCTGAGCCACTGCAGCCACCCTCAGTGGTGCAACCTGAGGGGACTCAGGATGGGAAAGAACAGGACACTGGCCCTAGATAGATGGCAAAGGTGCAGAGTGAAGGAATGATTTCAGCGAGCCCAGACTCTTGCATCTCTTCCCATACACAGAAAAATGCTAAATTCCTTAACCTGAGATATCTGGTTTTCTTTAATTAACAGTAATCTTTTGGTGTTACGACTACCTGGTCTTTGTTGCAAAAATTCCTATATATCCTGGCTCCTCCCGTACCTCTTCGGAGCAGTTCCTCGGAGCTGTTTGGAGAGGCTTGAAGTTGTAAGGAAGTCCGCCAAAGAAAGTGTAATTCTCAGCTTTTAGGTTGCGCATGCTTTTTTCAGTTGACACATTTTAAATGGACAACATGGGCGATGGGACTGTCTCAGTGGTGGCCATGATGACCTGAAGACTGAGATGCTTCCTCAAGTTTTCAGGCCTGTGCAAATCCCACTGGCTTCTTGGGTGACCCTGGGGAAGAGAGGGTATCCCCAGTAATGAATTCTGTTGGGCATCTCCCTGTCCTGGTAAGTGGGGGCTGAGAGCCAGGTTGAACTTGAATTAAGAAAAAAGAAAGTACAGTTGTCCCTTGGTATCTGACGTGAGTGGAGGGGATTGGTTCCAGGGCCCTCTAGAGATAACAAAATCTAGGGGTGCTCAAGTCCCTTATATAAAATGGTGTAGTATTTGCATATAGTCTACTGCACATCTTCCCATACACTTT
Source organism: Camelus ferus (assembly GCF_009834535.1). Classification (NCBI taxonomy): domain Eukaryota; kingdom Metazoa; phylum Chordata; class Mammalia; order Artiodactyla; family Camelidae; genus Camelus; species Camelus ferus. Next base: position 103,999,063 of record NC_045696.1, read on the forward strand.
AAATCATCTCTAGATTACTTATACTACCTAATACAATGTAAATGCTATGTAAATAGTTGTAAGTACAATGTAAATACTATGTAAATAATTGCTAGCACGAAGCATATTCAAGTGTTGCTTTTTGGAACTTTCTGGAATATTTTTCTGAATGTTTTCTATCCCTGGTTGGTTGAATCTGTGGCTTTGTGGACTGTAATGTGGGGTTTATTGTTCCTGCGCGTTATGGAGCAAAGGCAAGCCTATTTCAGCGGCTGGAGTAACCCAGGTTTGAAATCAGACAGAAGGCAAGCCTGAAGGATGAGCCCTTGCATTGAAAGCCTCTGTCTATGAAAGAAGGTGTGTGGCTATTTATTGATTGTCTACTACGAGCTAAAAACTGAGGGAAGAGTATCCCGTGTTCATCTTTCCATCTTGTCAGGAACTAGGTTCCAAATATCTCTGCAAATTTCTGCAGGCTTCTGACTTTCCTCCGACCTGCAGAAATCATGGAATGGTCTGTCTTCAGGAAAGAGAGGTCTCCCCGGCAGCCATGAGCCCTTTGAACTTCCGTTCAGGTTTCAATTCATTGGCATCAAACTGTTAAAGTCCATTTATTCATTTTACCAGCCAGCTCATGGCACATTCCGCTTCACACAGAGGGGAGAATGGGCTGTCTTTCTGGAACATTCCAAAGCGTACTTGAATGATGGTGATCTTACAACATTCAGAGAGGGATATGACCCACCACAGATGGAAGAAGCCTCAAGATGTCCAAAGGAACAAACAAAGGAAAGGAAGGAAGACAGCAATGGTATTTGCTACCAGAGGGTCAGTGTGAAAATCTTCAGTCCTAATTCAGATACGCAGATATGTACCTTTATGAAGAAAATTGGGCATGGTAACTGAAAGGGTAAGTTTGTAAGATTTTTTCTTCTTATTTAAATCTCACTGAAAAGATAACTGACTGTTTAAACAGCAACAACAACAAACCACGATGGCTTGTGGGGGTTGTAACATATATGCAAGTAAAATCTATGACAACAAAAGCACAAAAGCTGGGACGAGTGAAAAGAAAGCCGAGACCGCAAGGTTCTTATACGATGTGAGTGGAGGTAAAACAGCACTGGGAGGCACAGCGTGGGAAGTTAGGGGTGTAAAAACCTGAAAGCAACCACGCACACAACAAAGCAAAGAGCTTTGGCTTCTGAGCCAACAAAGGAGAGAAAATGAAGCATAAACAATACTCAGTTCACCCCAAAGACGGCAGAAAAAGAAGAAAAAGGGAACAGAACAGATGAGACATGAACTCTCTTTAAAAGAAAAAGTATTTCTTTTAGGCAGCATAAAGTTGGGTCTTGCTTTTTTATCCAGGAAGAAAAATTCAAGCACAGATGACTTCACTGAAGCACTTAGGGAAGGAATAATATCAATTCTACACAAACTTTTCTAGAAAATTGAAAAGGAGGGAAACCTTTCCAACTCGGTCTATGAGGTCAGTACTTCCCTGACACCAAAACCAGACAAAAGACATTACAAGAAGAGAAAGCTAGAGTCTAAATCCATCACTAAATTGATGCAAAAATTCAAGACAAAATGTTAGCAAACCAAGTCCAATAATGTGTAAAAAGGAATCATACGTCGCTGGTGAGTTTATTCCAGGAGCAAGGTTGGTTTAACACGTGTCAGCTGATCAATGCTAGTTACCATATTAATGAACTAAAAGAGAAAGACCATACAATCATCTCAAATATGGAGAAAACCCCTTGACAAAATCCAGTATCCACTCCAGATAAAAACTCACAGAAAATGGCAGTTCTTCTAAAGGAACCTCCTTAGAGTTGTTAACGAATATCGATGAAGAACTTATAGCTGACATCTTAGTGAAAGGAGAAGGATTGAATACTTAAGATCAGGAACAAATCAGGAATGTCTGCTCTTACCACTTCTATTCAACATCATCCTGGCAGGTCTAGCCAATGAAATAAGGCAAGGAAAAGACAAAAAAAGGCATCCAGATTGGTCATAAAGAAGTAGAGCTCTCCTTATTTGCAGGCAGCATGATCCATTATGTAGAAAATCTGTTGAAATCTATGAAAAACATACTGGAGCTTAGAAGTAAGTGTAGCAATGTTGCAGGATGCAAGATATATTTACATACATAAATCAATCGTACTTCTATATGCTAGCAATCAATGATCCAAAGTAGAAAATATTTTTTAAATGTACAACAGCATCAACAAATGTTAAATATTTGGTGAATCTCATAAAAGATGTTCAAAACATTTCCACCAAAACTGATTACTTTTGAGAGAAATTAAAGAAGACCTAAATAAATGGAGAGATAAAGCTTTTCACATGTTGGAAGACTCAATACTGTTAAGATGTCAGTTCTTGCCAAATTGATCTGTAGATTCAATGTAATCCCCACTGACAGTCAAGCAAATTATCTTTTGGGGAGAAATTGACAAGTTGATCCTAAAATTTATATGGAAATATAAAAGACCCAGGATAGCCAAAATAAATTTCATAAAGAACAAAGTTGGAGAACTAATACTAATAGATTTCAAGACTTTTAATTATAAGACTACAGTAGTCAAGACTGTAGTACTGGCATCAAATAGATACACAGATGAACAGAACAGAATAAAGAGTCCAGACAAAGACCACACACAGACAGACAACTAAGTTTTTACAAACACGCAAAGGCAATTAGGTGGAGAAAGGCTAGTCTTTTCAACAAAAGGTGCTGGAACATCTGGATATCCCTACTCAGTAGCATGACTTTGACCAGTGTCTTACAGAATACACAAAAATTAACTCGCAGTGGCTCAAAAACCTAACTATAAAGCCTAAAACTATAAAATTTCTAGAAGAAAACATACGAGAACATCTTTGAGACCCTGGGTAAAGCACAGCTTACAAAACAACAAGTTAATGATTTGGGCTTCATTGAAGTTAAAAATGTCTGCTCTTAAAAGACTCTGCTAAGAGAATGGAAAGATAAGCTACACACTGGGAGAAAATACAGCGTACATCTGATAAAGGGTCTCACACCCAGAATACGGAAAAAAAAAACCTCTCAAATTTTAAGAATAAAAAACAAAAAGCCAATTAAAAACGGGCAAAAGGTTTAACAGGTATTTCAGCAGAGAAGATACATGGATGGTAAATAAGCATATGAAGAGATGCTTGAAGCCATTAGTCATTAAGGACCGGGAAATGAAAACCCCCGATGAAACACCACGTCACACCTTAACTTATAAAAAGGCTGATCATATCAAATGTTGGTAGGATATGAGGGAACTAGAACTCTCACACACTGGGAATGTAAAATGACACAACTTTGGAAACAGTGCGGCAGTGTTTTAGAAAGTTAAATATACACCTACCATGTGATCCAGCATTCTACTCCTAGATGTTTTCCTAAGAGAAAAGAAAACATATGCCCATACATGAATATTCATAGCAACTTTATTTGTAATAACCCCAGTCTAGAAGCAATGCAAATGTCCATCAATGGTGAACAGATAAGCAAATTTTGGTGTGAACACCCACTGGAATACTATTCAGCAGTAAAAAGGAATGAACTGTGGCAGCAAATAAAAATATGGGTGCTTCTTAAAATAATTATGCTGAATGAAAGAACCCAGAGTTTTTTTTAAAAGAGCACATAAAAAAAAGCAAATATGTTCATTAGTGATCAAAAAATGAAATAACAAACTATTCCTCTCCAAGCATAGACTCCAGCCTGTGAAAAAGACATTGATCATAGGAAATTAATACTGACCTGGAGACCAAATGAGGGAATTTTATTTTCGTTTTTGAAGCTTGTTGAGAAATGGCAAGTCAGTCTCCATGATTATTGACTCATTTATATACACAACCACTCCCTGTGCCTCTAGGCCTGACGTCATGCTATTTCATTGGGGAATATTTGTTTGTATTTCTGCAAGAAGAGGATTATTTTCAGTCTCTGTTTCACATTTCTAGGAATTCAGAGCCAGTCCTGGCAACTTCATCTGAAAATCTTGGAGGGGTTGGGAAGGAATGTGGAACTGCCCACACATTGATAAACCTGCCAAGAGATTTTTCTTAAGAAAAAGAAGACGAGAAGGCTTATCTTCTCTGTTTACCAGGAAAAAAAAAAGTTGCTTTTTCTGTAGCTAGTGGGTGGTGATATCCTCTTAGGCTCTATGTGAAAATCCCAGGAGCTGTTGTGTAACACGACCATTATCTGGGAAAGGAATGTGCATTTTTAGATGGAAACGTGAAATTCTAGAACCCATCCCCTGTGAGCAATCAGGCTCCTAAGGGCATCCACACTAGCTTTATAGTAGCCACTTGACAGGGAAATCACCAAGCAGATGTGCTCCAGTGAGTGCTTCTAAGACATCGGCTCTCTGGAGCTGTTTTCACGAGACAGTGGGATTCTTTGTTCTTCAAAACCTTCACATCTCTCAGCACCCGCCTTGTTTTCCTTTTTCTTTTTCATTTCTTTTCCCCCTCAGTGGAAACACCTCTCCTCTCAGATGTAGTAACCATGCTAGTTGCTGCCAAGGGAAATACTGCATTGAATCCAAAGTATTTCTAGTGGGAAGGAAATAACTGTGAAAACAAAAATATTAGGGATCCTGCTTCTTCCCTTATTTTTTTTTTTTAAATTTAGGTATGCTACACAGAAAAAAAAGTACATGAATCCTAACTATATACGTAGATGAAGTTTTACATACGTATGTATTCATGGAACTACCCCCTAGATAAAAATGTAGAACTTTTCTAGGACCTGAGCAAGCTCCCTCACGTGTGCTCCCAAGATCAGTAACACACCCTCCGCGCCCTCCAAAGTAACAGTCTTCTGACTTCTACAGTCAGAGCTCGCTTTTGTCTGTTCCTGAACCCACCTAAATGGAATTAGGTATTCTTTTATGTCTAGCTGCTTGCATCAACATTGTCATGAGGTTCATCCGGGCTCTGTGTAGCAGTCATCCATTCCTCTTTTCAAAAAATTACTGTGTAGTATTCCATTGCATGAATACCCCCACAAAGTATTTTTCTCTTCTCCAGTTGAAGGACTTTTGGGTTGTTTCCAGCTTGGGCCTGCTAGGAAGAATAAACCTATCCCTGGTCAGTTATGTGTATGACAATCATCTTCTTCCAGATTGTGCCCTGGTCTTTTCACTTTCTTAATGTGAGTCTTTGATGAAGAAGAGGTATTAATTTTAATGAACTTCAATATATTTAGCTTTTCCTTTAATGGCTACTTCCATTGTATACTGTTTAAGAAGCCTTGCTTACCCCAAGGCGTGAAGATTTTTTTTCCTATTTTTCTTCTAGAAGCTCTTTTGTTGTTGTTTCACATTTTGTGTTTAAGTCTATAGTCACTCTCAACTTAAGTTTTGTCTGGGATGTGAAGCAAAGGGTGACGAATCATGTTTTTTCCACGTGGGTATCCAACTGACCCCACACCAATTATTGAAAAGACCCTCTTTTCCCCCATTGAATTTCAGTAACACAATTCAATTACCATGTAAGCATGGTCTGTTTCTAGACTATTTTCTATTCATTGGTTTATCTGTTATCCTTATAACAAACCAAACTGTCTTAATTATTAGATCCTTATAGTAAGTCTCAGCATCTGGTCACATAAGTCCTCCTACTTTCTTTTTCTTTTTCTTTTTTTTAGACTATTTACAGCTATTTTAGATCCTTTGCAATTCCCAATGAATTTGGAATCAACTTGTTAATTTCCATGACACAACTCAGGAAATTTTAATTGTTATTGTATTGACTTTATAGGTCATTTTGGGGAGAAGTGACATCTTAACAATATTGAATTTTTCAATGGACATGATATATCTCTCCATTTATTTAGATTTTCTTCAATGTTTCTTGACAATATTTTGTAGTTTTCAGTGTAGAGGGCCTGGACTTACTTTCATTAGATTTTCCTATTTTTTGTTACTATAAAGGGCATTTCTTAAAATTTCATTTTCTAATTGTTGCTAATATGTAGACACACAAGTTGACAAATATACCTTGCATCCAGTGACCTTTCTAAATTCTCTTATTCTCATAGTTTTCTATAGATTCGTTTCTATGTATACAATGTCATCTGTAAATAATGTTAGTTTTATTTCTTTTCCAATTTTTAATAACTTGTCATTTCTTGTTCTTGTATTTTTGAAGTGTCTAGATTTCCAATATAATGTTGCATAGAAGTGGTGAGAGTGGGCACTGTTTCTTGCTCTTCAGCTAAGAGGAAAGCATTCAATAACTTATCATTAAACATGATATTAACTGTAGGTGTTTTGCAGATTTCCTTTGCTAGATTAAGAATGTTTCCTTCTTCCTAGTTTTCTGAAATTCTTTTTAAAATTATAAACAAGTGTTGAGTTTTTGCAAATGCTTTTTCTACATCTGAGATGATGATGCTTTTTTCTCTTTTACTTGGTCAATATGATGAACTGCATCACTTTGTGATTTTTAAATCAACTTCATATTCATGAAACAAAGGGACTTTGGTCATGATAAACCTTTTTCTATACCCCTGGATTTACTTTGCATTTTCTTTAAGATCTTGCATTTCTATTTTGAGTAGTGTCTGGAAACGTTCTGTGCACGGTGGGTGTTCAGGAGTGGCCAGACGCGTGAACTCCTGATTGTGCCTGCGTCAGACTCTGGGTCACTGCTGTGAGGGCTGCATCCAGGTATGCTTTCCTCCCTCCCATCTCCTCCAAACCAGCTTCTCCTCACCACTCTGCAAGGGCCACTTCTGGAAAGAGATCACTTTAATCTTAGGCCAGTCGAAAAGTACTCATACCTGGAGGAGTGCCCAAAGAAGATCAGACCCGCACTTGGGTAATTCCATTCCCAGCAGCCTGGGGGCATCATCCTGGAGCTGGCTCAGCTGGCTTGCTACAGTTGATGGTTAAAATCTCAGAAATTTTGAAAGCTGGTTATTGATTACAACCATCATTAAAAATTAAGCCATATCAACTTGCAATTAAGTAAGTCATATTACAAACAAAGGTAGTAAATACCTCAAACTCAGCACTTTTTAATTATATTTCTATCGACTTTGCCTCATGGGTAATTTACATTTATTGTTTCTATGTGGTGGAAATGCTATCTAATGGTTGGTCACTGATCATCTCTTCCCAGCTCTGTATTTGGTGGCATCACAGTGGAGCTTGAAACTGGCTGTGGTGGGAGTATTTACACCATGGAAAGTAGCAAACACTACACATCAGGGATTTTAATTTTTGGCCCCTTGGTGATGACGTGCACCTCCAAAGCCACATCCAGCCCCACCTTTGGGTCACTTTGAAACTGTTGTTCCTTAGGGTTTACCCTATAGACCCTCTGCCCCCTTATAGAGCCACCCCATGGACATCATGACTCTGGCACCAGGAATTTGGCCTGTTTTTCTATTATTGTGGCTAGCTTTGTGTGGCTTTAGGCCCCACGCCCATTCTCTCTTCAGGGTCAGGACTTTGTAAGATAATTAGAGCCTGGGCTCAGGTGGGACCACAAGACAGAACAGATGGGAAGGGCCTGGAAAGAGATGCACAATCATGACTTCTGAGGACAGAGTGGCCAGGCTGATGGAAGACACCCTCCCAGCCCCCCACCCCCACCCAAAGAGCGGTGCATAAACAGTCAAGGACTGAATGACAGACTTTATTAGAAACGCTCCTCATTCATCAGTCAAATTCACATTAAAGTGGCGGGAAGCAGTGCCATCTGGGGCTCTGGTATCCCACTGCTGTGACAATTTCCAGTTAAAAATCAGTCTGGGCAGAAAGCGTTGGAAACACGAGAGGTGCTGTGGTGGTGGCGGTGGCCGCAGTGGGGGCAGCATCGTCCCTGTGGGAGGACAGGCTCCCTCCGGCAGGTGAAGGTGCCCCACATCCACCTGTCCAGTTACAAGGCTGCCCCCACGGCCCCAAACTGATAAATAAACAGCACGTCACACACACACACACGTGAAACAGAAACAGACTCATACAAGTCTCCTAAAGTGAAAAAATAATTCGCTCAAATAAAGCTTTGTGGCAGCCAGGCTGTATCCTAAATGGACGGTTGCCTGGAGACCCTCAGCACCCCAGGAAACCTCCCCAGCCCCAGGACATCATCCCTGTGGGCGTCACAATGCCCCCAGTTCCCCCATTAGCACCTTTGGACTAAGTACTGCCCTCACCACATCATTTTAAAATGCAACTTAAAACAACAACAATAATAAAGGATACACTCTGTCCCTGGGGTGAATTAGTCAGACTCAGCTTCCCTGAATAGAGGTGCTTGGGGCATCCAGAGACTGGGGGTCCGCGGTGGGGAAGGAGGGCACGCACGCGAGAGGAGGAAGTAAACAATGTTCAGAGAGGTAAGCTGGGAGGTGTCTCCACACTGCTTTGTCCACTTGCCGATTCTGCAGTTGGGCATCCCTGGGTAACAGTCATTCAAAGGGGTACAAAGTCCTAAAGTGTCACGACAATCCTGCTGCCCTGGCGAGGGGTGGGGGCGCAGAGGGGCACCGGCGTCAAGCTGCTTTCACCATTCATTATTCAGAGGCAATTTGCTCCCGGAGCTGGCCAATTTTCCCCTGGCCCCGTCTGCACCAGGGCACACAACAGAAAGTCTCCTGCCCAAATGTTTTATTCATCCTCTTGAATAAGGAAACAGGCTCTTGGATCAATATACCAGTGGCCGCTGTGTCCTGCTGGGCGGGCAGGATCTCTGCAGGCTCTGGGCTCTTCCTGGAGGTATCTGACTTGGGAGGGCGGCTTCCAAGGCAGAAAATACTGTTGGCAACAGACATTTCGTTTTCAAAGTTGGGAAGATGTCCTGGGTGACGGTGAGATGACAGGCCGGGGGCTGTGGGTGTCCCCGCTGCCCCTCCGCCCTGGCTCACTGGTACTGCAGATAGTTTTTGAGAGACTGAGGCAGGGGCAGGGAGCCGATGTCCCCCAGGCGCTGGCGGCCCAGGGCCAGGCGGATGGATCTCCGGCACAGGTCCATCAACGGCAGGGGCTCGGCTGCAAAGAGAGGGCGTGGATTAGTCTCGCCCCTGCTTCCTCATGCCTCTCACCCCCACCTGCTGCCTGCACACCCCTGGCCCGCCTGCCCTCTGAGCTGCCCTTCAGGGCCCTGGGCTCCCACTCTGAGAAGTCTTGTCTGGTTATATGAGCTGAAGGCTTCTAGCAGTGTTCTTCAAACTGGAATGCAAACGATTAGACTGAAGAATCATGGAATCAATTCACTGGGTGGTGACCAGCAATTTTGAAAAAATAGAAAAGAAAGAGAAAATGGAAAGCAATGCCTGTATCAAGGGGTTCCATGTCAGCTCTGTCTCTGAGGTAGATGTTTCACACTGTGATGTGTGTGTCTCAATGTAAAAAAATACTTCTCACAGCGGATTGTGATAAAAATGAGAGGCTGCCCTAGGGTGGATCTGCAGGGGGTGCTTCTTAGAAGCAGGTGAGGTTTAGGGGGGCTGTTTAAAATGACTTTGGACCCTCAAACTTCTCCTGTGTCCTCTTTTGATGGTCAGAGAAATGCATTTCTTCTAATACCCAGTTCTAGAAAACATCATGAGTTAAAATCCATAAGCCAAGGAACCTCTGGACTTACGACTGAGTTTTAACTAGCTTTATTGCAGACATACTTATGAAGCTTTTATTCTCTTCCAGGCCCCAGTGATACAGAGATAACTAACTCAAGGCCAAAGGCAGCTCTGGAAGTGGAGGAAGGGTCCTGGTCTGAGTTTAAATATGTGAATAATTGTAATAGAGTGTAATATATGCAATAATTCCTAAATGCACAGGGACAGACACTGGGCAGTTCCTGTACGGAAGTGTTGTTTGAAAGCTTCAAAGAGAGGATACCTGAATGGGATTTTAAAGGGTGAATAGGAGTTTTATGTGATGTGAGGTTGGGGAGGGCATTCTAGGCAGAGAAAACAGGAAAAAGCACAGAGGCATAAAACAGGACAGGCTGGGAGGCCTGGAGGGAGAGGAATGTATCAGTCAGCTGGATCAGGAGTGAAGATGCTGGTGGTCACATGCTGTCTTGGAGGCTTGCACAGCCCTAGTTTCCCCAAGTAGGCAGGAACATGGTGGAGGCCTGGAGCTGCATCTTAACACTTTTTTTGTCAATAGAACAAGTGATATTTTAAAAGCATCCAATAATATGCACTGATACAATAAAACTGTAAATGGTAAATGCTAACACAAGAGTTGTGACAGGAATAATATCACAAGGGGATAGAAGAGATGGGAAGGTGGTCAAGAGTGCATTTTATACGATAAATGCTGGAGAGGGTGTGGAGAAAAGGGGACCCTCCTACACTACTGGTGGGAATGTAGTTTGGTGCAGCCATTATGGGAAACAATACGGAGATTCCTTTAAAAACTAAAAATAGAGTTACCATATGATCCAACAATCCCACTCCTGGGCACATATCTGGAGGAAACTCTAGTTCGGAAAGATACATGCAATATGCAGATACTAATATATATAAAATAGATAAACAACAAGTTTATACTGCATAGAACGGAACTATATTCAATATCTTGTAGTACCTTATGTTGAAAAAGAATGTGAAAATTAATATATCTGTGTTCATGTATGACTAAAGCATTATGCTGTACACCAGAAATTGACACAACATTGTAGACTGACTATACTTCAATAAAAAAATGCATATATACTAAAAAAAAATGATACATGTATCTCAGTGTTCATAGCAGCACTATTTACAATAGCCAAGACATGGAAACAACCTAAATGTCCGTTGACAGATAACTGGATAAAGAAGATATGGTACATATGTACAATGGAATACTACTCAGCCATAAAAAGAATGAAATAATGCCATTTGCAACAACATGGATGGACCTAGAGATCGTCATTCTAAGTGAAGTAAGTCAGACAGAGAAAGACAAATATCCTATGGTATCACTTACATGTGGAATCTAAAAAAATGACACAAATGAACTTATTTACAAGACAGAAATAAACTCACAGACATAGAAAACAAACTTATGGTTATCAAAGGGGAAAGTGCGGGGAGGGATAAATTAGGTGTTTGGGATTGGCAGGTACAAACTACTATACACAGAATAGATAAAAAAAACTAGGTCCTACTGTATAGCACAGGGAACTGTATTCAATAGCTTGTAATAACTATAATGAAAAAGAATATATATATATATGTATAACTGAATCACTATGCTGTACACCAGAAACCAACACATTGTAAATCAATTAAACTTCAATAAAAAAAAAAAAGAATATGCCATTTTAAAAAGCTCCCTCGCCAAAAAAAAAAAGAGTGCTTTTTATAGGAATTTTCATTTACTAGAGCTGCAGAGTTAATAAGGAGAGCGATGAAGATCAGAGCCGGACTTGGCTGATGCTTTGGAAGCTGTGCACAAGAGTGTGTCCAGCCCTCCTCACTTGAGGCGAGGCTGCGTGGTGGCACACTTTTACCTCCGTATCCCCTTTTGATCCTCATACAAACCCTCGTGGTTAGCCAGGGAGGCCTAGGTATCCCTTTTCAGGCCTAGAAGGCAGATCACTCACCCTGAGTCACGTGGTCTTGGCCAACACTTGACCCCGCTCCAGGTGTCTCTATCTCTTCCCTGGCAACACCCCTGTGCCCAGTTCTCCTGCTCCCTGTCCTCCATGTAGTTCTGATTCGAGCTTTGCACTATCCCCTGAATTATGCCTCTGTGAACCCCTTTCCCCCTCTTCCGACCCGAATCCTCCCATCTTCGACATCTTGCTGGAAGCTGATCTTCCCACTGCAAGTTTCCACGATCTCCTTTTAGCTCCTATGGCACCAATGCTTGCTACCTGTGCCGCTGGATGCTGGGGAGGAAAAAACCTGAAAAGTCCTTTACTTAATAAGCAATTTCTACTTGTTTACTGTGCAACATGAGAGATGAAATATAATTGTAGCTATTGTTTCCTGAAGGTGTATTACGTGGCTAGGTGCTGTGCTAAGCTCTTGATTTGTACCAACTCACGTGAATGTAGGTATCGAACTCATATCACTATAACCTCTTGTACTAGGAACTATTATTATTACCCCCACTTTAAGGAAGAGGAAACAGAAGCACAGAGAGGGTAAGTCACTTGCCCAAGGACACACAGCTGGTAAATGGCAAAGCTGGGTGTTGGACCCAGGCAGCTAGAAACTCTTATAGCTTAACCACATTTATTGAGCAACTGTTCTGTCCCCCTTTCTATGTTAGGTTTATCTCATTTAGAGGGGATCGTTCCTACTTTAGAGAAGAGGAAGCTGAGGCTCAGAGGTGAAGAGGCTTGTCCAGAATCACACGATCCAAAAGCCAGTATTTGGAGATGCATGCTGCATCCCTCAAACTCCATGCAATTATGAAAGGTTGTTTTAAGGTGAGAAGGGAAGGAGAGGGTCACCTGTCTCCCAGGCTCGCACAGTCCACAGGTTCTTACTCTGGCTCTGATCACTTTCCAGCTCACCGGTGCGCACTTCTCCTGTGTGAGGTCTGCACCAACCTAAACGAGCTACCCTGCCACCAAATATCTTTTCTGCTCTCACACTCACCTATTCTAACGTGGACCCAGCCTGCCACATTCCTATTCTCGGGGCCATCAGACCCAGTTCCTCCAGCACATCCCCTTCCTGAGGATCTCTAGGAATCTGGAGTCCCTGATTTTGAGCTCCAGCTCTGCCAGCTGTAAGTTTGTGCCTTTATGAAAGGTACTCTGAGTGCTTATTTCTTTATCTGTAAAATGGAGCAACGATCTGCAGATTTCCAGAGAAGATTAAAGAAAACGACAGGTGCACTGCACTTCACCCTGGGCACAGTGCACAGCGGGAGCTCGGGAAATGCTGGTCTCCACTCCGGGTGTCTTGGCTGAACCCCTCTGGGTATGTGCGCCTTGGGCCCACCCTGGCCCTGGTGCTGTCCTCCTCCACTCAAACAAATGTGGCAAGGATTTTCTATTTCATTCATTTAACAATGAATGGTTACAAAGCGTGAACTTCTTAAAAGACATGAGCCTGACTCATCTGTCTTAGGATCCACCCCCCAGCCCCCAGGAGGCTGTCCCAGGGGGATGGCCCAGAAACGGTCTGTTAAATGAATGAGATGACTTGCTGCTTTTGTGGGGGCGGGTCTTCTACAGCTGTTTTAAGCTATTGAAATAAATTGCTCTTACCTGGCAACGTTTCTGTCTTGGCTCCCCATACTCCTGCACCTGCCCTAAGAACAGGGCAGGTCTTAATTGACAAGAGATTTGTGGTGAAGGCTGAATGAGTTAGAAAGTGTAAGGCACTGGGCACAGTGACCAGCACACAGTAGGGATTCAACATACTGCACTTCCAGCCATCTCCTCCCCATCCAGGCATTTGTTTGGTCGTCTTTTGTGAGGATGAGCTTGGGCAGGGCTGTTAAACATGGGCTCTCCAGGGAGGCCAGCAGTTCCTTCTCTGATTGAAGGAAAACAGGCTTGCATTTTGCATCAGGAAAATTTCGAGCTGTTATCATTTGATAGTCATTGCCAAAGCTTAAAAGTTTCTCAATCACTTTAGAGCTCTAGGCACATAGTAGGTCCCTAATGCCCAAAATGCTAAGCCTGGTCTGCAAACCTGATTCCCTGTGTGTTTCCTGCCCAGTTAGGAGCTGAAGAGAAGGAAAGAGCTCTGTTTACCTTCATTCCTCTGCAGTTACCGAAATCGATCCAGAGCCCAAACTCCATAGGAAGCGAGAAAGAGGGGTTGGAGTTCAGAGCATATCTTTAGCTCTAAATGTGAAATATAAACCATCTAGCCTCATTTCTGAGGGAATGTTAACTGATGACTTCAAAGTAACTAACCCCAGAGTGCACAGAGAAAGTTCTTGTCATGGCCGTGGCACTTCCAGAGCTCTGAGGATGCCCAACGTGGCCTGGACCAACCCCCAACTCCTTTCTTTCTCTCCTTGACTGTGGAAGCCTTCTCAGAACTACCAAACGTCAAGGCTTGTAAATGATCACCCAGGTGGGAAGAGAAACAGCATCTTTCAGTACGGGAGCGATCCTTAGAAATATTTCCCCGACAAAGACAGACTTTTAAAAAGGAATCATGAATATCCAAGTAGCCCATAAATATAAGAAAAAGTGCTCAACTTCAAGAGTCATCAGAGAAGTGCAAAATTAACACTATAATGTGACTCTGCTGTATGCCAATAAGAATGGCTCCAATGAAAACAAGACAGTAGCAAGTGCTGATGAGGCTGTGGAGCAACTGGAACTCTCATATGGCTTCAGGTGGGCGAGTGAACTGACACAACCACTTGGGAAAACGAGGAGCATCCACTAAGGCTGAGCTTATGGCTCACAGCCTCCTCCTGGTGTACACACGCTCACCAACACGTACATGGATGCTAAGAGAGGCACCAAACTGGAAACAAGAATTCCACAGTCCACCAATGGTGAAACGTGTACATAAACTGTGTCTCTTCATATAGTAGAACACTGATCAGCCATAAGGAGGAAGGAATCACAATTACATGCAAAAAAAACATGGATGAATCACTTGAACATCATTTCAGGTAAAAGAACATTTTGTGTAACTTCATCTGTATAGACTTCAAAACAGGATGATGAAGTTAGGGCAGTGGTGACACGGGGGGAGCAGTGATTTGGGGGCAGGTATGGTTCCGCTCCTTGAGTTGAGTTCTGGCAATACCACTGTGTTCAGTTTGTAAACATCATCAGGCTTAAGCACCTGAGACCTGTACATTTTCAGTATATATGTTATACTTCAAAAACAAGTTTACATTAAAAATAAAAGTCACTGACTGAGTTAGGAGTGCCCTGGCTTCCTGGTGGGTGGGTGTGAATATGACACAATTCAGGCATCTTCCCACCTGCCCCAGTGGGCAAGGAGGGGAGAAAGGGCTGGCTTGGAATCCCAGTTCCTGCTCCCACCACCAGGGGGCCAGCTGGCTCGCCTTCCTGGAGCCATATTTTTCTCATCTGTAAAATCGGGGTAGTGACACCTCCACCCATGCCTTGTGACGACAGTATGATACAACATGCTCCTTCCCTCAAAGGCGTTCTCTCTACACTATATCTTATTTCAGGCTATCAGCCTGAGATGTACCTTTAAAAATAGTACCAATTTACTTATTGTAGTTCTAAAGATGCCCCAGTACATCATCTTAATTGACAACAATGCTTTGCTCTTGATGAAGATTTACTGGGGCCAGGGCTGGATGTCTGGTTCTGTGCTAAAAATATCATAAGGCAATCATTTCCAAAGTTCTCCGGTAAGCTGAATATTCCATAATTCTCCACCACTCACCTCCTGCCTGACCCTGAGTAAGCCACAGAACTTCCCAGGGCCTCTGTTTTGCTGTCAATAAAATAGGGGAGTTAGTTTATCTGGCTATGACGGTCATGTCTTTGATGGAAACAGCGGAGATCCTGGCACAGAGATTGGTGGCTTAAGCTGCTTCTCTGGGCCCCTTGAGGTCTCCTCTGCTGACAGTGGGGAGATGCCAAGACATGTTAGTCACTACCTGAACCCTTTCCCTACATTTATATTTTGAAAAAAAGAACAATGTTTTTAAGGTCAAGAGGTGAAGTTCTTTAGCAACAGTTTTTGACAATGATCAGCAGATGGGGGAAGCTTTGAGTGACAACCCTGAAATCAGAACTTAAGTAGACCTGGGAACTGTCTGTTTTCTGCAAGAGAAAGGAGAAGACGAACATAGGGGCAAAGGCACACACTCTCTACATGACAGACACTGTGTGACTCACTTTCTGCAGACTATGGCCTTGGTGTCCAAAGACTCAGAGAACTGCCTGCGTGCCTCTGGGCCTCCCCTCATGCTATTCCTTCAGCTAGAACACCCTTCCCTGTACTGCTGTCAGAAGCCTGCCTCCTCTCTCAGGACACAAATCAAGGGTCATCTCCTCCCCAGTGACTTGGCTCCTCCACCTTCTAGGTCTACAGCTGTCAGGTGTCAATCCCCTTAGCACTATACAAATGGACAAATATGTCATTACCTGCTCATTTCTAAAATATGGCATCTTTGTACCACCTAGCTTTAAAGGCCAACAGAGACCTCAGCTTACATCTAGATAGTACTCAGAATCTAGAGTTTTCTCTTAGTAAGTTTTACTGTTTCCCCAGCAAAAAGGGTTGTGACTATAGCTGGGACAAAG
Organism: Camelus ferus; assembly: GCF_009834535.1. Taxonomy (NCBI): domain Eukaryota; kingdom Metazoa; phylum Chordata; class Mammalia; order Artiodactyla; family Camelidae; genus Camelus; species Camelus ferus. The sequence continues at coordinate 104,015,242 of NC_045696.1, forward strand.
GCAGCATCTTCAGATGAACCCTCTGCCAACAAGCATGACGGGCACAGGTGGTCCCCACAGCCCAGGGGGGGCCCTCGCTTTCCCCGGGATAGAGGGCAGTCCAGTCACTTCACATGCGTGGAGGAGAGATGCGCAGCAAAACAGCCCTCCGTTATGCACAACCTGCCCTGAACGGTGTGTGGCTGTGCTCAAGGGGGCAGCCTGGACCCACATGTGTGTGCCCCTTCCACCCAGCATCTCCCTGAAATGACACGTGCACATGTGACATGTGTGTGTATGAAGGAACTGACAGCTGGAGAGTCAGTCACTGAAGACACTAGGGTAAATTTCAGGAAGACAGAAAACAGGTGGATAGGATGGTGGAGAAACCAAGTAGAGAGCCAGCAGCCCTGGACACCAGGGGTGAACGTGGTTCTCACCGAAGAAGCTCCCTGAGAAGCCCCAAGCTCCAGCAACAAAGGGCAGAGTATGCACGGAGTGATCAGGGTGATCCCTTAAAGGTGTGTAAGCCCAACGTCTGGGGCACTTGTCCCGGCCGATGCCCTGGCCAGCTCTCTGAAGGAGGTGGGCAGCCTTGGGGAGGCTCCTGGTTGGTGCTGATGTCCAACAGAGAAGCCCAATGGAGCGTGAGCCCTTCTCCACCGCAGAGGTGGCCGTGGTGGGCCGTGGAGACTGGAAGACACTTCCATCTGGGTGACATGCCCTAAGGGCCAGCCCACCCACCAGCTCCCTGCCCCAGTACTCGACGGCAAAGTGGGGCCAGCAAAACGTTCTCACCAAATGACTCCACGGTGCTCTGAGGCAAAGGGGAGCTACACTGCTGCAGAGCAGACAGCAGCAACATTTTCAGATGTGTTCAGTGGCTCTTAAAGAAGAACCTCTACCCACCCAGCCTGAAAGCTACTTAAGGAGGTACTCCAGTAAAATGAAGAAGGAATCTTAGAAACACGATGGCACAAGCTTCCAGGAAAGGAGGAGAGTTAATGGAAGACAGGCGCAAAGGAAGGGAGAATGAGTGATGTCAAGGTCCAGTCGATTGCGATGCTTGGAAGAGCCTCCTTCCAGTGGCTGTGGTTTCTCTAAGTGCCAGCCCCCTGACAATGCTCTGCACCTCCTTACCTCTGACCCCAGCCCTCAGCTTCCCCCTCTCGGGTCTCCCATTGTGCCCTCTGGAACTGCCGCTCCACACGAAAATGGCGCCCCGACTTCTCTGAAAGCTCCCTCCACCTCCTGCCCTGATTGAGCCCAGTGTTCTCCCAGGACACCACTGCCCTTCAGCCTTCCCTGGGGGATGTTTGCGTCTCAGGACTTCTGGCTTCCTCTGCCACATACAAAGCTCTGCAGCCTCCATCTGCTGGGAGAGGCCCCAGCTCCTCCGTGGCTCACACCACTGCGCTAGGTCCTCTCCTGATCCTTGCTGCTGTCATCTGCTGACCTCTGGCCCCTCATTTGTCAGGGCTCTGGTCTGGCCTCCCTGGTCCCCTTTCCACCCACGCCCCCCACCCCGATGATGGAATCCTCCGCTGGCACAACCTCTCATCACTCAGCCTCCTAGTTCTGGACCGCCTCATCCTCAGGGCCCCGCTCCTCCACCCGGCTACCACTCCCTGGGCCACACCACGGACCTCAGCATTGACCCGAAATGCCCCTTCCAGGACCCCAGTGACGCCGGCTCAGCCACCTCCATTGTGACCATTACTTCCCCCTCTCTCCTCGCTCAGTCCATCAGCATCCCTTCCCCTCACCTCCTTCCTCACCCAGCAGAATAATTCACTCTCCCCAGGGACAGAGGGTCCAGGGACAGACAGGAAAGATGGGGGTGGTGATGGCCAGGGAGTGGCTGTAGGGGGAGCAGTGTTGGGGGCTGGACCATGAATTGGGGTCAAGAAGCCTTTAGAATTCAGTTCCACTCCAGGGCCTCCTCCTCTCCCCGACCCTGCCTCACAGTTCAGTGGGAAGTGGCTGAGCAGCTGGCAGCCCTGGGTGCTGGCCGGCCTCAGCCACCATCTGGCGGAGGGGCCTTGCCATCCTCCTCGGGGCCTCAGCCTCTACCCAGGCGGCAAGTGGCTTGGCAATAAGGCTGAGGGTCCTTTCTACCAGCTGGCACTTGGCAGAACAAAAGTCACATTTAATCCTGGCAGTGGAAGGACTCTGGCTGGACCCCATCAAATTGGGCTTCAACACACAAGACAAAAGTGAGTGGCAAGGCCAGGGATTCCTGTGAGATAAATGTTAGATGAGCCTTGGAAACCCAGGGCTGTGGCTCCCAAGCTGCTGGCACAGGCCAGGTGGGCATCCTGGGGGAGGTGGCTGGTTATAATTTGCTGTTATTTCGAAGGAAAGGCTGGCTACTCAGGGGCTGTACTCAGCTTTACCAAGTGAGGCTTGTTTTAGCCACAGGTTCGCATCAGCACTGTCAGAGGAATGAGGGATCTGGTGACTTGAATCCCCCATCTGAGGGCCTTCCAGCCACCAGGACTCTCTGTCTTGCCAGCCAAGATCTTGGCAGGGCTGCAGCTGACTGCCCGCTCACTTGCTGCCATGCCTCGCCCTGCCAAAGCCAGGGGGGAGCTAGCTGCTGCCCTCTCCCAGCTGTGAGGACCAATGAATGGTTCCAGGCAGGTGCTGGGGACTCAAGCCCTCCTGGAGGGTTTGTGGCCTCGGCCCGTTGGGCCTTCTCAACCTCCAAGCAGACGCAGCCTGGAGAAACCTCTGTGTGCTTGGTTGGGAAGGAGTGGGGAGAGGGAAGACGGGCGCAACACCTGCCCAGCCTCTGAGAGCCTGGCTGGGGGGAGGGCGCTGTGCTAGGGAGGACTCCTAGCTCAGCCTCCACCCTAGAACAAGGCCAAGACCAGCAAGCTTGAACAATGTTAAGATGTCTTCACGCCCCATTCTGCAGAAGGGGACATCAAGGCATGAAGAACTTCACTTTTAATTAAAGGCTTCTCAAGAAGGGTTTGGAGGGATACCAGAGTCCTAATGTCGTTTTGTGGACTCTGAAGAGAAAGTCTTGTCCAACTGTTGCTCATCACACATGTGTGTATTCATCAGACTTCTACTTAGAAACGTGCTTTCCAGGAGCTGCACAGGGGGCTGGGCACACAGAGGCTCATGGGGCTACAGATGGGGCAGGGAGACTGAAATAAATGGTTCAGCCCAGAGGGGTCTGTGCTTAGAAGGAATTGTAGGGGGAGCTGTGAGAGCCAGGAAGAGGGGCACGTAACTCAGTCTGGGGGTGTCCAGGATGGCTTCCTGGAGGAGGCTGCAGCTAAGAGATGTTCTGGAGGATGAATAAGACTTTGCTCTACTGAGGGGTGAGAAGGATGTCTGTTGGCCTTTCTGAAGGCATATCTCTAAGATGAGTTCAAAGAAATCTCTTCTGTGTGACATCGGGGAGAGTTCACAGTTTTCTCAGAAGATAATTTGAAGAAACAATAACCAATTAGTGGAGAAAATCTAATCTGTTAAAAAAAAAAAAAAGCCAGTGTCCTCACCTCACCGGGAACAGAGACTGGACCCTAGGTGTCTTAGCCAAGTGCCAGAGTGGCTGATGGGCAGCGTCTGGGGACGGATCCACACCATGTGACATCCTACGCATCACCTGACTGTGTGGGCATCGCTGTTCAAGTGAAAAAAGTTCCAAAAAGGCACAGCTCCCCTTCCTTTTACATACCCCTGAATTCTGACCAGAATGCTCAGTATTGGTAATCCCAAAGCCTGAAATATTTTTATTTTGGAGGGGAAACAAAAGTGATTCTACATACCTCATTTTGTTTGGTTTATTTATTTATTGGGGAGGGGCAATTAGGTTTATTTTTATTTGTTTAATGGAGGTATTGGGGACTGAACCCAGGACCTCATGCATGCTAAGCACATACTCTACCACTGAGCTATACCCTCCCCTACACACCTCATTTCAGTGTGTCCTTAGCACCTACTATTACCTGAATTAGAGGCACCTGGGCTCGGGTCTGGGACCTAGTGAGCTATTCAAAGTGTGGTCTGTGGGCCGGCAGCTTCGGCTTGGCCTGGGTGCCTGCTGGAAATGCAGGGTCTTGAGCCCCATCCAGACTGACTGCATCAGAACCAGCATTGTAATGAGATCCCCAGGGAATCCCATACACGGGTCTACAGACCTGCTCCAGTGGGTTGCTCCACAGACCACCCCAATGCCCTGCGGTGAAACCAAGTGCCTCCCGTTCCTCCTCACTGCTGAGTTTCTCTGATGGGTCTCAAGTCTGGACCTTCAGACACACTCATCTTGTCCCTCCTCTGTCCTCCAAATCCGCCCCACCCCCAAGCCTTCCACATCCACCTTCTAAACATCTCTGTTCTACTCCGATTTTCCATCTTCATGACCAGCCCTCTGGTTACTTCCTGACTCTACCATGAAAAGTAGCCCCCCGAGGGCTCCCTGCCTGCACCCTCGCCCCATCGGGCACAGCCCACACCCTCTGCTGGGAAAGCCTCTCCCGCCCTCCGCATACCCCTCCCCAGCAGAGGCCTTTGAGTGGTTCTTGTCACTATGGAGACTGTCTGAGGAGCCCACGGAACAGTTCCTGTGGTTACTGTCAGACATCATCCTCTAATTTCTGATTTAGGAAACATGGTCTCCCTGCCCTGGCCCATGATAAATCCCTGACCACTATGGAGGGTTCCAGAATCACCTCCTGTTGTTGGTGTTGTCTTCACCCCCTGTTGACTGTGGGTTCCCACAGGCAGGGACTGGCTTTTGTCCTTGCTCCCAGCCCCACGGCTCTGCTCTGGACATCGTGGGCGCGGGGTCAGTGGGAATGGGCAGGCCGATGTCTGGGGCTGGGGAGGCAGCTGCAATAAGCCTTCATTTCTACAAAGCAAACTAGGGCCCGGCTTTTCTGGTACAGGGAATGAATTTTAAAAGTAGCCCTTTCAAACTGCCCTAAGTCGGCTAAAGAACCCTCCAGCAAGGTTCCTGCAGGCAGACAGAATTAGCAACACACTGCGCCAGTTCCTCGGTCTGCTGGAGGGGTGCTCCTGACTCAGCTGAAAAGTTTCCCAGAAAATCTGAGTGTTTTCAGTTTGGAGCCTGTCCCAGGGAGCTGCACGATGGCTGGGCACCACGGCCCTGCATGAGGACAGCCCCTGGTCACGCGGGGAGAGCCTCAGGGCGGGGGGCCCTCTGACTGGCACGTACCCTGCACCACGGATCATCCCACCGTCCCCAGGAGTTTCCTCTGCTGCTGCTGCCATGGGAACAGCCTGGCTGCCCCTCCAGGTACTGTAAGAAGCACCTCCAACGTGGGGAGACAACAGAGGGGAGCAGGGTCCTTCAGAGACAGTTGGTGCTTATCCCAGGCGGGGTGAGGTTGGGGACTCAGGGATGGGACCCCCATTTCTTATGGTGTGTCCCCTTCTAAAGAAGAATGAGTGTGGGGACAGTGGGACTCGCCAACCAGAGAGCAGGATTCACTTAAAGCCATGGTGATGAACACGGTGTGGTACTGAGAAAGGAGGAGACAAACTAGAAAGTTCGAGAACTAAAACTAAACGAGGCATCATTCAGACGCATACTATATGTGAAAAATCTAGAAGGAACAGTCAACACAAAATTCAGAGGAGTGGCTGCCTTGAGGCAGAGGGGTGGGGGTCGGCAAGGCTGGACCCACGAGGGGGACAGAAGGGCCTGACTGTCAGTGTTCCAGTCCTGTGGGCTGGATGATGGATTCACGGCGGCACTGAATCAGAAAGAAGTAAATACAAGAATCAGCAAAGTAGAATGGATGAGGGCTCTGCACGGCACCAATGATGACAGTCTATTACAACTAAAGATTATGTTTAATCCAATCCTGTGTATGAGAGGTTCAGTTAAATGGAAACAGAGAGAGAGAGACAGAGAGCAAAGTGAACGAGAAAAGTCATGCGCTGGCCTCAACCTGGCTCAAAGCAAGAGCTCGGCTAGAGGCGGAATTACAGTGTAATTCTAGTTAATGGGCAGTGATGCCCTTGCCTGCTGAGGACTGAGTGCAGCTCCGGGGGAGGCATCGCTGGAAAGCAGACGCACAGGCCTAGGGTGAGAAGACACAGACCTGGTTCTGGTCTCATGTGGCAGTTGCTTCCTCCCTAGAAGGGGGACCACCTCTGCCTCTCCGGAAGCAAGGGGAGGGTGAGACGGGGGTGGAGGGAAAAGGTACCCAGTGTGGGGCCTGGCACACGTGGGCCATCATCAAATGACAGCTGTTATGGTTCTCAGAGCAGTTTGTCCTTTAGGACACAGTGAAAAAAAAGAGGCAGCTGGTGTGGTGAGCTGAGGACCGTGCACCCCGGGTGGGACGCCTCCACGTCGACAACTGCAGAAAATTCCTACCAGCGGTGTGCGCAGGCCGGCACAGCCAGCACGTTAGGGAGCCGGGGTCCGGACCCAGCCCCGTGGGACCCTGACTGCAGCCCTGTCCATCAGCCTCTTCTACTTTTGGGGATGTTCCTTCCAATCTTTTCATCAGAAGCAGAAGCATGAAGACACCAGTGGGCGTTGCTAGGTTTTCCAAGCACATCTTGGTGTGCTCACTGCGCTCTCTAGCCGGGTGTTTGGCAATAACGATATACAACGTGAACAGACACAGCAAGGACTTAGCCAGCCCTTCCTACGTCCTGAGGCGTCCTGAGCACTTCACGCGTCTTACTGCCCTTACTCCTCACTGTGACCCAGTCGGGTAGCTACTATTATGAAAGCCCATTTATAGACTGAAGAAAGCGGGGCACAGAGACTTTAAGTCACCCACCGAAAGTCACAGTGAAGTGGTGAAAATGGGACTGGAATTCAGGCAGCACGGTTGCCAAGCTCTCGGGGGGGGAGCTGGGGTGACAGTCACTGCCAAGGAACTCCAGCCCTACCATTCTGTCACTCACTGTCAGTGCCCCGGTGCCCCGGACCCCAGCCCAGCTCCCTGTGGTGCAGGGAGCTCCCTGTCTCTGCACTGGTGGCCCCTGAATGGAGTGGAGGTAGGCCCCCAACCCAGCAAAGCCCAGCCATGGCTGGCAGGTGAGCTGTGAGGCAGCCCAGATGAAGGACCCTGCTGAGTGGAGACAGGTACTAAGGGGATGTTCAATCCACCTGGTTCTGTCTGGGGTTTGGCCTGAAGACCTTGGAGAGGAGGAGGAAGCAGGTGCAGGCTGTGTGAGGGGGTCTTCTCCCTGGCAGGCCCAACTGCCAGAACCAACCCCCTGGGGCTGGCCTCCTCGCAACCACCGAGGCCAACTGGCACAGCTGACTCCCGTTTTCTAGCAAATCACCAAGGTCAGGCCAACTTCCTTCCACTTGGGAAACGGCATCACTCTGGCCTCTTGCTAAGCAGCACCAGCCCCAGGGGTTTAATACGAAGGCCTTCTAATGGATTTATTGTGTTTATTTGACCTTTCCCAGTGTGAGCTCAGAAACAGGCCCAGAGGACGGGGGAAGCTTGTTTTTCTAAAGCTAAGCAAAACTGATGAGTAAACTGAATTCTTGGATGGAGTCTGCCTAGTTTTCTCACCCGGGCTCCCCCCGCCTCTCCCCAGCCCTTGGTCAAAAGATCCAATTAGACTCAAGAGGAACCCTGTATTTATGGGGTAGCTCTGGAAGAGGAAAACTGTATCTACTAAGAAGTGGTAAATGATGAGGTCTGCGAATAAATATTTCAATGTATAAAGAGCCCTGACACAGAATAGCAGCCAGTAAATTTAGAAAGTACTGCTCTATTTCCACTTCGAGTTTCAAGGCAAATGATTTGTCGTTTCTGGTAACTTTTAAAAAAGCTAGCAAACAGTGTATGAATGAAAACCACTTCTCGTATCACGCGTGTTTGGGTTTTAGACCAGAGGCTTCAAACTCCAATGCTTAGGGGCCATGCAGGTGCCCTGAGTGACCAGTGAGGAGCAGATGGCAGCAGTGGATTTGGAGAGATTGGTGGGCCTCCCAACATTGGAGATGCACACACGCACTCAGCTCCGGCCTCAGCTCCAGGCAGGAATGTGGGCCCATGTTACCAGATTCCCTGCCCTTTCCAGAAAAGCCAGGAATCCAGATTTTTACATGATGTTTCTAAGTTATTTTAATTTAGTAGGGCCAAACAAAATATTTTGAGGTCTAGACACAGCCCTAGGCTGACAGTGGTCACCGGTTCTCTGAGTGAAGCAGTCAGACACTGCCACGCCACCGAGGGCCACCCATCCTCCATGAACCACCAGAAAGTCTGATCCAACCACAAAGGCACAAAATCCATCGGATCCAGGAATTTGCGCACCCTTCTTCCACAGCCATAACATCCACACCTCCATGGGGGAAGAAAAACAGAACTTCATGAAAACCCATTCTCTCTCTGCGGTCTCCCAGCGTGGATTCTGTATCCAGACTGGGGAGATGTCACTCACCTGGTCACCAGACACACCCACGCCCTCTTCCTACCCAGTTCTCCATGTGTGGGTACCAGGTTGGTAAAACGTACAAGCCATTGTACAGAGGTGAGAACAGCTGGGGGTCGGGGACGCGGTAGGGACAGCCAGAGAGAGACAGCAGAGGCACCACCATCACTACCCCACCAATGAGTGTAGTGGCAAATACAGAGATCGCACCACCGGCAACCTGCTGGGCAAGAACTAGCCCTTGTAGCTCAGTCAGTCCCCACAGCACCTCTCAGACAGGTACCATGTTTGCCCCCATTTTAGAGATGAGAAGACTGGGGCACAGAGAGGGCTCATGACTTCCAAGAAACAGCAGAACTGTCGGCCCCAGAGTCTGTGAGGCACCCCTCAGTGCCCAGAACATTTATGTATTTGGCGTAAAGTGCCTATAATATCTATTTTTCCATAAGATCAGACACCTTCTTATTGCTTATTTTATTCCAGACAAGAGATGGCGGATGGTAGAGATTTATGGACAAAAATATTAGTAGAGAAAAATGACAAAGTTAACTTTTTTGACTGTGTGGGTTGAGAAAACGCAGAAAAACATCTTAGTTCAGGAGGTGGCAAAACCAGTTTCCTAAAGGAACATGGCTTGAGAATCCCCTTGATCTTGGATGATATAATAACCTAATAATACTGTATTTTATACTTGCAAGTTGCTATGAGAGTAGCTCTTAAATGTTCCCACCATGAAGTCTGCAAAACATAAAAGTGGCCACTTTAAAGTACACAATTCAGTGGCATTTAGTGCATGCACAATGTTGTGCACCCGTCACCTCTATCAAGTTCCGAACCATTCTCATCACCCCTGTAGGAAACCCTGCGTCCATTAGGCAGTTACTCCTCATTCCTCCTTCCTCCAGCCCCTGGCAAATACTAATCTGCTTCTATCTCTATGAACTGATCTATTCTGGATATTCTGTATAAGTGGAATCATACAATATGTGACCTCTGTATCTAGCTTTCTTCACTCAGCACAACGTCCTTGAGGTTCATTTATGTTGTAACAAGTATCAGAACTGTGCTCCTTTTAATGGCTAAATAATATTCCATTGTATTGATATGTCGCATTGTTTATCCATTCATCCACTGACGGACATTTTGTGGTATCTCCATCTTTTGGCTATTGTGATTAGTGCTTCTATGGATATTTGTGTAGAAGTATCTATTTGAGAACCAGTTTTCATTTCTCTTGGGTGTACATCTATGAATAGAACTGCTGGGTCAGATGGATCCCGTGTTTAATTTTTTGAGGAACGGCCAGACTTTTCCACAGCAGCTACATCATTATACAGTCCCACCAGCCATTTCTCCATATCCTTACCACTTCTTATTTTCAAATATGTGACTTTGGTTGGACAAGATTCTTGAAGTGAGAGACAGAAGACACAGTTTCTAGCTCTGCCAGGAACTCACTGTGATATTAGTAACATTAGTAACATAGGTAATAATAATAAAGACAGTTGGCGTTTCTAGTATGTTTAGTGCACCAGGCACTGTTTTAAGATTGATCATAAATTAACTTATTTAATTATCGCAACCATCAATATCTTCCTTTACAGAAGAGAAAAGTTAGTCCCAGGGAGCCATAACCGGCCAAGGGCACACAGCTCGTGGGTTGGGATCCCAACCCCGGCAGTCTTACCCCAGGTCTCAGGGCCACGCACGGTGCTCTGGGTTGCAGTTCTCAGCCTGTGTGAAGAGCAAGGGCGGGTCTCTTCGCCAAAACAGCAGAACCTTTCTGCCAGGTGAAATTTTATGTAGAGCGCAGTCTATTTAGCAGTTGGAAGGGAGGCTGCTCGGAGGATGGGGTCCCAGTTTCCAATCTTAAGGTGAAAACTTCAGAGGAATAGGGTTTTGGAACCTCCTTGCAAATTCCACGATTCTGAGTGTGCTACTGAGGAGTGATAAAGATGAAATCTCAGGCTCTCACCCAATGGCTGGCCATTTAATGTGTGAGAACCATACCTCATATTTACAAAGCATGTTGTCTTTTCTGAGGACCTGCACAAACATCCTATCTGCTGTCAGAGTGAGCCATTCCAATTACATGCTTAAGGATTTACAAGGTCCTAAAGAACCTCTATCGATGGGGACAGGCTCCTTGGGAACCAGGGAGATGTGCTGATTTCAATTACGTGTGAACTGGCGCAGTCCCACTGTTCTCTTGCTTTGGTTGCAGCCCTCATGGCACCTCTTTGCTGCTTTGTCAGCCCCACCTAGGGACCCAGAATAAGCCCCAATGACTGTGCACTTCCTCTGCGCCGGGCCTGTGCTGAGAACTTTTGACACATAGTCTGCCTTCACCCTTGCTATAACCCCTTGAGGGAGGTGCCACAGAACCGTGGCCCCTTATCCAAAACCCTGGGGCCGACTGGGAATTCAAAGTTCCAGAGTTTAGTAATTAGGTTGCACATGCCACGTGCTGCAGAACATCGCAGGGCCTGCAATCACGCACATTGATATTTCTACAGGGGAACCTATGACGATTCACACTGAGTGAAATAAGAAACCGCTGTAAATAGCCTCACACCAATTCAGGCTGATCCGGCTGCCAAATGAGTTTGCCCCAAACTTAGGAATAAGGTTTTGTTTTTCAGAGCACAGTCCTATTTACAAAACAGAAACAGATTCACAGGCATAGAAAACAAATTTATGGTTACCAGAGGGGAACACGGGATGGGGTGGAGTTGGGGAGGAATAGATTAGGAGTTTGGGATTAACAGATACACACTACTATTTATAAAATAGATAAACATCAAGGACCCAGTGTATTCAATATCTTGAAATAACCTATAATGGAAAAGAATCTGAAAAAGAATCCACGTTTATCTATGCATAACTGAATCACTTTGTTGTATACCTCAAATAATGTAAGGCAACTATACTTCAATGAAAAAACTTTTTAAAAAGAGACCCCTGAGAGCTCCCTCACTCCTTCTGCCACATGAGAACATAGCAAGAATACGGCTGTCTATGAACTAGGAGGTGGGCTCTCCTCAGACACTGATGCCTTGATCTTGGACTTCCCAACCTCCAGAACTGTCAGAAAAAAATTTCTGTTGTTAATAATAATAATAGTAATGGTAATAATAATAATAATAATAATAGTCCTGTGCTAGCATCTTCCTTTGACGGAGAAATGAGGCTCTCAGAGGTGGAGTGGCTTGCCCAGCGAGGGTGACATGGCTGGTGAGTGCTGGGGAGAGGATTCAAGCCAGAGCCCACGTCAAAACGTGGACAAACACCACAGATTTCTGAGAGAAACAGCTGAGTATTCCAATCCCTGCTCTGCCACTCAGGACCAGCGGGATGTGGCAAATCATTTCACCCTGGGACCCTCGGCTTCTGTGGATGTTGTCAGGACCATTCTCAAACATTCCAGCTCTCAGCCTCCAGGCACGGGATCACCATCCCCTTCCCCACTCACTGAAGTTAGGTGCGGGTGGCCATGAGTCCTGCTTTGGCCAATGAGATGTCAGTGGAAGTGCTGTGTGTCACTTCCAACCAGAAGCTTAAGTGCTGGTCCATATAAGCTGCCTTCTGTTTTCCATTAGTGACCACTCAGGGCTGCTCCTTCTGCCCTGGACCTGAAGTGAGGACGCAAATCTTGCAGACCAGAGCCTCCAGGGTACCAGCAAAGAGCACGCACCACAGGCAAAGACAAACCTTGGTTGAAGTCATTGTGACTTGGCCCTTGTCTGTTACAGCTGGGAAGCCTGGCACATCCCGATTGATACAGGCTCCTTCTCCATAAAACAAGTGATGTGAAGACTGATTGAGGTGGCACATGTAAAGCACCGAGACAGTGCCTGGCGATCACATTATCTGATTCCTTCTCCCAGCTCAGCCTGAATTCCCCAGCTGTAAGGAATAGGGGCTAATGCTAATAGTTACCTTGCTCCGTTTAAATTAAACTTCTGTTAACCCATGAGGTATTCATGGAAAGGATTTTGGGAATGTTTACTGATGTGCTGAGTCATATGTGTCCTTCACCCCACTCTGGCTTTGATGGAGAGGCTGGGGAGAGGTGGAGGGAGCTTGGGGACAGAATCCCAGTCCTGGGACAAAGAGCTGCCCAAGGACTCCAGATTCCTGATCGAGGTGACAGCTGTGGACCAAATATCCCCAAAGGCGGGACTGTAAAGGGTCAGCTTGTGTCAGGAGGTCAGGAGGGCCAGGCAGCCTGCTGACAGCTGCCGACATGGAGGAGGCAAAGAGGAGGCACTGCTTCCTGAGAGGGGCTGCCAGATGGAGGGATGGAGACTGCGCCGAGGAGATTCTCGGTGATGAAAATGCGCAGTTGCCACGGGACTTGAATTAAGACCCCATTTAGCAACACTGGTTAAGGAGCTATAAATAGCACCTGGGCTCTCTCACAGGCCATAAAACACACTTCCCTGCACCGCTCCCAGCCAGCAGCCTGCCCTCCTTAATTGGGGCTCAAAATAAAATACCTGGAAGGACGCTTCTGGATGGAAGGCCCGCGTTGTCATAGTGACCAGTTGCTGGGCTAGGGATGGGACGGAGGCTTGACACAGGGCTGCTGCGGCAAAGGTGGGAAGGAGGAGGAGGAGAGAAGGGGGAAGCGAGGGAACGTGGCTGAAGGTTACTATGGAAATCTGGAACCATACCTCATGAGGTGGTGGATACATCAGTCTACCCAAAGTGGCAGCCTCACCTACCCGCTCTTCCAAAGACAAATCAGGACCATGAGGCAGGGAAGTGGGTAGATAGGAGGACACAAGACCTGTGTTTCAGCCTTGCCTCAGTCACTGGACAACTGGGAGACCTTGGCGAGGGGCAAGGGGGGCCTCCCCACCTACTCTGGGCCTCTGGTCTCTTCCACTGTAAAATGAGGGCAGAAAGAGAGGTCTTTAAACTCTAGATGCACACCTGGGGCACTACCATGGAACTCCCAGCAGCGTCAAGAAGAAAGCCCATCCATCATGTGCTGATGCATAAAGTGAAGAAAGCAGGGTGCATGCCAGTGCGTAAGGGGACCACTGTGTTTGTGATTTTTGAAAAATATCTTGGAAGAAAATGCAAGAATCTGACAGCATTGGTTGCCTCTGGGGAGAGAGGCTGGCAACAGGGGTGGGCAGGAGACATCACTGTCGTGTTGTTAATTAAACCCTCCTTATGAATGTATTTAATGTAAATAAAATCTAAATTTTAAAAAAACGGGACTTCAGAAGGCCCAGGTTTTAATGAATGAGTAAATGACTGACTAGACCCGTGAGGTCTCCCTCTGTGAACTGGTCTCTTGGCTACTGCTTTCTGCCTCCTGCGCTCCTGAACTTCTTGCTGTCTCCTTAAGCCTCTGTGCCTTTGCACATGCTGTGCCCACCCTGAAACACCTTTCTCAGCAGGGCCCAGGTCTGACCCTAAGGTATACGCGGGGTCCCAGCTCACAGTGCCACTCAGTACAGCGCTCTGTGGTCCTGAGGACTCACACACACACAGCACTCATTCCAGATGACCCCTTGTGGTTTAGCTGCCGAAAAGCAAGTCTCTTCTCTCACATCACCTCTTCCTTTGGCCTTATTTGAAGGTGCTGGGAAAGTTAATTTTGAACACTGGCCTGAGCAAGATACGATGAGGAAAGGATGCCACGTACCAGGAAGTACGCACAGTAGAGGTACCAGCAACACCATGGTGAGGGGCCGGCCCACTGTGCTGCCTGACTGGGGATAATTGATTTTGTGGATTATTCACGGCCGAGGTGCCTTTGGGGACTTCACATTGGCTGCCTTCCTGCCTGCCCGCTAGGGCATCCCATGGTAATGAGGTACCCCTGGGGAGGCACTGCCAGGCAGAGACTTGGCTCTGTAATTTAACTGGCCGAGTGATCTCAGCAAAGCCCTGACCCTCACTGGTCCCATCCACAACCCTGGTCCAAGCCCCCTCTGACACTGTCTGGTCCCTCTCTGTACCATGGGGGTGGGGGGTGCTTGGGCCAAGGTCCCTAAAGCCCTGCCCATTTGGGACTCTCTGTGGAATTTTAAACATCAGCCCAAGCAGGACAGAACACTGAAGAGAAGCCCACTGTAGATAAAACAAGTACAATCTCCCAGTGGATATCAGAGACCAGAGGAGGGGATGTAACGATGCCCCAGTAGTTACAGGAAGATATATACATGCAAGGCACATGGCCATGTGTCAACCCAGAAACCTAAGGAAATACCTCTCTTTCAGGTCTCTGAGTTGAAGTCGCCACTGAAATATGTCTTCAGTGTGACCATTCTCCGCGGATGGCAGTGTAGGGAGGACAGGATACAGTTGTTACCAAATGAAACTTCCCTGGAGAATGAAGTGACGCTACCAGAAGGATAGCCTTGATTATCACCCTGATTTTTCTGAATGATCAGTCATTTATAAACTCTCATGCTACTAATGCTTATGTTAGTTACTAATGGATTTCCGATGGTTTTGCCTTCAGCATCCTTTGCTTCCTGTCAGTAAAACATCTTTGAATTCCCTCGAGGAGTGTGTTGCTCCTGAGACTTTGCCCCCTCCCAGTCTTCAGGGGTGGAGCCTGTGACAGGGGCCGAGCCAATCAGCACATTTCAGTCCAGGGCCCACAGCGACTGGTTGGGGGTGGGACACGTGACCCAATGGGACTAATCAGGATGCACTTCAGGACCGTGCTAGGCAAAGCTGGTATGAGCATGCTGGCTCCTGCTGGATAGAGAGGGAAGGGGTGCCCCTGGGGTCCCTGCAGTCATTTTGGGACGGGAGAAAGAAGACCCCGACCCTGGAGCCTCCATCCGGAGTGTGTGAGCAGGAGGGAGCTTAGGGATGGTGCTCTGTGCGATGGGAGACTTAGGGGTCAGTGTGGAATCACTGTCTTTACTTAGGATGCGTCATTTCATGTAGGTTGAGAGTATTAGGACATAAAGCCCCATATGACACCCCTAAGGCACTACCAGGCTTGAAAAAAGAAGGGCTGAGAATCAGAGCGAGAGAACCCAGATCCAGATCCTGGTGATGATGTTTGAACCCTGGATACAGGTGAGGCTGGAGCCAGATGTACCCCAGGACTAGTCAGTGATAAAAGCACACATTCCCTTTACCAGCTGGAGGCAGTTTGGGTCAGGTTTCCTGCTTCTTACAAGTGAATACAACAAATAACCTCCCCCTACCGCCCAACTGGGCCAGGCCTTCTGTAAACCCTTAAACTTGAGATCTTGAACTCTCATCAGAGGTAATTCCTGGTGTGTGGAAGAGGATCTCTGGTCCCCTGAAGAAAGGCAGGGGGTGAGAACTGAGCTGAAGAGGCCTGGAGTCGGAGAGGATCCCAGAGAGAGGGAGAACCCATGGTGGGCCGAGCCGCACTCGTAGAAGGTGCTGCCCTCACGCAGTCACTGGGGCGCTCTGGAAAGCCCTCCTTGCCCAACCCCACTTTCCCCTCTGACGCCTCAAAATTCAATTAAGCATTTTTAATTTTTTCCCCTCAAGTAAATGTAACATAAGAGAGACAAGAAAAAGTCAGGGAATGTCTGTGAGATGGGAGCTCCTGGAATACCAGTCCATGCAGGGGCTGCACAGTCAAGGATCTAACGTCCAGAGAGCTGAAGTGGCTGACTCAGGGCCAGCGAGGCCGGGCGAGGGCAGAGCCTGGACTAGAGCTCCTGGGTTCTCACTTCCAACATGGACTCCCTCCCACCCGAAGCTCTGTTGTCTCGTCTTTACTCTTCTAAACTCTCTCCCCTGCTGTGCCAAAGCTCTGCCACCAGGTGGCGATGTGGAGTCACCGCATTCGGGGTGGCGTTGAATGAGCATGATGGATTTGTTTTTACATAAAAATGTTATCTTTAGTCATCTCAAAAGATAATTAGCATATAAAACTATGACTAATTTGAATATAACCTCGAGGACAAACCAAAAGAGTATAATCAGGGTTACATATATTGTCTCTCCTTTACTAATTACTTGCCTCTTTCGAACCCTGCTGATGAGGGAGTGGGGAGAAGCCAGGCTCTGAAGTCAGGCTGGCCTGGCTCTGAAGCCCAGCTCTGCTGTGTATTAGCTGTGTCTTCCACTCCTCTTTGAGCTCAGTGTATCCATCTGTAACCATGGGTTCACGACTACTCTGTATGGGGCTGTGTGAAGGAGAACTTCCTTCCTCACGACTAGCATACAGTAGGTGTTCAATAAACCCCAGTCAAAGGACTGAACGCTGCGCCGAGTGATGTGCTTGGCATGGTACAGCAAGTACTCGATAAATGACACTTACTGTCAGAGGCAGAAGGGAAGCAGGTCCACCAGGGAAATTTTAGGCCATGGGCAGTATAAAAGGGGATTTGGAGGGGACGTGAGAACTCACCGGGAGGCCAGAAATCAGTGTGCCTGTGGCTGCCTACTCGCTGGCCGCATGAGGCTGATGTTTTTCAACCTCAGTGCACAGCATCCCCTCTTCACCACGTACCTCAGCTCTGAAACCCTTCTAGTATCCTGTCTGCCTAGTGAGGAGGTTCTGCAGGAAAATTCCATTCACCTTTCTCCGTGAGTTCCCTGGCCTCCCCTGGGAGCAGTGGGGGCAGATGAGGGCAGAGCCTGGACTAGAGCTCCCAAAAGCATGGTGTTTAAGAAGATTCTCAGGGAACAGGGTCGCCTCATCTAACACCAGCTCAAGGGCTGACTTCACAGGCTTAGGGCCTCTTTCCCTCTGTCTGCAAAACCTGCAGCTGGCTTGGCTGGTGCTCACGGCCCCTCTGGAGGTGAGATCCTGGGAACCCCTCCCCCTCGGGCTGACAGGGCCTTCCCAGAGGCACAGAATTCTCTTAACTTCAAACCTTCTCAACGCTAACGGAGCAAATTATGTGACACTTTATTTTTCCCAGGTTGAATGGGCAGAGCTAGCACCTCATAAAGTGACAGGGAAAATATTTGGCCGGTTTTGTAAGCCGGGTCCACAAAGGCTCACTTGTGATGGGTGGCCCTGCCCAGGTCTGGGCAGCGAGGTCCGCAGACACCACTGCCCGCTTGACATTGGCCACCTGTGTGAAGGCCATGAGGCCTGGCAGCCTCTCAGCGCCGCCAGGCCATCTCCTCCCACACACTTCCAGACCCCGCGCTGCCAAAAACAACACCGGCCAGCAGCCCTGCGGAGGGGATCCTCGGGGGCAGGCCTGAGAGGCCCTCATAGAAGTTTCTGTGGACTGGTCAGCGGCAGCTACCTGGGAGATGTCTGCAGTGTGTTTGGGTCGTGGTCTGGCCCCAGCAGGCTCCCCTCAAGGAATCCACCCGCTAACTTCCCTCGTGCTTCTCAGCCTCCCTGCCTGTGCTCCTGCCACCCCCCCACCCGGAACACCTCTCCCCGTCCTCCCCATTGACCCCTTCCCAGCCCAGTGCAGTGTCCTCCTCTGGGCCCCATCCCTCCATAACTCTGTACCCACCAGGACCCTTCCTTCCCACGAGCTGACAGTGCTCGCTGCCTGTGCCCCTCATTAGATATTTAATCACACCCTTCTTGGGGTGCCTCTATTATTTAATGCTGGGATTATTTATTTCACTGACACCTCATTTATTTGAAAGTTAGGCAAAGAGTCTTTTTAACATCAGCAAATTTTTCTGATAAATTATCCTTTTAAGTATCAACTTACTTTTAGTTTGATTTCTCTGGGTGGGAATTTTTCTAAAATGCATTATACCTTCATCTTTTTTTAAAATTTTACTTTTTCCGTTTTATTGCGATATACTTGATATGTGGCACTGTGTAAGTTTAAGGTGTACCATGACGATTTGATGACACTGCTAAATGATATTATGCCCTCCTCTTAAACTAATTACCCTAAACATAATGGAATCCATTTTTGAGGATTCAGAATTAGAAAGGAAAACGCCACCTTGGTACCGTAAGCTTGCTGTTTTCAGCCCCCGAGGTGGGGGCTATGTGGCCCTTTGCTGAGTGGCCCCAGGTGGCTGCATTCCAGAGCTCTTGCTTGCTGTCGCTATTCTGTGTCCCTCCGTATGGGTAGGAGTCCGTGCCGCAGGATACTGCTGGCGTGCTTGCCTCTGGCCTCACCTACCCCGCACACTCCCATGTACTGTTTCTACTCTGTGGAGGGAGTAGGAGGGAGATACCCAAGCCTGTGTAAACGTGAGTAAGGTGTAGATGAACAGCGAACAGTGTCTGAGATCTTTTCCAAACTGCAGAACAGAAATCGGGCTCCTCTCAAGGCCCTACATGAGTCTTCCGGTTCATTCGTAGGTTTGGGGTTGCATAGAGTCCAGGATGCCACACAGTGCACTGTTCCCATGCCCCTGGAGATGGGTAGGGTCCGCTGTGCCCACACAGGGCCTGACCCAGAGTAGCTCAGAGGTAGGACATGGCTGACTTGCTCTGGGTGCTGGGTGACCCGGATGTGGCTCATCCCACAGCTCCATCCTCAGCTCTCACTTTAGAATCAACTGTGTCCTGTAAGGGCACGCTGGGCCTGTTGGCGGCTGCCGTCTCCAGAGGACGCGTCTTTGGGGTAAATCTCTAAAGCCTTATTACAAACAGCCATGGCATCTGATCTCTGGTTCTTGAGAAAACAGAGACGTCCAACAACTTTACGCAGCACACAGGACAGGCATGGCCACTGAGAAGCCATCTGGTTCCTCCTAAGTTACCACAGCTGGTTTGGGCTGAGGTAAATCCTCTCTTAAGGCCTGGGAATAGAGGGGTGGACAAAGGGCGAGCTGGGGGCAGTGACTACACGCCAGTTAGGATCCAGGGACTAGGGAAGAAAGGGCCCAGGAGGCCCCTGGAGCCAGGGTGGGAGGTGGAGGCAAAGGTGTGGCCTCTTTCCCACAGTCGAGGTGGCCTGGCTGCCCTGCGGTTGATGAGCTCTGCTGGGCAGTGTTCTTCTCCCCAGCGATGCTTTCCTTGGGAAGGCACTGTGACCATGAGGCATCTCAAAGGCGCCACTTAGCCACCTTGCCTTGGACGCTGTTACTGAGTTTGTTAATCTCGCCCACACCGCAAATTATCCTCACTCAAAATTCTTATGTACACAAAGCTTTACTTCCTGCTTGCTTCTTTTAACCTTTGTGAGACGCTGCCTGCCCCCACCCCTAGCTGTGCCATCTGCTAGGTCCACACCTAAATGGTAGCAGACTCTTTCCTGCCTCAGGGCCTTTGCACATGCTGCTCCTTCTGCCTGGAACACCCTTGTCTTCTCTCTTGCCCCACAGCAGACACTTGGCTAGTTAGTTCTTCCTCTGAGCTTACAGGTTCCCTAGACTGGCCTTCTCCATCTGGCTCCCAAGGCAGACTAGGCCTCTGAGCACCCTCTGCTCCCCCGGCATGCCACTAGGCACAGTAGGAACCACAGGATAATCTCTTGGTTGTGACGTGTCTTGCTGCTGAGTTATAAATTCCATGGAGGTGGGGTCCCTGGCTGCCTTGTCCACTGCCTTATCTTCAGTACCTCACACAGAGCCTGGTGCCCAGTTCATGGTCAGTAAATACTATTAATCAATCACCACACCCTTCACCCCAACTCTAGCCACTCTGAGCTGCCCCCAGACCCCAGGCCTTCTCATAACTCTAATTTCTTGCTGTTTCTGTCTGGATACTGCTCTCTTGCCTAAGTAATCCTTGCTCTTTGATGAAGGAATGAATGAATCAATGATTACATGAGTCAATAAACAAACTATGAGGATTTCAGGGAATTTATGTTATCTGAGGCCCTCCATTGCACAACTGAAAAGGCACGGAACGTGTGGCTGGCATTTTCAGAGGAAAATGACCCTGAGTGGGAGAACTGCCCGCAACAAAGCTCAATGAATTTGCAGGCATCCCTCTAAAATGCTTTCGGGGAATCCTAAAAAAGTCTCTGGTGAGCAAGGGCTGGTGAGTGGAAATGAATAGTGTGGAACATATTATGATTAATTTAAATGGATGTGCACCACCAATGCATCTCATATTTAGTGTGCTGTCTATTGTTCAGCCTAAGGAAGGGGGTTCCCCCTTCCTTATTCATAAGGTGGAAAGAACCTAGGTGTCTGTGAATATTACGCAGGTAGAAATAAGAGCTACCTGGCAGTGATCGCTTCTGCGTGCCAGCGTGTCCTGCGTAGTTGATACGCCTTGTATTATTTAATCCTCAAAAGAACTTTGAAAGGTGGGAGTTATCTCCATTTTGCAGATGAGAAGATGGAGTTTTGGAAAGGTTGAGTAACTTGGCCAAGGTTACAGAACGAGCTGTGGCAGAGGTGGGCTCCACCCTTGGCCACTAGACTCTGAAATCTCTGCCCCGGCTGCAGAACGAGGGGCTGGGCAGGGGCCTCTGGGCAGGCATCCCCCAAGCTGAGGATGCAGTGCTGCCATGGAAACAAGGTTCCCAGCTTCTGGTCCTGCCAGGTCCACTTCCCAGCTTTTCAGCCAGGTCTTTCCCAGCCTTCCAGCCTGGGGGTCTGCAGTAGACAGGGAGGAAGGCAAGGGTGGCCCTTGGACAACTCAAGCCAAGCCACTTGGGCATGCAGAGCCAGCCTGAGGGGGGCTGTGGCAGCCTCCAAGGGGACGGTAGTTGGGCTCTAAGATTCCCTATCCTTTTCCACAAAATAATACCCTTCTCCGTCGCTTGCCCTGGCAAGTTTGGGTGGTGCGTTTTAGGGCCAGCTGCCTTCATCTCACCTGCCCTTCTGCACCTGCAGAGATGCAGGTCTCGTGAAGCCAGTCCTCTACCTCTTCGAAGTTCCATCCCCTACGTGGCCACCATGTGTCTCCACCCCCAGAGGAGCAGCTGCTTGGCATGGGCTCTGGAAAGAAGGGCCTCTGACCCCCTCGCCGTGACTCCTTGTCGGGTTCAGGCCACAAGCCCTCCCCAGAGAGGTGCAGTACAGTTAAATCTCTGGGAACCGAAGGCACCCCCACCTTCTCTCTAGGCTCCAGGCTTACATGCTGGGGCGGCCACGTCCTGGGAGCCAGGGCGCCCGCTGCACTGGCTCTCCCGCCCTTACGGCCCTCCTCACCTCTTCAGACCACCCTGACGCATGGCTCCCGAGCACACGGAGACCTGCTGAGCAGGGGAGCCTCCACCCTCAGTGGCAGTCTGACAAAGCACCACAGGTGCGGCAGCTCAAGCAACAGACATGTGCGGTCTCACAGCTCTGGAGCCAACAGGCTGCCTCCTGCTGAGGCTGAGAGGAGTCTGTTCCCGGCCTCCCCCCCACTCCCGGGCATTCGCTGGCCATCTCTGGTGCTCCATGGCTTGTGGCCACATCACACTGATGCGCACCTCATGTTCACAGAGCGTTTTCTTGGTGTCTGTGTCTCTGTATCCAAATCCCCGCTTTTTACAAGGACACCAGTCATACTAGATTACAGCCCACTTTCATGGCCTCATCTTAGCTTATCGCGTCTTATTTCCAAGTGAGGTCACACTCTGAGGTCCTGGGCGTTAGGACGTCAACATATGAATTCTAGGGGGACACAGTTCAACCCATAACACTCTGTTTACTTTATGCACGGGAAAGACCAGGGTGACAGGGAAGAGCGCAGTGCAGTGCAGCGGCTGACTACAGCGTAGCCGGGTTGACGAGATCCCCCCAAGACACCACTGGAGAGCCATGGAAGAAAGTGAGACTTACATGCAAAAAGGCAGCACAGAGGGGCGGAGCCTTGGGAGCCAGAGCAGGGGCCACAGGGCTGCTGGGGGCTGACAACAACCACTGCCACAGACTTGGGGCTTCTCGGGCCTGGGCAAGACCGTCGGGACAATACTGGAGCACATGGCTGATGGCTGCACCATTCAACCACCCCCAATGGAGGGGATTCTCAGAAGGTAAACATAGGCTACACTTAACTTCAGTTCAGGGGACCCCAAGAGGCTCCAAGAAGGGACCCCAGCGGCCTCAGCACCAGCCCATTCTGATGCCCCAATCTCTGGTTCTTAACTATGTCTGAGTTCACAATAAAATCCCTTCCTGACAAGACTAACAACCAAGCTCACTTAACATAAATCCCCTCTAAGGAAGTGGTCCTTGAGTCCTGAGATTCTGCGAGGCACTAACCAATGTTGGCAGCTTTAAAATATACATGCTGGTTAAATTAATTAGAGAATCCTTTTCTGGAAAGTCGGTTGGCATTCAGTATCATCGGACTCAAAAATAGTTCATATTCCTTGAGCCATTAGTTTTATTTCTAACAACCTACCATGCTGATACACATAAACAGGACAGCAGGTATGAGCAGAAGCATTCGCTGAAGTGTTATTTATAGAAGGGAAAAACTGGAAACAACCCAAATGTACAAAACTGAGGGTGGTTAATTAGATTATGATAAACCAAATGGCGACATATTACCTACTCATTAACAATGGTATTATCCCACCAACACCACCACTGCTCATCACGGTTCTAGAAGTACTCGTCAAATAATGAGGTAAGAGAAGGAAGGCAGAATTGTCACCACCTGCAGAGAATATGTGTGTATACCCAGAATATCCAAGAGAATCAAAAGAGACCCTACTAAAGAAATAAGAATTCAGCAAGACAGAAAAATCACTGGTAATCAAAAATCAACAGCTTCTCATGACATCTAACAAGCTAGGAAATATATGGAAAGTAGGATTCCTTCCATAATGACAAGAAAAAAAGATGAAATGCCTAGGGATAAACGTAACAAGATATGTGCAAGACTTGCAAGAGTAAACACTGAAGTCATACTAAAGTCATAACAGAAAACTTGAATAAATGGAAAAGACATATTTCATGTTTGCAGCGGAGGACTCAATAACTCAGAAATGCCAGTTATCCCCTAAAATAATCTGTAAATGCAGTATGATCTCAATTAAAATACCAACAGGATTTGAGGGGACCGCACCAAAATGATTAACTAGGGTTTATCTGGAAAAGTAAACACGAAAGAAGAAACAGAAAAATACTGAAGTAAAGAGTAATGAGGCAGGAGCAGTCCTAATGGCTATTAAAAGATTTTAATCATGGCGTTGCGGTGATTAAAACCACGTGGCACTGGTGAAGGTCTGGATGCAGGGATCAATGGAACGCCGTGTTTCTCCAAGAATCGGCAAGTAGCTGCTGCTCGTGAGAAGGTGGTCTGGTGGGAAGGAAGGGCGCGGACTGCAGGGCCAGGCAGACCCGGGCCGTCCACCCGGCCTGCGTGGCCGCGGATGCCTGTGGCATCTGCTCTGGGCCTGTTTTTGTTTCCTGTGACTATTGTGAGAGCTTAAGAAGGTAACGTGTAAAGTGCTCAGAATGGGGTATCAGATGTAGTGGATACTCTTTGAAAGGTCGCTATTATTATCAATTTTTTAAATTTTAAAATTATTTTAACTATTGAATAGGACCACTTTGTCCTCCAGTCAGAGGCCCAATGGCACTGGCCACACCCCAGCTCCCCATCTGGTCCTCCCTCCCTAATACAGCTGCCTGCAGATCCCCGACCCACCTCTCCTCATCTAACAGAGGGGAGGCCTGTCTCCCTCCTGAGTGGGAGACAAGCAGAGAGTCAAAGTGAGGAGGTCTTTGGAGATGTTCCCAAGAAAGCATCAAGACTTCGGGAAAAGTGAGTCTTTGAAGAGATATATAGGCGGCCTTGGAAACTGTCTTGTTTAAAAGCCCTTTCCATGGGCCCAGGACAGTATCATTGATGCTCTTCCCCTTCTCAGGGTAGGTAAGAGCAGCGACCGACAGCGGTAGAGATGGATGAATCCACATGATGGGCCCAGGGGCCAACAAAGGCCCTGGCCTGACTTCAGGGATGGTTAGGGCAGAGGGTCACTGGGTCACGCAGGAGCTGGGAGCTAGTGATGGAGAAACCCCATGCAGGGTGAGTGGTCTGGCCTGGTTCCAGCCACCAACACAGACTTTCAAGAAAGAATGGGACAAAAAGAAATGGTATTTCAAGGTGATGAACCTGGAAGCCATGTACCAAAGACACCAGACTGAAGACGGGGGTACTCAGAGACAGGAAGAACCCCAGGACACTGATGCAGCTGACTAAGAGGGAGGGGAGTAGACGATGGGCCTGTTCCAACCATGGGGCACTCCATGCATAAGAACCACAAATTTTTCAAGGGCTTTGAAAAATGTTTGAGACTTGGGGCTAATTTATGGGTTCAAAAGCTACTGAAATAAAGTTGCAAAATTAAAATTAACACATGTTTACTTAAACTGTCTACCAAAAAACAAAAAAGCATTGTGTCAAGAAGTCAAGTGCAACTCAACACAACTCAACTGACAGTTACACCTCCATTATATTTAATGTAGGATGTTGTACATTTTAACAGGTTTGTTACGATGTTACCAAGTGTGTAGGCAGCACAAGCTGGAAAAGAGATAATACAGAGTATGGAATTAGAATCCCAAATGGTCTCCATACTCTGGGAAATTTGGCCTAGTGCAATAAGATGGAACCCATCAGGGATTGCTATCAAGTCTTGCTTTTAAGGCCTTGGAAATTAATCCAGTTGGCAGGATGTATTATTCTGTGACATAATATTCTGTGAAAATATTATTTGGTGATATAATATTCTGCAAAAGAGAGTCACAAGCTCCCCTAGACTGGACAATGAGAGCTGCCCGCTCAGTTAGCTAAGACTAACAGAGACTGCATCAAAAGAAGTATGAGGTCCAAATGAAAGGAGGTGAGGTCCCACTATGACATGTGTTGGAGAGGCCATGACTCCATCACACCATCTCCCTCTTCTGATCAGTAAACATACCTGCTGCCTTATTAACCTATTCGGCCCTGGGTGGTCATCACATCCCGGGTTTGGCTCTTCTTCCAGGGGGAAGGATATAATAAGCTTCTGGCTGAGGCAGAAGAAGCCTCCAGTTCTTCTGTCTTGGGTGTTATTTCTACCCCTTCTGTGCTCTTATAGCTTCTTGAACCCAGGCCAACTCGGCCCAGACTTGCTTGCAGGGGCCTTCTGGCTGCCCCCCCATTTCGAACCTAAGAGCTCTAACAACACCACATCTGCTCCCTGGTCCTTCCTCAGCTTGGGAGAGTCCCTCTGCCCACAATGCCAGCTCCACCCTGGTTACCCCCCACCCCTACCCCCGCACAGCCTCATAAGCAGAAAGCACTGGGGCAGATTACCTAAAATATTCCAAGGGGACCAGGCACCAAGGTTCCTGAGCCATCTCAGTGTTCCAGGTCCTGGTGGCTTCCTAGGAAGTCTGGGTAGGCAGGACCCCCCTCCCCCACTGCCATCCACTCGCCTCCCAGAGAAAAGTGAAAATTCACTCCTTCCTCCTGATGTCTGGGGCCCTGAAGTCAACAGAGCCAGATGACATTAGGATTTATATGAGTTTTGACAACATCAAGTCCCAGCAAAGTCTCAGGGGAGCGGGAAAGGGAGCAGGTGGGGGAGCGGAATGAATAAGTCTGTTCTGAGCCCCAGGACAGCCTCTTCCATTATGCATTTGTATTCATCCTGTAGCCATGGCGCTCCAGGCAGCGACCCAAACAATACAGAGGACACAGCTGTTGAGGAGCTTACAGTCTCAAATTTTCCGCCTCAGAGTAGCCCGGAAATCCCTTCCTGAACATGCCCTCCGCAGTCTCGGCGGCAGAGCGGTCCTCTCCTGGGGCGCCACAGGGGGCTGCGGCATCGCACCCAGCACCAGGCGCGGCTCTGTGCGGCAGCCCCGCCTGCCTGGGCCTCCCGTCCCCACCGCTGCCTCAGGCAGGCCCAGGCCCAGGAGATGGGCCATGCCATCCTTCAAGTGGGAACAGGCTAGTCATGTCTGGTTGGGGAGCAGAACATATAGTTAGAGAGTCAAGAGTTCATCCGACACACTTTCTCATGAAACGCTTCCCTGGTGGCCCATGAGGCCACTGCCAAATCCCCCCATGTTCTCTGAGAAGGAAAGTGCAGCCACAGAGAGAAAGTATAGGGTTGGGGACAAGAGAGGCACAGGCAGGAGGGTGGAGGTGACACTAGGAAGTGCTCTTCCTCCAGCTACTGCAGTGAGTGACTCAGGCATAACCCCGGGGACCAGGAGACACTCAGCCTGATCCCACTCAAGGGGACGAGGGAGCTGGGGTGTTTATACCCCAACCTCCAGACAGTGATTGCATGCTGCCCCGGGCAGTCAGAGGCACAGCATGCTCCCAGGGCAAGAGGAAGCCTTCAGAGCTGTTGCATGTATGGAGTTCAGGCCAGTGGGCAACGGGGGTCAGATTTAGAGTGACAGGGCCTCCACTAGTCTCAGTCCTACCAGGTGACCAGCCCCCTCCTCAGGGTGTGATAAAGTGGTTTCCACTTGTTTGTTACAGGACTTCTGAGGTGGGTTTAAAAAAAAAGGTTAGGAGCAAACACAAGACCCAACCTGTGTTCTCTTTGGGCTGACTAAAAAATTGCCTCCTCTGAGAAGCCTTCCTTGAGCGCAGAGCACAGACATGTGTGGAGGGAGCAGCTGTGCAGCTCAGCTCGCTCGGCGGTGAGTGTGGGCACAAGGAGCCGCCCCATCCCACCACACTTGCTTGGTGAGGGCAGGCAGAGTGCCTCCTTGGGATGCCCTGTGGGGGCAGCGCGGACCTGCGCACAGCTGGAGCACGCATTCCAGGGTTCACCATGTTCCCAAGCACCTACTCTGTGCAGGGTCATGGTGGAGGGAAAGGCAGACAGTGCCCAATGGGGGTGGGAGGGCCGGGGCCAGAGAACAAGGGCTGCCAGTGGGAGCCAGGGGAGGATGAGGAGGATGGACTGGAGCTATGTCAGAGGCAGAGGGTGACCGCTGGGCTCCAACTGGCCCTGGACAGACAGGTTGCCACAAATATTGTTCTAGAAACAGCACGATCACGCTGGACTACCAGTAACTAAAGGGAACCAGGCCAGGCCAGGGTGGCATTTGTCAGATGTCATCAGTGTGCTGCGCACCTGGCTGCCTTTTTTTTTAGACACCACCACGTTCAAGCCCCCATCATCCCAGGAGAAGGGGCCCCTACTTCCCAGAAGAGAAAACTGAGGCCCAGAACATGGCAGAGACTTCCTAAGGTCACACAGGAGGTTTATGTGCTATTAGGGGAGGGGGACGTTTGGCCAGAGTTTGGCCAGGCGTGGCTCAGGCTGCAGATGGCCAAGGGAGTGGGCACATGGTGCTTCACACCCAGCTGGTAAAGAAGACCCTTGGCTTCCAGTCTGAGCCTCTTGCAGAGGTGGAGCTGCTCATAAAAATGTCTATGTGCATGATGAATGTGAGTGTGGGAGGGTGGAGGAGGGGCGGGCATGGCTGAGCCTGGCAGCTAGCACACAGCCCTTCTCCAGCACTGCAGGGTAGCGAGGTGGCTCTGGAGATCCGGAAGCTTCCCCAGCTGTGACTAATCCACTGTGGCCTCGAGCCCAGCTTAACCTCTCTGGGCCTCCTCTTTGTCACCTAAGATCAAACCTTCTGATGAATTAAATTACACCTCAGTTAGTATAGCAGAATAAGCATGTTTTTGAAATAAGATAGACTCTGGTTTGGATCCTGGCTCTGCCACTTATTAGCTGAGTGACCTTGGGCAAGTTAAGTGACCTCTCTGAGCCCCTATTACCTCATCTACAAAGTAGAAAAGGAAGTCGCGTCTGCTCGGCAGATTTGCCGGAAAGACTTACAATATGAAAAGTGCTTACCACAATGTATGGCGTTACTACATATTTTATTATTGTTGTCATCGTCATTATGTCCAGCTGGCATTTTTAGGTTTAAGTTCCAAGAAGCCTTGATTTCTTCCTACAGACTCCATTACGAAAGGGATCAGTCTCATCTCCCTGCATGACCTCTGCCAGTGTTCCCACATCACTGGGGCTGCCCACCTCCCACCTCCCCTTCCCCTCCCTGAGTGGGGACCCTGGCACCTCTCATCTCCAAGGAGGCCAGGCTCAGCCCTGCCACCACCCCCCTGCCCAGAGCCACAGTGCAGCCCACAGCCCGCCTCTGAGCAGGGCTGAGGGAGGGAGGGAGAGGAGAAAGAGCACAAGCCCCATCATCAGACTGTCCTGGAAACAGCTCTGTGATCTTGGGCAAGTTGCTTTACCTCTCTGAGCATCTAAAAATGGGGAAAGCAGCCCCTCTCTGCAGTGGAGCAGGGGTGAAGGAGTTGATAAGATACAGAGTGTACACTGGCACACAGGAAGGGCTCCCTCTTGGTGAAGGGAGCACTGCCTCCTCTCTCCCTGTCTTAGGTGAGTGCCGGGTTGCTCACCAAGCCTCAGTTTTCCTCCCTGCTCTTCCTGTTCCAGGGAGCTGAGTGCTGGACACTCACTCTGAGCAGCAAGCAAACCTGGGGGGCCCTTGGAGATTCTGGGAATCCCATGGCAGGGGACTGAGCCCCCAGCCCAGCCATTCCTCTAGAGGAGCAGCTCGTGGGCCATGCATGTCCA
This sequence comes from Camelus ferus, assembly GCF_009834535.1. Taxonomy (NCBI): domain Eukaryota; kingdom Metazoa; phylum Chordata; class Mammalia; order Artiodactyla; family Camelidae; genus Camelus; species Camelus ferus. The sequence continues at coordinate 104,043,987 of NC_045696.1, forward strand.
AGCCAGCAGCTGCCTGTGCAGGGCCCCGCTCCCCTAAGCTGCTCCAGCAGTCTAGCTGCGTCCCTGCCTCAAGCCTCCCTCCCGGTGCGCAGGGACATACAGAGGTGCTAACTGTATCAGTGATGATGGCCTTCGATGCAGTAAGTTCTAATCAATCCTTTGTGACTGACCACCTGATGACGGTTGAGAATGGAAGACGTGGTTAGTGAGGGAGAAGGGCTTGGCTGAAGGCAGGTTGATTTCACCCTGGAAGTCCCCCTTTTGTTTGCTAATAATAATATCATCTGCTATTCATCAAGTCCTGTTTTGTGCCACTCACCCTACATATGTTATTTCCAGTCCACAAATGATACTGAGAATCAAGGGTGACCCCCTCCACCTTGTGGCAAAGGAAGATGAAGTTCAAAAAGGTGAAATAACCTGCACCAGGTCTCCCAGGTGGGGATCAAGGAAGCTGAGATTTGAACCCCACTCAGCTTGACACAAAGCCAACTCAGGCTCCCCGTCCCTATGCTGCTAACTCGGGGTTCAGCTTCGTCCAAAGTTTGTTCACTGCTGTGTTGGACAATACTCTGACCACTAAGATAAGCCGCAGCGGGCCGGGCTGGCCCCGGCGAATGCCGGTTTTGCTGAATGAGCTAGGATGGGAATGAGCTGTGCTTCCGCATCTGCTTTTAAAAGGACGTTGTCCAACAAAAGGAAGTTGCCCTGCCCTGTCACCACCGCTGTAGGTGTCAGACTGGGTCCCCTGGTCTTGCGCCACGAACTTTGGCCCCTGGCACCACCTGCGGTGGGCACTGCCACCGTGGCTTGTCCCGCACAGAGCTGCCGTGCACATTCTCTTGGGCAAGCAGCACCTGCTCGGCTTACTTCAGGCGCTTGTCAGCGTTAACAAGCTGTGGCAGGAAGATCAGAGAAGCAAGAGTCTGGCATCTCCACTAGAGCTCTGGCTTCATCACTAACATGCGGTGGAGAGCCGGGCACCTCCCTTATCCTCTCTGAACCCCAGGCTTCTCCCTTGCCAGATGGGGGTAAGTGTGTCCTGTCTTCTTGCTCAGGACACTGTGCAGGGTCAAAAACGATAGGAAGTGGATTTAAATGTTGAAAAGCACTTGTAAATAAGAGGCATTATGCTTGTTGAGACAATAATCTCTACCATTAATAATAACTCGTTTATGGTGTTCCTACTCTGTGGCATTTGTTATTAAAGGCTTTATTTACATGTACTGTCTCACATAATCTTCACAACAGCCCTTATGAGGTAGTTGTGGTTTCTAGCCCCATTTTACAGAAGGAGAAGCTGAGGCTTGGTTTCTAAGCATTACAGTGCCCCAAGGCTGGGTCCTGGGTCCTCTTCTCCCCAGAAGATTTCGCACTGTGTCTTGGGTATAAAAACCATCTGAATGCTGGACCTCACCCCTGCACTCCACACGCAACTGCTGACACAGCACCTCCTCCTGACTGCCCGATGGGCGTCTCAGCACTCCCGTGTCCAAAGTCGGGCTCCTGACCGCCAACCCCAACCTGCAGTCTTTCACATACCAGTCAATGGCACCTCCGTACTTCTAGCTGCTTGGGTCCCAATTCTGGGATCATCCTCAACTCCTTGACTCTTCTCTTCCTCTCACCCTCTATGGCAAGTTCTGTCGGCCCCACTCTCAGAAGACCTCCAGCATCAGCTACTATCCTGATCAAAGCCACCAGCGTCTCTCATTTGTTCCGAAACAGCCTCCTAGCTGCCCTCCCTGCTTCTGCCCTGGCTCCCCTACAATTTATTCCCAAGATTGCAGTTCAAGTGATCCTGCTAAAACCTAAGGCAAATCATGCCACTTCTCTTCCCAAGAGTCTGGTGTGCCTCCCCCCATGCCCGGTTCCTCTCTGGCCTCACCCCCTGCTCCTCTTTCCTTCGCCTTTTGTTTCCAGCATATGTGACCATGTGACTCAGGGCCTGTGCACCTGCTGTTACTTCTCCGTGGATCCCCTTCCCAGATACACCCCTACGGCTCATTCCCTCTACTTTTTCAAGTTCTTTGCTCAAACATCACTTTCTCAACAAGGCTTTCCTTAACCACCCTATTTAAAATTGCAAACTCCAGCTTCTTCCAACACATTCTAGCCCTTTCACCACTTTATTTTTCTCCATAGCACTTATCAGTAACTAACAGTTTACTAACATTTATTGGCTGATTGTCTATCTCTACCTACTAAAATATAAGCTTCATAAGGACAGGGATTTTTGTCTGTTTTATATCCCCAGTGCACTGAATAGTGATTGGCACATAGTAGGTGCTCAATTAGCATGTGCAGAATGAAAAATTTCTTTAAAAATTACTTGCCCAGGGTCACACGGTAGGAGAATTGGGGTTTAAATTCTGGGCTGAGCCTGTGTGTATTCCCAATATGAGGGGCAGGAGAAAAGAGAGAGTGAACTGTTCTGCTTAGTGTCTCCCTTAATTTATAAGCAGGGAGAAGGTGTAGGTGGCCAGCATCACCCAAGACTAGTGTTCATGAATGTCCGCATCCCTCCCACAAGCAGAAGTGACTACATCTGACCACGGCTTTAAAGAAGCAAGAAGAGAATTCCAAGCAGGCTCTGCAGTGACGTTCCCAAGATCACCCAGCTGATTAGTGGCAGAGCTGTCTACACCCACATGTTCTGAAAAGATTTCTCTGAAATCCCTGAAAATTGGTTTTTCAAAGATAGCTGGCTTTTTACAAATTCCCTAAGGAATAAGGTAAGGGCTTCTGTCCAAGTGTGTCCGTCATCTCATCTAGTTCCTGACCCTGAGGCTGCTGGCAGACACAGGGCTGCTTGTGAAAGTCTGGGATGAAAGAATTCACTGCAGTTGAGGATGAGTTGTTAGAAGCACCATATCTGCTGCCTGTCCTACACATACCCCCATCACACCTCCACACCTTTGCTCTAACAGTCCCCATGGCTTGTCTTGCTCCTTCAGGTTCCACTCAACTTGGCAGAAGTCCCTTCCTCAGCAGAGCCCTCCTTGATTGGATATCTGTGTCCCCTGTGTGCCCTCTGTCCCCTTTCTGAGGTCTGCGGGAACCTGAGGCTCTTACTGGACTGTTCTACCCTGTTGGACATATGGAGTAGACCAGGTCGGCCCATCTTTGCAGCTGCAAGGGCCCAGCCCAGGTCTGGTCTGCTGGGGGAGGTGGAGAAGGCTCAGGACAGTGCATTCTGACCAACTGGACGAGGATGAGGGTTTGTCACACACTCCCCGTCCTTGAGGACCAGTAACCTCTATCTGGGGTTGGTCCCATGCTTGGGGGATGTGGGCACCCCCACAAGCAGGATCAATGTCACCAGGAAGGGCTCCTAGGTGCCCTGACCAGCACCCAAAATCCCCCTGCATTGTTTCACCCAGTCGTGAAGGAAGCACATTGCAGAATGGTCCCATTTGTGGATTTTCTTTTTTACTTCACTCAGTAAATTTTCTAAATAGATGGAATAAGACAAGCATAAAGGGAACAAGATATGAATCTAGAAATCAGTATTCAGATATGGATACAGATGTACTTTTGTACTCCTGAAACACGGCTGAGATGCCCTACAAGGAAGTAGTGAGGGTGAGCCTGTCTTAGCTGGGGTCCCCCTGAGACGAGGCTTTGGGTGCAGGTAGTTTTGGGGGGAGGTGATCTCAAGAAATAAATATGAGGGGGAGGGGAGAGTAATACAGGGGAGGGAGGAAGACGAGAGAAGGTGTGTTAGTGAGTCCATACAGCTGGGGGCGCCTGGGGCTCGCGCTCAGACCCCCTGAGCAGCTGTGTAGGATGCGCCTCAGAACTGTCCTCCTGGAGGCTGGGGAGCCGCGCACTTGTCCACTGACTACTGCACCCGCAATGGCTAAGGGGTGCCCCCAAGGGTATGTCCAGGTTGTACCTGTGTCTGGCTGAGTGGGGGAAAGCAGAGCAGATGGATGCCGCCCGGGAGGAGCCCCTGGGCCCTAGGACCACCCAACACCCTGGGCCAAGGGAATGGGGTGTGGGCGCCCCATAAGTCGGCTAGGAAGTGGGGATGGCTAGAGAGCACTTAGGCTTTTCACAATGACATCCTTTTGTGAGTGTTGATTTGGAGAGAACATTAAGCACAAAGAAGCAAGAAATTCACTTCTCCTGCCACCCAGATAACCTGCCTGGAGTACAGCCTCCCAGCACTATTTTTTATAGTGTGGATGAACGCAGTCCCTGTAACTGTAGGCCCTCTTTGTGTGTCCCCACGTGACATGGATAACGTCCCATCAGGAGCAGGTGCTAGGGGCTCTGCTTTCCAGGAGAAGAGGCTGCTGGTCCACTTCCAGGTCAGGCTTGGGAAGGAGTCTGCGGCCCAGATGGAACTCCGAAGGCAATGAGGCCCCAGCGGGCCAGCCCCCCAGCCCGCGGTGCAGAGCCTCGGGCCCAGCCACTAAACCCAGCGCTGCCCAAGCAGCCAGCAGGGCCTTAAATCTCCACCCCGGGGTCACTTCCATTTTCCAGTTCACTGAGCACGACCAAACTTTTGCTTCCTAAAGAAAAGTCTATCCTTCAAGGTTGTAAGCGCAGAGGTGTCCCAGCCCTACCCCACAGACAAGGCTGCAGACTCCTGAAGTAAGTGGCTGGAGACACTCACCACCCCCACCCCCGCCCCCTGCCTACATCTGCCTTGGGGTGTGGGCTTGGCACTCAGCTCGGGGCCCAGACCCAGCCCTGCCACTCCCGCTCCCGGCTGGGCAAGCTCAGGGGAGCTACTTCACCCCTGCAGCCTCTGCTTCCTCACCCACTACCCAGGACAATCTGAGGATCAAACAAGATCGTGGACGGAAAGCAGCCGCCACAGTGCCTGACATGGTTGGGACCCCAGAACTCGGGGCCCCTCTAGCACACCCTGCACTTTTCGCCTCCTGCTGGGTTCCTCCTCCTGGGCTACCTTCCTTCGTGGTCTGTCTCCCTCCACCCTATTCTCCAGTCTTGTCTGCGCCCAGTTCACGATCCCCCCACCCCTCCCTCTGCTAACTGACAGGGAAGCCTCTGGACACCTGGCTTTCTCCATGCTCCCCCATCCCCTCCCGTGACTCCCACTGCCTACCAGCAGAAGTCTATACTCCACAGCAAGGGTCAGGGTCCTACGTGGGACATGGGCTCAGAAGCCCTGGTCCTCTGTGTCACATGACACCTCAGGGGCAGCTGTCCCTGAAGCTCTGGGCCAGCTCCACCCCAGCCCTTCCCCCCTTGAACCCAGGGCCTGCTCCTCTTCAGGACCAACGTTCCCATGCAGGACAGCACAGGCTGGGGGTCAGCTGACCCAGGCCAAATGTCATCTTCATTTTTCTCCATCTGTGTGACCCCAGGCAAGTCCCTGAGCCTCATTTTCCCTAAGGGGAACGTCACTGGCAACCTAGTTCTCCAGTGTTCTTATGAGGTAAAGAAGCTGACAACAGAGCCTGGGACCCAGTATCATTATTATAACTGTCACCATAGTGCTGACTTATTGAGTGTATCCTACGTGTCATTTTACAGCTATTCTGTCACTAATCCTCACTCTGCAAGGCAGGTCCTATTATCCTTGTTTTTTTTTTTTTTTCCACAAATGAGGAAACTAGGGCCCAAAGGAATAAATCACGTGGAACCCTAGCCCAGCCCTGCCTGGTCCCAAAGGCTGTGCTCTTCAGCCTCTTACATGCACATATGTGCCCAGTGTGTAAGCCCTTTATGTACATATTACAACATGTATGAGCCTTACAACAGCCCTTCAAATTGATACTATTATTATCTCTATATCACAGATAAGGAAACAAAGGAACTGAGAGGTTAAGTAACATACACAAGGTCACACAGCAACCAGCAGCAGAGCCAGAATTGGAACCCAGGCAGTTTGAGGCCAGAGCCTGTGCTCCTAATTGCTACCTTCTGTATCTCTTCCCTCCTTTACCTTCTCTTATTTCATGTGATCCTCCCAGCAACCCCTCCAGACAGGTAGTTTTAATCCCATTTCACAGCTAAGGAAACTGGGGCTCTGACACACAGCAGGTATGAAATTCAACCAGGAGACAATGCATTTCCAGCTGTGAAAATAAAATGGCTCAGAACTTTCCTCAAATTCTTTGTAATATATTCTGGAAAAGCTCTCAGATGGGGGTGGGGCTGCAGCTACCTTGGTACACTGTATTCCTGCCTTGTCTTCCTAGTCCGTGCTCTAACAGCACAGCCCATTCTGCAGACTCTAGGCTTGCTGAAGGGCACTGGATGCCTTAAGGAGGCTGTAGATCAGAAACAAAATCAAACTGCAGAGCACCAAGAAACCCTTCACCTAGAATCCTGCTCAGCTCTCGGGCTTTGGAGAGTGGCTGGCCGTGTGTTTGGCTCTGTTTGCAGGAACTGCACCGAACACCTTGGGAATCCCTGGGGAGAGAACCTCCTGGCAGTAGACCAGCAAGACAAACACTGGGATGCATGCTGTTGGCTCCATGCCCACAATGAAAGGAGACATCATTAACTGAGCGTGTTCTTTCCCACAGAGGTAAGGTAGGGCCTCTGGTTCCTCTGCAGAACAATGTGCTAGGCAGCAAATATTATCAGAACTACATTTTTCAGCTTCCTTGCAGCTAAGAGTGGTATATGATCACCTTCTAACCATTGGGCAAAAAGCAGAAGTGGAGGAGGGTATTTCTGAAACATCTTTTTTAAGGCGAGACAGTGTGCCCTCCAGCTCTTCCATCCTACTGCCTGGAATGAGGGTGCCAAGGCTGGAGGTTTGGCAGTCACTCAGGGCCATGAGGTACATTTGAGCACGGAAATCACAAGCTGGGAAGGCAGAGCAGCAGGCAGGTGGGGCCTGGGGCACTGATCACCTCACAGAGCCCCACAATATCCTTGGATTGCCTGTTTCCAGACTTGTCTTAAATGAGAGCGAAATGAACCTCTACTTGTATTTAAGCCGGTATTATTAGGGATTTGGGGTTGCATACAATCAAACCTAATTCGTACTGATCTACCTCTAACCCCCATTCATCTTCCAGGTGTATTTTCAGCACACTCTCCAGTTTGCAGGTCCCTGAATCTATCAGGCTGCTTTATACCCTGAGCCTGTCCCTGCCACATGCCATTTCTCTGTCTGCAACACACTCCCTCTTCCTCTCATCCTCCAAGACAGCTTAAGCGCTACTCCATCGCCGAGAAGCTGTTGTCTAAATTCCAAAGTTATAGTGCATCTACCTTCTGAGTTCTTCTGCTCACCCTGTCCTGCTATTATATAATAGCTGTCTTGGGGAGCTCCTGGTAGCAAGGCAATGTCCAAGCTTCCCCATGGGCCCAGGCAGAGAAAACACAGTGAATACAGACGGAATGAACAGTATACAAATGTCTGCCTGGAGGGGTCAAACATTCTATGCTATAGAAGTTCCAGCAGCTGCTGTAGCTAGCGAAGGCTTCCTGGAGGAGGAGGCAGACAGTGGCACAGAGCATACCAGCTCACACTATTGGGTCAGGCTACTGCCTGTGCCATAGAAAGCAGATACCGCAAACCCTTAAGAGATCTTTATATGGCTTAATGGAATGTCTCCAAGACAGTATCTAAGTGTCTCTGAGAGGTCACAGCCCCCAGCTGCTGCCAGCGCTGGGATCACCAATTGGTAGTGATTGACAGGGCAGCTGGTTGAAGAATCTCCAAGGCCCTGGGTCGGGTAGGGGAAGGGTCAGGCATTGTTGGAAGCTAAGCCTACTCTCTGCTGGCGCTGTCCAGCCATCTGGTTTGGGTCAGAGGTCTCCAGGGACAAGTTTGATTTATAGGCCGGTGCAGCCGCCTGGGCGGCATGGGCGGAGGGCACAGGGAGGCCAGGGCAGGGGTGTGGAGGGAGGAGGAGGGAAGGGCCAGGCAGGGGCCCCTCAGAGGCAGAGCAAGCACCATGTTCCTGCTCTCAGCCTCGAGGGCCTCAGGTTGCTTTTAGTAGAGGAACACCGCAAAACAAAGTATTGCAAAAGCTAAGAAGTCTTTATTGTGCACCCACTGGGTCTATGTCTTAGGCCGTTATGATCTGCAAGAGGAAAGGGATCCACGTGAGTGCCGTCCAGCCTCAGGCACTGCGCTGGGCTTTCCACGCTGACAGGTTCACTGACCTCTCTCTGCCATCCTCCAGTACGGCCATTAGTAGCTGCATTTTCCAGACGATGACACCAAAGGGAAAGCACAGAGAGGCCCCAGCCTGGAACAGGGGAGCCAGGATTCAAACCCGGGCTTTCTGCCTGACTTCAGAGCCTTTCTCTGCCCTGCAGGGCCCCCAGAGACTTCCAGAGCTCAGAGAAGGGAGAGGCAAGCAGGGCAAGAGTCTAAGGAGGAGGAGCCACAGAGAAAGACGCTGGAGGGCTGGTCGCTAAGAATGTGGTCGTGCCTTCATCTTTTCTAGGTTATAAAGCCCTGCAGACCCTCCACCCACCCAATGTTCTCCAGCAGCACAGAGCAGAGTTGTCAGTGTAGACTGAGGCCATTAAAGAGCACTTTACAAATGAGGCTGGCATCTCTCTGAGCCTTGAGAAAGGATAGCTTTAGGCAGATGAAGAAGAAGATGGCATCCAGGCAGGGGACACAGCACAGGCAAAGGTGTGGAGGTGAAATGTGCCTGGTAAGATGCAGATGTTGGCCTGAGGACTGGGGACCAGCTCCTGAGACAGAAGTTTTAAGAAGCCGGCTCTAGTGAGGGAGGCCACATACGAGGTACGTATCCCTGGGTCTGCCCAGAGGAAGGGGTGCTGTAAGACCCTCCCTCCCCAGGGCAGAGCCAGCTGTGGCCTCCCTCCCGGCAAGAAGCTGAGAACATGGGACCAAAAGGGGCTGATATCTTTCCCATGTCCTCTGCTGGACATGTCCTGGGATCCAGAGAGGCACCACCCAGGGTTCTACTGAGGGTAGTTGGCATGGGGACAACAGTGACTGAGAAACCATGAAGCACAGTTTCCCTGGCCCTCCAAACAAGCCGGGGGAGGCCATGTAACTGGCACTACCCACTAGCTCCCTGGATAGGTAAGGGACCCCTACTGTCCAGTGAGGGCACCTGGGGCTCAGAGGGGTTCTGTGGCTGGCCCTGGTCACACAGCTCTGCAAAACCTGGCCTTAAGCCTACACCTAGAGAAATTCAGATCTTCAGGCTGAGTGAGACTGAGCAAGGAAAGCAGATTGCATTCAGGTGTTGGAAAACCTCACTGTGATTAGAGGGAGGATACCAGGGGCAAGAAGGAGACCTTCAGGACTTTTAAACCTGGGACTCAGGCAGACGAAGGTCCAAATCCCAGATCTGATTCTGCGACCATTTGGCCTCGCACAGCCTCAGTCTCCTCATCCATGAAATGGGGATGTCAGCACAACCCACTAAAAAGGATTTAATGGAATTTCATATATTTATAAAGCACTTAGGTTTGGGGCTGGGAGATGCTCAGTAGTTACTTTGACTTATCTTCATGGCCAGTTCTGTCAGGAACCCCACCAATTGTGTTGGTGGAACAGGTGGATCTGGAGGGGTTCAGCTCCCCTCTCTGTCTGTGGTGGGACTTCATGAAAAGTCCTGAGAGCCAGTCCTGAGCCATTAACCTATCCAGGGCCAGGTGTGTAGCAGGCAATCCATCATCCACAGTCAGCCAGAAATGTCACCTCCCAGCTAGTAATGCAGATGAAAGCCCATTTCATCGTGAAACCAGACACCAGGCTACTTCCTGCCAAATGCACCCCATACAAGAGATGCCAGCAAAGCCCCGCTCTGGCCTTTGACCTCTGCCCTTGGTTTGTTTACACACGGCGGGGCTGGGGTCAGAGCTGAGATGAGCCGTGGGTTCAGAAAATGACAACCAGACACACACGTGTGTCAGGGACAAGAAAAGTGTTGGATGACTCCCTGAGCATGAAAGGCTACCAGGTCGGGAGCAAGTAGAAAGAGTCAGCAGGCCCCCCGCATGGCAGCCACCGGTGCCGTTCTGTTTGACTGCAGTGGAACAGCGTGGACGGAAGCCACCTGCATGCTCAGGGCTAAGGGGACATGGGAAGAACATGCTTACCCTTTCTCCAAAGAGCCTACTGCCCAGATGGAGAGATAGGAAAGACATCCCAGAACCTTAAAATCACCACTGAGGACAGCTTCGATTACAAGTCAGAACGAACACTCGACAGTGCCTCGTGAAGTAGTCTCTGCCACAATCCGGGCCACCATTTACAAAGGGCTCTCAAGGGTCTGGTTTTACTTCCTCTCCATAACAACCTCTTTCTTACTCCTCCCCTATCACACACAAGGAGGTGGAGGCTCAGAGGGTTTGGGGGTGCTCCCAAGGACACCGACCTAGCAAGGGGCGCTGCTGTTCCCCCCACCTGCGCCTGGGTGTTCTGGGCTCTTGCCTTTGCAGTGCAGCTGCCGCTCCCCCCAGGAGGGCTCCTGACCCCTGCTGTCCCCCAGGCCCTCCTCCTTGGCATTCCTAGCATACCTCCTGTCTTTGTCCCCTCACTGGCTCTCCCACCCAGGGCTGTCAACATTCTCTAAGGTTTCCTGGTCATGCTGCCCACCTCTCCTTGGACGGGTATCTGTGCTGAATCTTCCTGACCCACCATCCTCCAGCTGGGTCCTGGAATAACTCAGGAAGAGCTGTCCCTCCTTGCAGCACTGGCCCCAGAAACAGCTCCAAGATGGAAACAGTGGCCTGCGACCTCCCCATTAGACCTCCCGGTCCTCCCAGTGGCTCCCAAGCACCACTGTCCACTAGAGTTTGGGTGATGATGGGAATGTTCTGCGTCTGCTCTGTCCGGCATGGTAGCCACCAGCCACACATGTGGCTATGGAGTGCCTGAATGTGGCTAGCGCAACTGAAAAACTGAATTTTTAATTTGATTGTAATTAATTTAAACTTAAATGTAAACAGCCACATGTGGCTAGTGGCTACTGTATTAGACAGCACAGCCATGTGTTTGTCATCCAAAAAATCAGATGTGCGGTCTCCAGATAGGAGATGCCAAAGAACGGTGGAGACCCTTCCAGGTCATCTTGTCCATCTCTTCCTTCCTGTGATGGAGAAACAGGGGAAGAGAGAGGGGAGGTGACTTGCCCACAGTTACACAACCTGTGGCCATGCTGGAGGGACTGAGCCAGGTTTTCTCTTTCCAGGACCTATCCCCCCTCCTCCCTCTCTTCTGAGCACTTCCTGACACCTAGTATCTATAAACCTGGGACATCACTGCTTGCCCACCTGCACCCCTACCTACTCCAGCAGCTTTCTTCTAGACAGGCATCCCAAGCAGCTGACTTCTTGCCACTGCTGGGTTGATAGTATGATCTACTGCAACTGGGAAGCTTATAATACACACAACACACACACACACACACACACACACACACACACGCACACACACACGCACACACACGCACGCATGCACGCACGCACTCCAGGGGCCAGGAATTCCATAGATGACAGACAGCCAAAATCTGTTTTTCTCACTCTCCCTATGGGATGCTGATGAAGCTGATCACTCCAGGACTCCCCATGACTAAGGGAACCAGCAGGTACTATCTGCACCTGAGAAGCACTGAGCCTGTCAGAGACTCTTCGGACTTTAAACCAAGACCTGGGAAAATCACGTGCCAGCTAACAGTGAGGTAGAAGTGGTTAGGGACAGGGGCAGGGCTAGGGCCATGGCGAGCTAACCCCAAAGGACACCCAAATTGTGAGGGAACAGAGAAGACACAGGAGAGGGAGGGCACACGTGGGCAGGAGGGGTCTGGGGCAGACACACAGCACAGACAGCAGTGGGGTGCCTGCCTGAGAGCATCCCGTTCCTGGACCCACTCAGTCCTCATGCAATCTTACACTCACCCCCTTTCCTGAGGCAACCTGGGTCTCCTGGGGTCTGCACTTCCAAGGGAGCCCCAGCTGAACATCCCTCCCCTGTTCTCGGTGCCTGGTTCCTGGGTGAGCTTTGTGAGTGTCCCTGGGCTGTAACTCTAGCCCCTTACCCTATGGCAGACACCGTCAGTGAGGTTGGGATCCCACGTGGCCCTCCCAGCTAGGCCCAGACACCAGGCAGAGCTTCATCCACCTCACTGAACACTAAGGCAAACCTGCTCTTAGCTTGGGACACCCTCGTGGGTGCATTCTGAGGGAGAAACATCAACAGATAGGACAAGATTGGGAACGTGGCCATGGCTCCAATGGGGGATCAAGTCAAACGCTTCTACTCACTGACTCCAAAGCAAGGACAACCATGTTTCTGTGGGCAGCTCTGGCCTCTCACTGCTCCCTAGTCGGGTCATAGGCCTTGGCGGAGAGAGAGATGGGGGCCCCAGGTGCCTTGTCAAGTGTGGTCCCAGGGGCCCAGGATGGGGCAGCCTGTACACGCAGGGGCTCCCAGCTCTATTTATAGAAAGCAGCTGCAGCAGAGGATGAACCAGCTCGGCAGTATTTTCCAAGCTCACGCTGTCTCGGCTTAATTTCATCCCAAGCAAATAAATCATTAAGGAGGCACCGAGTCCTGGAAGAGCTGATGAAGAAGGGCCGTTAAATGGCACAGCCTTAACTTGAATTATGGAAGGCCTCAGACAAGCAGCCTTATTAGTGTCTGGGCTCGGCCGTAACTCATGCTAACCGCCCCCTTGCCTTAACCAAGGGAAGAGACTGGGAGAAGCAGCCGGTTCCCGGGGGGCCGTAGAGACAGCCCAGCAGGCTGTCTGCTCTCCCAGCCGTTTAAACCCCCTCCTGCAAACATGCTTACTCTTTCCATTGCTTTCTCAGACGCACCCACTCCCACAGACAGGGCTGGGAACGGATGCTTTGGCTGTGTTGTATTTAAGGGTGTTCAAGTGCTGTGGCAGTGGACCTGCCGACACCAGCTTCAGGAAACCCTTCTGCTGAGCACACGAAAGCCCAGGCCTGGGACCACCCACAGAGCCAGGGAAGACTTATTTTGGACCCCGGGCGGCGTGGAGGTGAGAGGTGTGGGCTCGAGTCTGCCGGAGCTGCCTCCCAAGCTCGAGCGGTGAGCAGGTTCTTCATCTCTCTCAGCCTCAGTCTCCCTACATGTGAAGTGGGACAGCAGTTTCTCACCCCTGGGGATTAAACAGGATAACGCACATGGGATGCTCACTGGCGTTTGTCTGGGCTGTGGAGGTTTAAATCAGATGTACGCGCAGTACTGAGCAGTGTCTGGCCTCTCATAAGTGCTCACTTGATGACTGTTTAACAAAGAGCTGCTTCTGTTTGTGGTAATCCCTTCTCAAGCAAAGTCGCCTTCAGGGGAAATTCATGGATAATGGTGCAGATTCACTTGGGTATACCTCGCTGGCAACTCTGAGAACTTGGGTTGCCAGGACATGTCAACTGAGGCCCACAGTGGCTGGGGAAGATGAGAACACGAGGGAAGTGGGGTTGGATAGGAAAGGGCGGGGATGCAGAAGGCACAGCTGGGCGGTTGGGGTTGAGGGGAGGCACAGGACCACCCTCGCACCAGCCAGGCAGGAGGGGCGGTGGGCAGAGCCAGGCCAGGCAACACAGGGCCTTGCCAGGGGCGGGGATGCAGGCCATTTCCAACAAAGAGGTCAGCACAGACCGAGGCATGGAGTAATGAGCAGATTAGCTTGGCTGCAGGATCAGTGGGGTTAGGCGGGCGGATGGTGGGGAGGAGGAGACATGCTGTGTGTGTGTGGAGGCTTTGCCCCCTGCCCTCAATTCACTGCTTTCCCAGCAGCACCCACTCCATCGGCACCAATGCCCATTAGCAGAGTGAGAACGGCTGTGCTGTATTTAAGGGCGTTCACATGCTGTGGCAGTGGGAGCTGTTGACACTGGTTTCGGGAAACCCTTCTGCTAAACAGACTGCCCGATGCCTCGACAGGCTGCATCGTCAGCATCACCAGGAGCCTGGCAGAAATGCACAGTCTGGGGCCCTACCCAGACCTACTAAGTCAGAATCTGCTTTTAACAAAATCCCCATCTGACTTGAGTGCACATTAAGGTTTGAGATGTGCAGCTGACAAGTCTGTGGGGAGAGTCCCAGCAGCACCATACCCAGTCCACAAGTCTGAGAAGTCAGGGAACCTGTGCTCAGGTCAGCCAGTAGTAAATGGAGAGATCAGTCATGTCTGGTCCTCACTGTGCTGAACCCCCTTGTTCTGTGGTCCGAGCAGGGGTAGGTCTCTGACATGTGGGAGGCACTGAGAAGCCAAGGAGAGTCTTCCTATGTGTGGAAGTGGGGGTGGGGAGCACCTATTCTACACTCCGCCCAAGCTCCTAGGTCCTCTCCACCCCTACCCATCATTCTCCAAAACTACTATGTCCTCCTTCACCTATGGTGGGTTTTTCAATACAGACTCATAAACTGCACTGAATTCTCACTCTCTTGTTTCTGGCAAGGTACACTCTCAAGGGGGAATTGGAGGCCCAGGTTTTAGTTCTGGTTCCGCTGCTAATTAGCAGATAACCTTGGGCAAGTCCTCCCAGCTCTCTGGTCCATTCAGCTCCCACCTGTAAAATGTGAGTGTTGCACAGGCTGCCAATGGCACGTTCCAGCCCAGATGCCCCAAGCCTCCCTTTATCCTCCACCACTCCCTGAAAGGTGGAGCCCGGCCACCTCTTACCCCTTCCCTTTTGTCCAAGGTCCAGCAGCGGCCAGCCCACAGCCAGGCCTAGTCACCATCTGCTGAGAGGCAGATGCTGCCCCTCAGTCCCAGCACCTCACAGCTCACCCCTGCTGAACACATACGTGGGCACAGATGGTGAGGACACCACCTGTTTGGACATCCTTGCTGAACACATGCTCACCTGGCAAGTCATCGCTGGGAGCTACAAAGCGTTTGAACCAGATATGTAGCTGGAAACCTTTAAAACTGCTCACAGGGAAGGCTGAGCACTCCCAGCTCATTTTTGACAAACACACAGTGGCCTCTGAATCTCAGGTGGCATTTCCATCATGTATCTCAAAGAGACAAGAGTCAAAAACCTCCCCAAGCCAATGTATTCCCTTGTGTGGAATGCAGAGTTCACAAGGCAGACCCAAACTTAATAATGATTATTTCCACATTTAACAATGCTAAGTCATTTTACCAACCTAGGGGAGCTGTAATAGTCAGAACCGGCAATTTCGAAACCTACCTTTCTTAGTACCTACTGTGTGCCAGGCACTAACCTAGTCACTTTCTATCTATTGTCCACAATCCTGATGCCTCGTGGCAAAGTAAATGTCAGTTACTGTCACAGATGAGGGAACTGAGACTCAGGGGTGAAGAGACTCGCTCAGGGTCACAGCTAATTAGCGGCCACGTCAGGACAGAGTCCTGGGCTGGGAGACTCCTATGAAAGATGGCAGCAACCCCGCAGTGGCCCACGGTGACGCTTGTCCCAAAGAGGCCTGCATTTTAAACCTCCTTTCTGCAAGCAGGACTTCCTGGATTGAACCTACTTGTGACTGTGCTAAATGTGAAAAAAAAAAAAAAAAGCCCCTCAAAATAGGGCCATAGCGTCTGGCCAAAACTCTTTTTCAACTGAAAGTCTGTTCCTTTTTGTGGAAAACAAAGGGTAGGGCCAGTTTCTGAGCGCAGAGATCTGAATTGGATGGCTGGGCCATCATGCAGCCTCCACTCAGCCTGGGTGTAGGGACACATGTGCTGTGCCCAGCACATAATGAGGGGAGGAAATGGGTCACTCTGGGGTCAGGCTTCAAGGCGGGGGTGCTCAGAGCCAGCCCCACCTGTTCCAGCCAACTGTGACCCCAGTCCCGCTGCAGTGGAGAAAATCAAAGCTGAGGAGGTGGTGGCAGGTCGCACATTAACATGCACTTACTGAGCACGTACTATGTACTCCGCTAGGAGGGTGGCTGAGAAGGCTAAGGTGCAGTCCCCACCAGCAGTAACAAGACGGCAAAGTACACTCTTAATGCACCTGCTCTGTGCAACTAAGGGGCCCAGGGGTCTCGCCGTGCTGACACAACACCCCACGTAAGGACTGACTGAACTATACAACTCAAATGATCGTAGTCCAACGATGAGTTTGACGCCTTCTCAATAGCAAATTAATGTGTATTTTAAATCAGAAATCAAATCATTCACAAGCACTGCTCAGGTGCCCAAGATGAGCTCAGCCCTGGGCACCACACAGTCATTAGTACAGGACAAGCACAGTAATACCAGCAGCTCCCCTCCACCATGCACCTGCCGTGAGCCGCAGGCTGGACCGTGTGGCACTTCTGCATCTACCTTAATACTCACAGCAACTCTACGAGGTACATATAATCCCACTGCACAGATGGGAAAACTAAGGCTTGAGGATGTCAATTAGCCAGAAGGGGGCAGAAATAAAATTCAAATCAGGATTGGAAGTTTATTCTCAAAGATTGGAAACTACCTAACTGTCCAAAAATTAAAGTCTGAGTGATCAAATTACGATACAGCCATACCATGGAAACCCACACAGCTGTTAATAGGGAATGAGGCAGCTCTACATTAATCAAGCTAAACAATCACCAAGACCTATTAAGGGGGAAGAGAGACTGATAATGGCAGCTGCCAGCAAGAAGAGATGCTGGGGAGCTACGGGGTGGGGCTATTTCACCAGACATGCTCTTGTGGTGGTTAAATTTGTTGCCATGTGCACCATTTACCTTTCAGAAGTAAATACATACATATTTTTAAGTCCCTAGTCTGCCCACTTCCCCACACATACATGCCCCCTGGATGACCATCAGTGCCCTGAGGCACCTCATATCCACCTGGGGAAGGAAAGCATACACATGGGGAAGGTGAGCAACTGGGGCGAATGCGGGGAGGACTGAGCACTGAGTTGTGCAGTGCAGGGGACAGAGCCCTGGGCTGAGGGCTGGGGTAAGCTGGAGTCAGGGCAGAATGACAGGGCGAAAGGGAGACCAGGTCTAGACCTGGGTCAGCGGGGAAGAGGAGCCAAGGCCAGGTGTCAGGGAGGCTGGGAGGTCGTGCCACCCGGGGGAAACACGGGAGCTGAGCAGGAAGGTCATGGGTGCGGTGTGCACAGCTCTGGCAAGGGGACGATGTCCTTGCAGTCATCCTGGTAGAAAACTCTCTCTGGCCTTCATCAATACCAGAAGCCTTGGCTGGCCGCCAGCCTCCTCTGCTGAGCTGTTGCGCCAATAAATACTTGTTGGCAGATCAATTAAACCATCTAGGAATGAGGTCTGGAACTAGTTTCCCTGGCTTGAATCAGGTGGACAAGCCCTCCCTGACTGGTAAGCCCGAGATCCTAGGGTTCCCCCTCCTCACCCCTCAGAAAGTCAACCCTGGGCTCCAACACCTGCTCCTTGGAATCAGTGGGCAGAATGGAGGCAGGGCTGACCCAGGCAGCAGGAGGCAGGGCACAGGCGTGGTCATGACCTGGGTTTAAGCACAGCTCTGCCAGCGGCTAGCTGTGCAGCTCCTTTACCTCTCCAAGACTGTTTCCTCATCTATGAGATGGGGATAATATTGATAACATTGCCTCGAGGTTTACTGTGTGGACTAAAAAATACAAAATGAGTAAAACATTTGGCCCAGGGCATAGAATATGGGTGGTACCACCCCCCCAAAAAACCCACCTAATTATTATGACCCCCAAATCAAGGCTGATCCCCTTCCTGTGTCACTCTTGTACTACTGACCACCCAAGAACTCCAAGACAGAAGACAAAGCCATTCTGTCAGCCCTCCTGGATGCCCGCATGTGGAAGGAGGAGCTGGGGACTGGGGAGTAATTCCGGAAACCAGCCCAGAGCAGATTCCAAAGCCCTGGCCCACTCCAGGGGCGACCCTCCCAGCAGTTGGGACATTTTCAGTGACATTCTGTCGTTAGTGAACAAAGCATGCCTGATTCACGGCCACCGCTGGGACTGTCTTTATGCAACTAGCTTTTCAGAACACCCCACGGAGTTCTGTGCTTAGCCAACAGCTCTGAGGGCTGGAGGTGAAGCCGGTGGGAGGGATAGCATCTCGGCTTCCCTCAAACTCACCGTCGAAGTCGAGGGTCCAGTCCTTTGCTGAGTGGCCACCCAGCCGGGTGGAGCAGCCTCTCCTGTTCCTTCTCTTTCTACCTCGGCAGTAAACATCTCCACAGGGGGCCCACTGGGCCAGTCTGCCTCAGTTTGGATCCCTGTTCCTCCAGTTACTAGCTGTGTGACCTTGAACAACTTTCTCATGAGCTCTCTGTGCTTCAATTTCTTCATTGGAAAATGAAGATAACATAGGTGTTAGTCAGAGAGTTTTTACAAGGATTAAATGAACTAAAATTTGTGAAGTGCTCAGAATTGAACCCAGCACAGACAAGCACAAGGTTAGTGTTACGTACTGGTGGTGGTGTTACTGTTGTTATGATTTGGGCCCCGGATCCCGGACCCCGGACCCCGCCATCGGAGCCAGCCTGCCTGTTTGCCCGGCCTCGGTGCTGAGCTTCTCAGCTCACTCAGATGGCAGAGCCCCTGGGTGGCCTACAGCTCTTTACAGCAAAGCCGCAGAGAGGTTACGCTCTCTCACTCCATGGTGTAGCTGAAGAACGCAATTATAGTAGGAAAATGCACTTCCAGAAGCTCTTTTCCTTCACAAAAACATGCTTCAGAGTTAAATGCAGCTAGCCCTTTCTAAGTCTTGCTTTTACAGTCAGAAAAATTCAAATACTGAGAAAGTGATATCCATTAACTTCTTTCCTTCATATTTGAGGAGAAGCTTCAGGCCACTCTTGTTTTGATCCATGGGTGAATCCCAGGACCTGGCCGAGCTCCCCAAGTTAATCAAAGCAGTGAGCACCAGTTACTGTGTGTGGGTCTGCTCTGTGCTGGCGAGCTTTATCATGCCCGTTTTACAGAGGAGAATACTGAGATCCAGAGAGAGGAGGTAATCATTGTCCGTGGCCTCCTGGTGAGTACAGGGGCCAGACTCTACCTGTCTGTTCTCTCCCCCAGGATCTCGCGGGGAAGCAACCCCAGAGAGTGGCCCCACCTTTCTGCTCCAGGGTCTGTCTGTATGTAATCTTGGTTCCCTATGCCCCTAGGGATGGGGGATGAATGTGGGAACCTGCCTTCATGTCCACAACCAATGTTGGCTCAGAATTCTTCTCGTGCACAGAACTCCACCTTGGGTCACTCTCCCTGCGCAGGGACTCCCTAGGGCCAAACTCTTCCTGGTGTCCAAGGATCCACTGGACTTCAGCCCAGATCACCAGCTACAGGCATCAGGCATCACCCAGTCCCTTCCTAACCAGCTCAGGTCAGACTCCACTGCAGCCTGTCTTTTGGCCCACTCTGTAGTCAGAACTTGTACCACTGACCATAGGCCTTTCAAAGCCCAGAAAAGCCCTTTCTGCAATCACACCCTGTCCAAGATAGAGAACGCTACTCCTATCTGGAGAAGGGGCCAGCACCACAGCACTCAAGCTGATCCAGTCACCAATGGGAGATGCCACAGGCTTGCATCACATGACATCCTGGCCCTCCCTTGCCTCCTGGATGGGCATTCTATCTTTGGCCAAACTGAAAAGATCACTGCCAACTAGGGGAGGATGGAACGTTCCAAGTTTGTCTCATCAAGCTTCTCCAGCCACCTGAAGGGCCCAAGAGCTCAAAGTTCTCTCAACACGACTGTCCTTTCCCAGCCAGCCTCTACCCTCAGCAGTACACAGAACAGAACACCATGGCTTGACTTCTCTTGATCCCAACACGTGTAGGGGAGCCACTGGCTGCAACCTTGTTAGCACCTTAGCCTTGTACCCAGAAACCAAGCAACAGATAATACCCAAGTGTGAATCAATACCCAAGAGTAAGCCCACCTTGGGGACCTAACTATTGGCTCAGGTAGTTCCACTGGGCATCACTGTCAGCCTTTATCCCAGCTACCATATTATTGGTGCCACCACACAAGATCTCACAGCGATGAAAGGGACCCAACACTGCCCCATTTTACAGGTGAGTAAAACAAGTCCTAAGGTGTTAGAGTGATTCACCAAAGACAAAAAAAAAAAAAAAAAAAAAAAAAAAACCACTGAGGATTGGGGATGCAGTGGGAAATGAGGCACATTAGACCCCAGATCACTGAAGTGATCAATTCTGGCAAGTAGATTTTCCAATTCCATTTTAAAAGAGTGTTTATTGTTGCTGTTGGATTTCTCAGCACTGGGGTTTGCCTGTTCACCATGTCTATAAGGGTCCCCAACATTCTCCACAAGGCCATTCTCCACTGGAGTGACCAAACTAGCCTGTCTCAGGACACACTCATTTTCTCTTTATTTAACTAGTTAATCAGAGAAAACAGAACAACGTTTTGCCATCTTAGTCCAACAACCATGGAAATCACATATGAGCAAGAATGCCACCATTTATACCACAGAGCGGAGCATACCAGGCACTCTCTGGTGGGCCTGTCACCCTTGAAAATGGTCAACCCATCCTAGATCAAGTCAAGGTCAATTTTACTTGAGTAAAATCTTGTTCCTGACCTCTTTTCTGGAGTGTCATTCTCAGTCCCTCAGCTAAAGGGCTGAGCATGGGAAGAGTGGGCTTTGGTGGCTGAAAGACCTGGGAAGGCCTGGGATCTGGTTCTTTGTAGCTCTGCTCTTCAGGTGTCTCTTCTGTGAAGGGGGGCAACTATATCTCTTATTTAAAATGAATAAGCTGGAATTCTGGCTGTAAGCGCCACCTCTGGGAGCTTCATCAGGAGCATGGCAGGAAGTCTGGATGACGTGTGTGCAAGGCCATAAGTGCCCAACTCCAGGCCCTGCTCAGCTGGGATTCAACATAGGACAGGCAACCACATGCACCGCTGTCAGGCCACCCTGCCTCCCTGAGTGACTGCCTCCTAAAACCAATAACCATTTTTGTGACTATGATTTTTAAGCTATCTCACAGGCTGATTATATATATTAAATGAGAAGAGGACTTACAGTTGTCAGGAGTCAAACCCAGCAGCCTGTGGCCTTAACTGCAACTTGCAGGGGTGTTTTGTTTGCCCACACAGTGTCTTTAACAGCTGCCAACTTTAAAAATTGGAATAGTTCATACAAAAATATAGATTTCTGGGACCTCCTGAAAGAAATCAGATTCCGCAACTTGTGGCTCTCATTTCCATGAGGCAATAATCAGCTAGATGCCCCCTTCAATAGACAGCTCACCAGGAAGGCCTAAATTTCAGTGTTCAGCCCCTTCATACAGTAGGTGTTCAATAAATGCTAGTTGTTAACATCATTGCTTATTATTTATCAGTAACTCAAGTGCAGGGGCTGTGTCTTCTTACTTGTCACTCTCCTCCTGCGGTGAACTTGAAGCCCAGCACACAGGAGACATCATTTTGCACAACCCTTGCACAGACTGAAAGGTTCACAATTAGCATCAATACCCAAATCACGTATTAGGTGCCAGTTCTAAGCACTGCCCTAAGCATCTCACATATATTATTATCTTATTTGATTTCTCACAACAACCCTGAGCTAGATTACCATCATGGTGCTGCTTTTGCAGACAAGAAAACTGAGGTACAGTCCAAGATCCGCTAAGCCAGCAAAGGAAAGTCAAGAGCCAAGCACAGGAGCCTGGCCTTAGAGTCCATGTCCTAACCACGACTCCATCCCACAGGATTATCCCAACTGCTGATGGAGAATGGGGCCTCCTCACCTGCTTCCCTGCACTTCCCTCCCGAGCTCCGCCAAGGACAGGCAGCCTCTGGACCCCCCTGCCCACCGCCCCCTCCCTCAGTAAGCTGCACTTACGGTCAAGGCCATTGATGTAGCGCATGGTGACTTCGCAGTGGCCCCACACGGCACTCACCACCGGGTACAGCTTCTTGCCCTTGAGGCCACGGAAGGCCACGCCCAGGTACTGGCCATCCACGACGAAGCTGAGCGTGCCCTCGTCCATGTCCAGCACCACGAGCAGCGAGTCAGGCAGCGCGAAGGCCTCCTCGGGCCCCAGGAAGGCCGGGTAGGCCACTCCGGGCCGGTTCTTGCCGTCGTGGTAGAGGCGGCTGCGGCCCAGGTCCCAGCCCCACGACTCAGCATCGCTGCCCACCAGCGCCGTGTAGCCCACCGAGTGCAGCGGGGCGCGCGCCGTGGCCACGCCCACCACGGCGTGCGTGCCCCGCTGCCGCGCCGGCCAGTGGATCTGCCAGGCGTGCAGGCCGCGGGCGTGGCCCACCTTGCCGCGGATGCCGTCGGTACTCTGCGCCACCGGGTGCCGGTGGAAGGTGAGCCGGTCGTCATCCTTGACGAAGACGTTGAGCGAGCGGTCCTCGGGGTTCCACGCGTGCCGCAGCTGCACCGCCAGCCCCGCCGCCGGCATGTCCAGCAGCTGGTCCAGCCGCGCCGGCCGCCCGGGCTCGGCTCCCCGCAGCTCGCGCTTGGCCGGCCGCAGCGCCGGCTCTCTCACCTCCACCGACTTGAGGCTCCCCGAGAGCTTCTGGCCCATGGCTCACTGCCGGGACGGGGCCAATGCGGGCCACCGCTACCTCGTGGGAGCTTCCACTCCCCGCAGCCAGGGATGGGCCACGGGGCTGGAAACCAGGCTTCGAGACCGTACACGTCCACAGCCTCGACGGGGCTGGAGCAGGGGCCCAAGCTCCTGGAAGGAAGCAAAGGACACGGGTTATAACAGCAGCCTCGACAAGCACTTAGCCTTGGCTGGGCCCTTGGCATTCATTAATAATAATAATTAATGAGTAGAATGATATCTAGCACATATCTAGTACTTGCCGTATGCCAGGCACTGTTCTAAACAGTTTACATTTATAAGCTCATTTAATCCTCACGAGACCTCACTATAAGACATTCATTATTAATCCCATTTATAGATGAGGAAAATAAAGAAGCAGAGAGGAGATAGGTAATTAACCAAAGTCCCACAGTTAATAAGGAGCTGAGCCAAGATTTACACTGAGGCCATCTGGCTTCAGAGTCTGTGTTCGGCTCTTAGAGCAATCACAGGCAATTTTATTTTAGCAATAAGGACTGAGCCCAGAGAAATGGTGACTTGCTCAAGATCACAGAACCTGGAGAACCCCAGTGCATTTGGTCCCAAGAAAGGCGCAAGCCCTTTGCCAAGGTTGGGGGGACATAGTGCCCTTGACACGGGGCTGAAGACATATAGGGTGTTTCCCATCCCTGGCTGCCCTGGGGAGCTTAAATATCATCTAAAGTGCATCCAAGCTTGAGAAGCCAGACACAGAGCAAGGATCCACCAAGGCCACTCAAGGCAACTATCTGAGGATGGGGTGGGGTCTTCATGGGAAGGTGAACTGGAGGCGGGTGATAAGGGAGTTGGTGTCCAGGCTCTGGAGTCAGAGAGAACTAGGTCCCAATCCCTCTCTCCATCGCTTAGCTTTGCGTCCATAGGAAAGTCTCTTAGCCTCTCTAAGATTCCAGTTTCCTCATCTGTAAAATGGGGATAAAATGCTCCCTCCCAGTGGTGTAGGAATCTGAGAGATAGTATCAAGGGCCAAGCCTGAGACTCTGCGGGCAGGCTTTCCTCTTTGGTTCTATCTTCTGGGCATCCTGCATGTACCCACTTCCCTTTGGATGGGCAAGGTCTTTCTTTGGGCATATAAACACCATTAATAGCACTGACCCTGGACGACCTCCTCTGAGACAAGATCCTGGTTTTCAGGAAGGAGGACTTGGCCACTATCACTAAAAGGCCAGCCAGAACTCAGGATGCTTGGGCTGTTTGGATGGGCCCCGGGTGTGGGGAGAGATGGAGAGCTGAGGCCTGCAGCCCATCCAGAGCAGAGGCATGTCGCCTCCCCTCCCTGCTCTGAATAGCTTCCCCTGAGACAGACCAGGAGACAGGTGTTTTTCATGCCCTGCTCTGCCTGGCCATGACCTCCCACCCTAACTCCCAGCCAAAGTGCCATATAGTGCAGGCAGCTATATTGTGCATTGCTTTTTTTAACCCTCTGATTTTATTCTCAACTCCCCTTTTCTTTTCTTTTCTTTCTATTGTCAGACCCCCGGTTCAGCTCATGCCGACCCTATCCAGAGGGCTCTGGATAATGTTTAATCTAAGGGAATACCAGAACACACAAAAATTTGCAACACTAGACAGTTCTAAGATACCAGAATAGTTACTCCTTTCCCTATCCAAAATCACCCAAAATAAACGAGAAAAGAGAAACAGGAATGCAAATCCTATCTTCAGCAAAACTGTAACACATTCGTAATCCAAACCACAACTTATAAGGAAAGGCTGCCAAAAAAAATGGCAGACGACTGCCAAAAGCAGTGAACATCAAGCGAGGTGTGAGAAAACACCTACAGAAGACACCTGTGGCTGCAAAGCTCAGAAAGAGATAGCAGAGCCAGGCAGTAACTGGCATTCCCTGAAGGAGAAAGCAACAACAACGGTTCCTAATCAGGAACAATGAGAACAGGTCTAGCACTGGGACCTGCTGCCTCTGACTCTGTGAAGACAGGGGAGGGCAGGGCTAACAGAGAAAACTGCAGGTCCGCCATCTTCACAGGAAGCAGTGTGCAGGTGAGGCAGCATGGGAGGAGGGCTGAACTGGGGCAAGCCTGTTGCTGCAGATCTCTGCTTACTGACAAGGTGGGAGCTACAAGAAATCACTGCCACAGTCCTGTGAACAAAGTAACCGTGAATCAGGGAGCTATCCTGCTCTCCTACTTCCTGGCTCCATACTTCCTGGCACCTCCTCTACACGCATCCCCTGCAAAATGCTGATCCGGGAAGGCTTGCCTCTTCCAAAGTAGAACCAGCACATGATATAGTCAAAGATGCTGGACAAGAAATAAAGGAGGAAAGGAAAGGGAAAAAAATCTGGCAAAGCAAGAAAACTCACCAGAAAAAAAGCTGTCACAAAACAGATAAAAATTGTGACCCAGTTTGTAAATTAATTTTGTGATCACTTACGTCAGAAGGGAGACAACTAGTAAGCCTGAAAAAACAGAAAGATTAAATACACTTTACTATGTGAAGTTACAAAGGCAACCTCCAGAAGAACTCAAAATAAAGTACAAACCTTCCAAATTGTCAGAGAGAACACAACACAAAATAAAACAGACCACACACGAAACAATTTTGCTTTAAGAAGCCATAGAAGCAAAACCACAAAGACTTAATATGTGACAGTAAAACTAAGACCAAAATACTAGCTATGTCAATGAATGGCCATAGTAAACTAGAAAGGAAAGATTCTAAGCCTGGGGAACAAACCCCCCCAACCGTATGCTACATTTGAGACATCCCCAAAGCAAAGTAATTCAACAATGTTGAAAAAATAGGAAAGGCAAATATATACCAAGTAAGTGCTACCTCAAACCAAGGAAGCACTGTACCCATGGTATTAGGCAAGTAAAGTTGAATTTAGGGCAAACAATCTTAAGTGAGACAAAGAAGACTTTATAACAGTAAAGAGTATAATCCACAACTGAAGATCAAACACATCAAATAACAGCACCAAAATTCAAACCAAAAGCTGTAGGAAATACAAGGAAGGTCAGACAGAGCTACAGTAGAGGCAGGTGATTTTAATTTACCTCTTGTAGCTCATGACAGATCAATGGACCAAATTAAGTAAAGACAGAAAAATGAAAACTGCATAATTAATAAATCAGATTTAATTGATGTATATGTTTTCCATATATTAGGCCACAAATAAAACCTCACCAAAAAAAGCAGCAATATTACAGAATCTAGTAACAGAGAAGAAAAACTAGAAATTAATCACAAAATTATGGATCACAAAAATCCTATCACTTGGACATTTTTAAAAACTCTCTTTTAAACAACTCAGATCAAAAAAGAGACCTATGTAGAAATTGTAGAACAACTAGAAAATACAAATAACAAAAAAAAATTCCATGTATTAGAACCTTGGGATTCCATTAATTTGTGCTCAGAGGAAATCATCCTTGGTGTACTTATATTAGTAAATAAGAAGGAATGAAAATATATAAATCAAGCATAATAAAATAGAAAAATAAAAGAACTAATCAAAAAATCCTAGAGCTGGTTCTTTGGGGAAATAAAACAACCACGAAAACTAAAACACATAAACCATTTAATTCAATCATTTAATGTGCCATTTATGTCACACATGATGCTATATTATATATAAAATATATATTACTAGTTTCATTTATTATATTAATCTATTATGTTGGTAGTATCTATCCTTGTTATGGGGTAATGAAATAACACTCTACCTCTATGATCTTCCTCCCCCAAGCCCATAATCCCAGTCTAATCCTAAGAGAAACAGAGAACAGATTCCAACTGAGGAGTATCTAACAAAATACCTGACCAGTACTGCTCAAAATTGTTAAGGTCATCAAAGACAAGGAAAATATGAGAAACTGTCACAACCAAGAGGAGCCTACGGAGACACAACAAAGAAATGTAGCATTATCCTGGATGGGATCCTGGAACAGACAAAGGATATTAGGTGAGAAGTAAGGAAATCTGAATAAAGTATGGCCTTTAGTTAATAACCTTGTATCGACATTGATTCACTAGTTGTGATAAATGTACCATACCAGTGGAAGATGTTAATAACAGGAGAAACTGGGTGTATGTGGGAACTCTCTGTACTGCATGTTTTTCTATAAATCTAAAACTAATCTTAAAATTAAAGTCGATTAATTAAAAACATTAAATCACTGTTTAAAGTTAAAAGAAATCTAAAACATGTATAAAACCACCAAGTCACCTTCTATCTCATTAATCAGATATAAACACTGTTAGCATTTGGATGCACTGCACGTTATTCTTTTTTTGTCTACAATATAGTCACTTTTTTTTTTTAATTGTCATCATTGACCTTTATTCAGATTATTTAACCAAAAACTAAATAATTAACATTTTTACATATTAACTAAATTTAAATGCATGACTTCAATGAGCAAACTTTAAAAAAAACATAAAACATATAAGCTATTAAATCGAATCATTTAAAGTGGGGGTGGAGGAAGACACAAATATGTAAAATGAGAAATGAAAATGGGAAATAACCAAATGGTATAGCAAAAAGCATTCATAAGAGAAATTGGACTTTGTCGTTTTAATATGGGGAAATATGTGCGACACAAATCACAAACAAATATATGACAAATTCCTACAAATGAGTAAGAGGGACCAACCCAAATATAGAATGTGGAAAGATGCAACGAACAGCTCACACAAAAAGAAAAACAAACGGCTCTTTGAAGAGATGCCCTACCAAATGCATAATAAAAGAAAAACAAGTTGGAGCTAAAATTAAATACCGTTTTTGTCTTCCAGCTTAGGGAAGATCAGAAAGTTGGTAATGCCTTCTTGGAGGAGCAGACAGGTCATACATTATTAAACTGAAAGTAAGATAGTGTAGCCTCAGTGGATGGCAGATTAGGACCCTTTGACCTAGCAATTCTCCTCAGTATTTATTCCGGTTTACTCTCAGATGTGCAAACTACACATACACATATATGCAACATACGTACATAAGCATCATGGTTTGTAATAGCAAAATATTGGGGAAAACCCAAACTGAAGACCAGCTAAATAAACGATGGTGAATCCATATTCTGAAACACTATGCAGCTGGAGAAAAGAATGCACTGATGTGGAAGATGCGACAGATAGATGAAGGTAAATAAATGCAGAACAGTATGTGTGGTACACTGTCATTTTGGTGGAGGGGGAGGGAGGGGAGGGAGAGTAAGAGGGAGGAGGAGGTCTGTGGGGGTGGTGTCCATAAGAAAACTGGACAGTCCAGTTCAGTTTTACAAGACAACTAGCTTTTCTCTACTCACCACAGAACTTTATACTGACCTTTATCCAATACTTGAGCCTCAACCAGGTTATGAGAAATAAGCCAGAGACCGTGGGAGAAATGCAGGGCACATAGTGGGGATTCAGTCCATAGAACAGACTCTCATCCAGGGCCTTCTCTGTGAGTCTCTGCCTGGGGACATCTGACTGGGAGGAAAGGGGCTGGGAACTGCCACTTTTGTAATTCACTTAAAGACACCTGATGCTGCCATTCTAACAGCCCAGGAAAGAGGCTCAGAGAGGAAGTGGCCTGACCAAAGTCACATGGCTAAAAGATGGCAGAGCTGGTCCCACCCTGGGTTGCCTGAACCCTAAGTCCCCACTGCATCTGCTGTGCTTTCTCCATCACTAAGTGAGGCCTCACTTTCTGCTCTTTAGAGAATTCAGCAGGGAAAGGGCCGGGGCTGGAGTCAGGAGATGGGGACACCAGGTCTTGTCCTGCCACCAACATGTTCATCGCTTCTGAGCCTCTGACCACGGGCTGTATCCAGTCTGCCTGCCCCTTGTTAGATACTGCTATGCACCCTTCCTGTTCCCAGTCCCCATTTATTCATTCAACAAACACTTGGTGGATGGCCACCATGTGCCAGACTCTGGGCTGCTGAGACCTAGGGACACACAGCAGTGGTCAAGTCAGGCTCAGTCCCTAAACTCTCCCTTCAGCCAGGGGTAGTGGCTGCTTGTCACATTTCTCTTCTTGTCTCCACCGCAGCACCTGGCAACAGACAAGGCATCCAGGAGATACAACGGAGTCTAACTTCCTGGTAGGAATAACATCGTCTCTCAACCCAGCAAGCAGAGGGCATACTGAACAATGCCTAAGGGTGCCTCCATCACATTTCCTCAAACCAAACATAATTTCTTAGGCCATGCTTGGATGAGAATGCTTAATGACATTATACAGAAGGATCTGCCCCAGGGCTTCAACAATGGCTGAGAAAGAAAACCAAAATTCAAATTGCCAGTTGCCCTTCCCAGGACACTGGCGGGTGTTGCAACCTGACAGGGAAAGGAGGAGACACCAAGCGTGAATGTCGCACTTCTTAAGGAGCCTCAGTAGTTTGCAAGATGTGACGGTCTTCAGAGACCAAGGATCTGAAATCTCATTCTGCGTCTTGTCTGCTCACCCAGGCATGGGGTCTGCCAGGAGACTTGACAGCTGCAGGAATGGGTAATGACTGGGTGAAGTACCCTCCCCTCAGTGTGGCCTTTGGCTTTGGACTTGCTGGGGCAGGGAGTTGGGGCAAATTTCATTCCTTCATTTAACCAGCAGTAATGATGCCTCCCTGGGGATCTGAGGCTACAGGAAAGTGTTAAGACCCAATCACTTCCCTCTAGGGAGAGCTCACGCCCAAGGGGTCAGACCCAGTGACAGGTCTGAATAATGACAAGGACTGTACAAAGCAGTGTGGTTTGATACCACTTGAATTCCTATAATAGACTGCATATTGCTTTCAAATATATACGACAGCACTTATAAAATGCAAAGCTGACTTACTCATGCTCCCTACTTAAAATCCTCCACAGGCTCTCCACGGCTTTCAGGATAAAGTACAAACTCCTAACACTAATCCTCCCCTGGCCCATCTCCCTCTGTGAAGCCCTTCCCTGCATCCCCATTAACCTGCCTGAATCTCCCTGCAGGTACTATGGGGGCCACACACGTGTATCCTGACCCTCTCTGCTACCTTCACCCCTTCCCTCTCCCTTACACATCCTTCCCACATACACACACCTGGGTAATTCATCCAGTTCAGTATCAGTGCCTCTGGGAGCTCCCCACCCCGTGCCCACAGAGCCCCTGCACCTGTCTCCATTATAGACTTAACACAAGGGGCCATGACGTCTCCTCGGCTGCCTCCCTCCACCAGTCGGGGGATAACTCAAGAGCAGGGGCTGGTCTCCTCACTGCAGTCCCCAGGACTCTGCTGCAGGGCTCTGGCTCAGAGAAAGTGGTGGGTGCACAGACACAAGCAAAGGAATAAAAGCAGCAACCAGCTGCCTTAGAAAGAGCCTCCACCGAGGTATGACTAGGAGAGCAGCGCTCTGTGAACTGGGGCAAGTCAGTTAACATCCTCAGCCTTCAATTTTCATCTCTGTGCAAAGGTGCCAATGATACCTGGTTCGACTGGGATGTTTCTAAGATTTTCTTAGTACAAATATTAGGTAGAAGGGCTGTTCCATTAAAAGATGCTCATTCACAATGAACCCATCAATGGTGAATGAGCTAAAGAACCCCCAAGGTTTGATTCACAGGCGTCCATTATCTTTCCCCTCTGGACACACGATGCAGCTCACACGACTCCAGGCTGGGCAGGCCCTTTCTTCGCGGGAGCTCACAAAGCGAGCCATCTGTCCAGTTCCAGGTGAAACCATCTCATGTCTGTCTTCCTGGAGCATGAATCAATGAGGCTTCCCTGTGCCTCTCCTTCTTGTGAGGTTTCCATGGGAATCCTCCCACATGTGATTGAGCCAGGAGCCCCCAAGACAGAAGCTCAGGCTGTCAGCCAGCAAGGAGAGCAGGGGATGGGATGAAGGAGGTTGGCTGGGCAGTGACCAAACCAGTGTGCTCTTTAAGGTCATTTAAAAGAGACACACCTTTGAGACAGCGAGGCCAGGGGTCTGACAATGAGGTGCATTCCTGGTGGGCCTGGTCACCGCTCCAGCTGCCCCTGTGCCCCAAGCACATGTGGGTTGTTCTGCAGGACAGCTGGCCTCTGTGAGGCTCAGCACGACTCCGGCTGGAGCAAAGTTAGGAGACGGGATGGGGGAGGGGGCTGCATAAAGGGACCCTCTTGGGAAAATGTCTAAAAGAAAACACAATAATCTTCATGTCCAGCCCCTCATTTATCTCCCGAGCTGAACTTTGCCCACTTAGTGTAACTGGTTGTCTGAAAACTCAGGATTCCTGAAAGAAAAAGGAATCATGTGCGCCTCAGGCTTGTTCTAGGAGATCACAATCACAATAGGGACCTGCTGGCATTTCTCAAGTTCCCTTGGTTAAGCTTGGGGTGTCTCTAGGGGCATTTTTGAGACTGGGGTTGGGGAGGCTAGAGAGGAAGAGGGGATGGTGAGGAAGTGGGGAGACAAGGAGACCCAGAGAAAGAGACAGAGAGAGGAGAGGGAGCATCATGTCAGAGGGAGCCACTCCAGCCCCAGGAATCTGTGTGACTTGCTTATCTTACAAAACGTGGCTGACAAGCGAGAAGTCTTTGTGGATTCAGCCCCACTCTTTTCTGGAGAAGGCAGCGCTCCAGGCTCACCCATCAACATTTCCCAGCACTGCAAGCCAGGTGGGGGACTTGGGAGCTGCTCTGGGCCTCCCCCTCTGCACACACCATCACGTGGAGGTGTAGAGCTCAGGGCTGTTTCCTGCCACCTCCTGGGTCCAGGGTCTACCTTGCCTTCCACCTAAGTGGGGCAGCCCCAGTGTTGCATCTTCAGTTTCTGCTCCTTCCTCTCCCGTGCATCTTCTCTTCTGACTGACATTTCCAGCCCTCTGCAGACTCTCCCAAACTGGGTCTCTAGCCCCACCTTCTCTCCTCAGTACCAGACCCACCTACCTGGAAGCCTCTGGCCACCAACGAGGTGCTCCTTCGGACACTTCTGTAAAGCCAGCTGGTCTCTTTCCCCCTGGACACACCTACCCTCTCCAGATATCAGACATGAGGGAGGGCAGGCACTGATACCTCAGAATCCACACACCTAGGGCTGAAAGCAGCCTCTTCCCTCTCCGGCAAACCAGGCTCCTCTCTGCATGCCCCCATTTCTGCCATGGATTTCCCCATCTCTTGGTCTCCCTCAATGCCTTCAGATCTCCCTTAGTTCAGACTTTGCCTGGATTACTACAAAGTCTCCCAGTGGGGCTCCCTGACTCCACTCGGTGCCCCCCAACCCACCCTCCATGCTGCCACATGGGTAAATCTGACCAAGCCACCCACTCGCCTTCTCGTTCAACTCTCCAGGTGGCTTAGGGAGAAGCTTCACCCCTTAGCTTGGCATATAACAGTCCTCAAGACCTGCCCTTGGTTATTTCTCCCACACTCAGTCTCCCATCATGGCCCACATCAGACCAGTCATACCAGACCCCCCTCAGAAACCACATCCTGCCCATACTTTGATGTCCCGGGAGCCTTCCCATCTTCCCTCAGTCTGACTGACATTCATTCATTCTCCCACACCCAAGCAGGGCCAGGCGCCCTCTGTGGCATCCCTCCATCCTGCTGCGGCCTCATTCCTGCACCCATGGTTGTCTTCTGTTCCACATGCTGCATTCCTTGCTGGTGAGGCCAGCGCCCAACCAGCCTCTACTTCCTACCAGCACCCTGCCGGCACCTGCTACCTCTGGCTGCATTAGAAAGCACTTGTCAGGCTGAAGAAATTTCCACTCCATGCCTCTTGTATAGTTTGCATTTTTAACAACAGACATTTTTTTTTCATAATGAAAGTATACATTTTAAGTGGGGATTAGCTCAATAGGTGTAGCAAAAAATCACATGCAATCAACACTGCCCTGGAAAGTTCTTCTGAAGGTCCACAGGGTCTGTGATGACAAGTTTAGGTTCACCAACCTCTTTCCCAAAGGGTTCAGCACAGACAACCGTTTTTCCTACAGCCTCAGAATAGATCCCTATTTCTTGAGCTGAGCTACAGCTGATACACCAAGTGAGACTTATTAGGGACCATGTTTTATTAAAAATGTGTTGCTGTTTTATTTTTTTATTGTTGTTGTTATATTATTTTTTATTGTTCATCTTTCTTGCCAAGTATGTACGGTTATGTTCACGTAAGTTAAGTACATGCACTTATGTATTTACTTTTTAAAAGGACTATGAGGCAGAGACGTCTGGTAACTTTGCTCCAGGTACCTCTACACCCTCTGATTTTTCTACACCAAGTGGCCTGTTCTAGCCAGGGTGAGTCAGGGAGGCTGCCTGAGACCCTTGGTTCCTGTACCAACAGAGAAGGGGCCTTTCAAGAACCTGGCTATGTAACAACAGGTCAGGCAACTTGGGAAAAACCAAGTAGCCCCTGTAAGGTGCATGGGGCTGGGCCTTTACCCTCCACTGGCCCAGGTCTTGGCCACTTTCTGGAGTAGGAGTGAAGCCCCCTCCAAGGACAGGCCCCTCTAAATGAGGAGAAGGAGCCAGTCTTAAGACTTCCAGGTGGTAGAAAGTAATGAGAGAGGAAAATGGTGAGAAAGGGAAGGAGGGGTCAGTAACCAGACCTGGAGGGCCCTGGGGGCACCTAGATTTTACTTCATGGCAGCCTTGAGGATGTTCTAAGACTGGGAAGGATTTCATCTATTTTATATTTTTAAAAGATGTTTCTGATAAATGGTTATTATTATTGGCTAAGCTGATAGATGAAAATTCTATCTTGTAGTTTAAACTTGCATTTTTCTTACTGAGTGAGGTAGAACATCTTGTCATATGTTTGAGTGTTATTTCACTTTTATTTTGTTCATGTGAACTGTTAATGGTCTTTTGTCCGTTTTCGGTCTTTTTCTTGTTGACTTGAGGACATTTTTACACATTAAAGAGATGAGCCCTTTGTGACAGGGGTGATGATTGTCTCCTCAGTCTGTCATACATCTTTTGACTGTTGATGGTGATGTCCCAGTAGATTTTATATAACTGAGTTTATCAGTCTTTGAAATAAAACAGAAATACAGAATGGAGAGATACTTGAGTGGAATGGCCAGCAAGTAGAATTTTGTTTGTTGTTTGCCAAAGGTGGCTTAAATTCCTTTTATTAGAACTTCTTAAGGAAGTTTAAAAAATGGAATCAGAGTTTGTGTCTTAGCGGATAATGCCCCGTGTAGAGCATGTTCGTGGTGTGCTACTGACCCCGGTGTCTTTCTAACAAACTCCATTAATCAGTAGAACTTTTTGAAAAATGGTTTGGTAGGGGGCAATGAGGCGGGATCCCCCATAAGCCTGAGTGACAGAAGCTGCAGGAGTTGGTTGGAGGATAGAGGCGCCGCGGTGGGGAAACAGAGGGAGAGACTGAGAGAGATGTATTGCACTGATTGCGTCTTCCTTCTGTGCACTGACCGCCTGGAAGAGGGGGAGGGAGGCAGCTCCTGGATTCTCCTTTTAATAGCATTTCCCTGAGGCTCAGGCATGTCTTTCTGATTTATTCTCATCGATTGTAGAGGGGCAGAAGGTGGGTGGAAGGATGGAGGCTCAGATTCCTAGAGAGGAGAGAATTCCTACTCCATCGCCCCAAACTCCCCTAGGAGGAGAATAGGACAGACAAGGAAACCGAGCTGGGACTGATGACAGTACTTGCCCAAGGTCATACTGCAGGCTCGTGACGGTGACAGAATTCGAACTCAAGCCTGACTCTAGGGCCGAGAGCCCTTCTCCTAGCTTTAGCGGTACGTAAGTGCCCGCCTCTCTTTCCCTTTCCAGTCCTCAACAGCTCACACTCTGCCACCCGGGAGGCGGGAGCAGCCACTCCCCACTCTTCTCCCGCCAGGGAGAGGTCCTGGGCTCGGCGTCCCCTCCTGGCTCGGAGCCCGCGGCGCGTCTTGGGCTACCCGGGCGGACACATTTGCCGCGCTCCAGGCTCTGGCCTCCTCCCTCCTTCCCAGACCCCACGCTCCACCCCCTACCCGTGACTCACAGAGTGCGCGACCCCCTCCCTTCCTAAGCATCGCCAAGTTTGTCTCCAAGCAAGGCCAGGATCTGGCCCCAAGCCGCGCTCGGACCGGGCGATCAGCCTCACTATTCAGCGTCAAGAGTAAACGGTAACAACAGCCACCAACCACTTCACCAACGACCACTGCGTGCGAGGCGCTTGCCTCTCATCTCTCCGACCCGCACCACCCCATCCCCCAACCCAGACAAACCAAACCCTGGAAATTACTGTCCCCATTACATAGACGAGAAAGATGTTGCAGCTCCGGAAAGTTGGATGATACTCTTGGGCTCACACAGCTAATAATAATGCTAGCTAACATTTGATCGAGTGTTTCCAATGTGCCAGGCACAGGTCTACGTACATTCCAAGGACCACCGCATAGATCCTACCATTAGCCCTATAAAAAGGGTACCATTATCATCCCCATCCTACGGATGAGGAAATCGAGGTTTGGCGCTTTGCCCAAGGTCACCCAGACAGTGAATGACAGATCATGGACCCAAATCCAGGCAGGGTGACTGGGGGTTAGTTTTTTGTGCTGTCTCCATTACCCAGCAAAGCAGTGGGCATCGAACCTACGGCACCAGAGGCCGACCTCAGACGTCCCAAGGCTGAGCGCAAACCGTCCAGCTCGGACTGCCACAGCCCGCAGAGAGGAATTCCCGGGGATCTGGACGGGACTCAAGCCAGCAGCGCCGGCTGTGGTGAGTGCCGGCTCGCACGAGGTCCGAGTGGCCAGATTTCGGCTCCCGCGCGCCCCTCACCAGAAGATGGAGAATACTCACCATAAAAGAGAAGGCAAGCGCCTGCCCGGGACGAATCGCCAGTGCTGGCAGGTCCTGGACTACTGAGTGTCTGACGCCGCCGCCGCCCACTCAGGGGCGCCCGAGCGACCTAGAAGATGCGGGCTCGCTCCCCTGGGCCAGGGGCGCGTCCTCACGGCTCGTGCCCAGCAGCAGCTCCCCCTCTGCCCCGCAGGGTGGCCTGGAGTTGGAGCGTTCTTGGGGAAGTTGGCGCTCGGGCGCCGCGGGAAGGTGCGGGAGGTCGGATGGGAGTGAGGAAGCGCCTTACTGCGCGGATCCCGGGGGTGCGCCAAGGCCCGCGCTCCAGCCGTTCTGAAGCTCAGCGTCGGACCGGGAGGGCGGCGAGTCCCGAGCTCAGGGCGCACGGGCCGCGCCTCGGCCGCCGGCCCCTGGCGCGCCCTGCGTCTTCTCCCGCGCCCAGAGCGCACGCATTGGTGGTTGGAGCTGGGGCCCCGGCCCCGGCTGCTGTGCGCTCATCGCCCTCACCAGGGGCAGGGCGCCTTTGTGCGCGGGGCGCGTCGGCCGCCGCGGCCAGCTCTGGATGCTGCAGCCGCCGCCGCCTCCCCCTCCTCCTCCGCCGCCGCCCGCTCTCCCGCCTTCCCGGCCGGCCCGGAGGCTGCAGCTGAAAGCCGATCCGGCTGAGCTCATCCCTGAAGGCCACTAATCCAATAGCCGCGGAAGGCGCGGCCGCCGGGAACGCCCCTTCCCCCACCATCCCGCGCCCCGGCCCGTCCCAGCTCGGGCTGCTGCCGGCGCCGCCACCTTCCCGAGGCCACCAGCTGGCGGGAGAGGGAAATGGAGCCCGCTCCCGCGCCGCCGTGCGGAGTCAGCGCGGTCGCCATTCACTTGCTGCTGGCCCGCGCACTCACTCACTCACTCACGCATTCATTCATGCGCACGGGTCCTCCCCCATTCATTCGAACGCGCCGGGAGCGCCAGGGTGTGTGCCCCTGAGCAGGAGGAGGCGCCCACAGTCGCTCCGCAGCTTTGGTGTCTTTACCCAACCCATGTGGGAAATAGCAGCCGGGGAAAGAGGATGGTTCAATAACCTCTTCCTCAGACACGTGTTTATTTTTTTTTTTTTAAGATCAGGCTCCAACTCATCTTTTAAAGTCCAATTTCATACCGCACCTGCTCCACGGAGCCTTCCCCGCCACTCGAGGCGCCGGGAGGTGAGTCTACTCTGCCGGCTACCAGCGCTGAAGGTGGGCCGCTTCATTGCGAGTCCTAGCTGAGAGATAAGGAAGAGGGAGTGGCCAGAGCGGAGGCCTAGAGGGTGCTTCTAGCAGCCGTGCTTCCTTGGGGAAATTAAAAGTTACTGATCTGCGTGCCTACATCTGTACTCCCAGAGTTGACCTCAGTTCATTACACAATCACTTGATCTGACCCCAGCCCTCTCTGTGCCAGATACCGAAAAGCCTACATGCAGAGCACCTATTCATCAGGGACACAGACAAGGAAAGATAATCCAGTTTCCAGCGAGGGAAATATTTTGATGCATCCACAGGGCATTACCCATCTGAAGGGCAATCTGGGAGTGCTTCCTAGACGAATTAGCTCCTGGAGACAGGGGGCAGGATGGTCACTTGGCTAGCTACCTATCCCAGCACAGAGCCTATGCTACGAATGCAGTGAGTGTAAACAATAAGATGGTAAGATGTGGCTGGAGGGATGGCTAGGGTCTTCGGAGCCATCCAAAGAGTTTGGCATTTCCCCAAGATTAGTTGAGGCCTTTAACCAGGACAGTGGTTTGTCAGATTTGCATTCTAGAAAGATCTCTCAGTAGCAGAGTGGATGGATGGAGGAAATCAGTTTGAAACTATTGAAATAGTCCAAGGAAAAGATGATTCTTCATAAACAGGGGCAGCTGTGGTGCGACGGCCAAAGGTGTATTGATCAACTATTTACTGCACTTACTCTACCGTTTTGTCATTGTCTGTTTGCATGTCTGTCTCCCTCCTAAGCCTCTGAACCCCCTCAGAAGGCAAGTATCTGCATTGTATACATCTCTGGATTCCCTATACCCAGCACAGAACAGACATGGAGTGAATGTGATTTGAACTGACCTGAGTGGCAGTTCTGACCTACCTTCACACTTATGATATTTCTGCTCTCCACAGCAGTCCTTTATATCCTTTGTCAGGAAGTTTCCAGAGCACCTACAGTGCGAGCTACTGAGGGAGCTATGGACATAGGTCCAGGCAAGAAAAGAAAATTTGAGGAAAAAAATATATAGACGCAAAGGGGAATTGAAAGAATACTTTCAATGGTTTCTCCATCTGGACCCAAACTAAACTGGCTGACAGGGCCGGGGAGGAGATGCCCCTTGCTTACCCTCTTTGCTGGGGACCCTCATAGCAGCTTGAAGGACAGACGGGGAGGGAGCGATGGCCACAATTTGAAAAACTAACTCCTCCCTCCCTTAAGGGCTCCAGATAGGTTCACCACACTGGCCTCTCCAAATGTGCCTCAGGCACAAAGGAGTGGCCACAACAGCAGCCCAATTGTCCTTGCAGGCCCTAAAATCTCCAGCCTCTGGACACCAGTGGAAACAACCTGTCATTTTGGTAGAAGCCAAAATAGCATGGCTATTAAAACTCTCTGCACTGGGGTGAGCAGACTCTAAGATGGCCCCAGAGATCCCTGCTTTGTGGTTTCACACCCTTGTGTAACCCCTCCCCTTAGGGGTGGGCTGGCCTCATGACCTGCTTCTCACCCAGAGGATAATGTAGAAGTGGTGGATGGCCCATCCAAGATCAGGTTATAAAGACTGTGGTTTTTGCTTTGAGCATTCTCTCTCTCTCTCTCTGTCTCACTTTCCTTTTGGATTAGCTCTCTGGAAGAAGCCAGCTGCCATGTACAGAAACAGCCTTGTGGAGAGGCCCACGGGGTGGGAGCTGAGGCCTGCCAACAATCATGCGAGTGAACTTGGAAGCAGATCCCATCCCCCACCCCAGCTGAGACTGCAGCCCTGTCTGACACCTTGACTGCAATTTCATGGGAGATCTTGAATCAGATACACTCAACTACACCGTGCCCAGATTCCTGACCACAGAAACTGTAAAAGAATAAAAGTTTACTGTATTAAGCTGCTAATTTGGGGGGGTGGGTAATTTATTATGCAGCAATAGATACCTAATGCAAGATGTTCTTAACTGTCCAAGGGTGATTCAAAAAATAAACACTCAGAGAACTAGCCAGTCTCACTCCAAAGAAAGCACAATATTTCGTGGGTATAGCTAGGCAGCCTAGGGTTTAAATTTCAATTCAGACTTTTTGGGTCTTGGTTTTCTCATTGTAAAATAGGGTCAAAATCGTTTCTTGAGTCTGCTTATGTGTTGTAGTGTGTTACCTACAAAGTAGGTGCTTGATACATCTTTTTCTTCTACTTCTCAGCAGTAGGTGAAGATCTGCAGCATTCTTGGAATTCTTGAGCTAAGGCAAAGTCATTTCTGGAGCAGAAGGCCCATTAGGGGGCTACTATAATCAGGAGCCCAGAGACGCTATTTATAATGCAAAGCTTTAACCTCACCACCTGCTTGCCTGTCTCCCAATAGGTTTAGAATCTACTTATCAAGTTTCAGCTGTTGCAGCCTTGGTGTCCTTGTCTTCCAAAAGTATCAACCATGGTTTAACAGAAGTTAAGGAAGGTCCCTCAGTTCTGAGAAATTCTGAAGCTTAAAGCTTGCTCAGAGGACAATGATGTGTGCGATGTCTGCTCATCTTCTGCCCTCCCTCAAAGGAAACCCTGTTTGAACCCAGCCTCCAGTGTGGGATTGCCTGTTCTCTCAGATCTTGGTCCTCTCTGCAGCTCAGGTGCCACCATCTCTTTCCTCAACAGTTGCAGCCACCTCCTCACCTCTGCTTTACTGCCAGAGCTGTCTTCTCAAAGTAGAAATTACCCCTGCCAATGCCTTCAGATGGCCCAGGATGGTTGCCCCACTCCTTAGCTGAATCTGGCTTCGGTGCACTCATCTCCCTTTCCTGTACCTTTGCTCTGGGCCAGGCCACACTGAGACCCTCTGAGCAACTCCAGTGAACCAAGCTTCCTCCCTGACACCAGCCTTTGCACAAAATGACCTTCCTCCCCAGCATAGACTTTGCCGAGGTAACTCCGATTCTCTGCCTGTCTGCATGCCATCTCCTCCAGGGAGCCTCCCTGACACCCTCGGGCTCAGTGCACACTATTCTGTGTGTGCCCTCCGTCCTGTGCTTCCCTCTCTCAAGGCTCCAGTTCCACTGTTGCTGCTGCCTCTTTTCCTGCCTTCCCCTCTTTCCCGAGATGCGAGCACTTCTAGGGCAGAGCTGTCTTTTTCTTCTTCATCGTTTTTGCACCCCACCCCCCACATTTCCATTTTAGTAATTTCTCTAAGTGCAAACCTCCACTGTCTTCCCAAGCAGCCCCAGGTGGGTGAGGGCCCTTCTCGGAGCCTGACAGCAGCTTGTTGTCTTACCTGTCACTTTGTAAATCCTGTGGGACTTGTCAGACTCCCGCAGCCGACAGCGGCTCTGTTAAGGGCACAACTGTGTCTGTTTCACACCAGTGCTCTTGGCACCCAGCCTAGAGCCAGGTACGCAGTAGACATCCAATAACTGTTCATGGGATAAATGATTGAAGGAGGGGCAGAAGGAAGGAAAGACAAAGAGTGGAAGGAAGAAAATCTGGCTCTGTTGCTTTCTTTCCCTCCCTCCCTTCCTTCCTTCCTTCCTTCCTTCCTTCCTTCCTTCCTTCCTTCCTTCCTTCCTCTAGGTCATCAATGCTGAGAACTGGATTAATTAATCATAGTCCTTGGTCATGACACATTGTCATCATTAACCCATGTATGACCGTTATTTATTTATTTATTTATTTATTTATTTATTTATTTATTTATTTATAATATAATAAACACCTATGAAACCCCCATCCAACCCAAGCACCCACATTGCCCATGTGTTCCTTTTCTAATCCATCTTTTTGCCTTCTAAGCCTGAGGATTTCCCCTCCGCATGAATTCGGGTAAGAAGAGGAGTCACCTCTCACTGAAGGACAGAAAGCCCAGTACTCGTTTAGAGCTCTCAAATCCTTACATTCTACTTTTGGTGAAATCAAACAAATCTTCTTCATGTCCTAGCCTCCCTTGCCCTGGATGTGGATGTGATGTGGATTCTGCCAGACAAATACACCAGTCTGATTCAGAAGTGAGCTACTTCAGGAAACTCTCCAGACCCATGGCGTCCACTCTAGCTGGTGCTTCTGGGGGAGTTGAGCTAGCTCTTTTCTGGGACCAGGGGCAAGAGGGGCAGCTTCCTCATCTCAGCTGTGGCAGAAGCTCCCTTGCCAGGCCTGTTCTGCTGTGTAGTCCCACAGTCCCAGTGATTCCGTGTGCTATGTAATCTGTCTTACTAAGTCCTCACTTACATGAAGTAGGTGGAGTAGATTCTTTGTTGGCAACTAAGACTCCCTCCTGTGACCCTTCCTTTCCCAGGCTTCCTGACAGCTTGGCCAGTCAGAACCTCCCTCCTGGGTTTTCAACGCTAGAACCAGATATATTAAAAAAAAAAGATTGTGGTGAATTCATTCTGATGGGATGGGGTTGGCAGCAGCAACATCCAGAACCCTGGGGTGGCATTAGCTGTGGTGCCCACCCCTGTGTCCAGTGATCAGTGCTGGGAGTGGCAGCGCTGCAGTTTGGGTTTGGGACGTGATTCCAGATGTGGTTCTGCTGCCCTGCATTTGTTGTTGATTTTGTTGTTATTGTTGTTCCTGCCTGCTTTGATTTTTGCTTTTTGTTTTTATTTTCTGGATCTGGCTGTCCAGTCATTCTGTGATTTCCCAATTTCCTTTCTTTCTGAATCCAGTCATACAGTGAATCATGCTGAATGAGTTTTGAATATGGAACTAGCTTTGCATTCCTGGGATTAATCCCACTTGGCCATGATGTATTATCCTTTTAATACATTGTTGGATTCCATTTGCATCCATGTTCATAAGGAATATGATCTGTGCTTTTTCTTTCTTGTAATATCGTTGCCTGGTTTTGGCACTAAACTAATGTTGGCTTTCAAGAATGAGTTAACAATGTTCCTTCTTCTTCTAAGAAAAAAGAAGAGTTTGTGTAGAATTAGTATTATTTCCTCCCTAAATGTTTCATGGAATTCACCAGTGAAGTAATCTGGCGCTGGAGTTTTCTTTGTGGGGAGGTTTTTAAATAGAAATTCAATGACTTTAATAGATACAGAGCTATTCTGGTTACCTGTTTCTTTTTGAGTGAAACATAGTAGTTTATATCTTTCGAGACATTTGTCATTTCATCTAATTGCTGTATATATTGGCATTAAGTCATTCATAATATTTTATACTATCCTTTTGATACATAAGGAATCTGTAGTGATGTCACCTTTCTTGTTTCTGATACTGGTAATTTGGATCTTTTCTGGCCTGTTCAGTCTAGCTAGCAATTTATCAATTTTATTGATCATCTCAGATAATCAGCTTTCGGTTTCATTTATTTTCTCTCTCTCTCTCTCTCTCTCTCTCTTTTTTTTGGTAGGGCTTCTATTTCATTGATTTTTGCTCTGATCCTTACTATTTCCCTTCTTCTGCCTGCTTTGACATCCATTTGCTCTTTTCCTAGTTTCGTAAGGTAGAAGCTAAGATCATTGATTTGAGACCATTTTTCTTGTCTTTTATAGCCCTTTAGTGCCATGTATTTTTTTCCTAAGAACTACATCTTACAAATTTTGCAATGTAGCATTTTCATTTCCATTCAGCTCAAAATACTTTATCATGTAAAATTTTTTTTTATTTTTGATGCATAGCTTACTTAGAGTTGTGTTATGTTGTTTCCAAATATTCGAAGATTTTCCAGATGTCATTCCAGTATTGATATCTAATTTATTTCTATTGTGATCAGAGAACATTCCTTGTATAACTTTAACTTGAATAGTTTTAAATTTACAGAAACTTATTTTATGGCTCAGAAAACACTTGAACTTCATAAATGTTCTGGTGCATTTGAAAAGAATGTGTATTCTGCTGTGTTGGGTGGAGTGTTCTGGAAATACCAATGAGGTCAGGTTGGTCGTGCTGCTTGTCTTCTGTATTTGTATTGATTTTCTGTCTACCCATTCTGTCAATCATGAAGAGAAGGGTGTATGACTGTACTTGTAGATCTGTCTGCTGCTTCTTGCGGTCCTGTCAGTTTTTGTTCCATGTGTTTTGAAGCTTTGTTTAAGGTGCGTAAGCCTTCGGGTTGTTATGTCCCTTTATGAAATGACTCTCTTCATGCCTGCTAATACTCACTGCTCTGAAATCTATTTTGTTTGATATTACTATATCTGTCTCACTTTTTAAAATTAGTGTTAGCATAATGTATTTTTTTCATCCCTTTACTTTTAACCTATGTGTGTCTTTATGTTTAAAATGGGTTTCTTATAAGCAGCATACAGTTGTGACTTGATTTTGTTATCTCATTGGATAATCTCTGCCTTTTGATTGGGGTATTTAGACAACTACATTTAGTGTGATTGTTGATGTGGTTGGGTTTATATCTACCACCTTACTATTTGTTTTGTACTTGTTCCATTTGTTCTTTTTCCCTCTTGTCTTTTTAAAAAATATTTTTTAGAAGTCTATTTTATTTCCTTTGTTGGTTTATTGGCTGTAAGTCAGTGTGTTGTTATAGTGGCTGCTGTAGTGTACATCTTTACCTTGTCACAGTCTACCTTTAAGTATTATTATACCATTTCATGCATAGTAGGAAAAATTTATAACAGTGTATTTCTGTCTCCCTTCTTGGCATTTTGCTTAGTTGCCATACATTTTACTTCTAAATATGTTATAAACCCTTTAATACATTGTTATTTTTAACAATAAACAGTTTATTATCTTTCAAAGAGATTCAAATAATAATTTAAAGTCATTACATTTACCCATAGAGTTACCATTTCTAATACCTTTCCTGCCTTTGTATGGATCCATATTTCTATCTGGTATAATTTCCCTGGTATAATTTCCTTGCAATATTTCTTACAGTGCAGATCTGGTGGTGATGAGTTCTTGAAGCTTTTGTATATCTGAAAAGGTCTTGTTTGCCCTCAGTTTTGAAAGATACTCTTCTTGGTAAAGAATTCTAGGTTGATAATTTTTTTTCTTTCATTGCTTTAAACATGTTGCTTCATGGTCTCTTAGCTTAAATTGTTTCTAACAAAAAATCGACTGTAATACTCCTTGTTCCTGTTTGTAATGCATTCCTTCCTTTCCTCTGGCTACTTTCAACATTTTTTTCTTTATCGGTGGTTTTAATCCATTCAGTCATGATGTGCCTTGGTGTACTTTTCTTTACATGAATGTATTTGGGTTTCTTTGAGTCTTTTAGATTTGTGGGTTTAGAGTTTTCCTCATATTGGGAAATCTAGGGGCTGGTATTACTTCAAATATTTTTCTGCCCCCTCTGTTTCCTTCAAGGACTCCTACTACACATGCACAGGCTGACAGAAATTGTCCCACAACTTGCTATTATTCTGTTCATGTTTTTCATCTGTTTTCTCTCTGTGCTTCATTTTCAACAGTTTCTATTTTTATGTCTTCAAGTTCACTAATCCTTCCTTCTGCCATGTCTGATCTGCAGTTAATCCCAGCTGGTGTATTTTCATCTTAGATACTATAGTTTTCTCTAGAAATTCAACTTGGGCCTTTTTTTAATATTCCTGTGTCTTTATTTAACATGTTCATTCTTTCCTCTGGCATCTACAACATATGGAATACAGTCATAGTACTTTTAAAAGTGTCCGGGAGGAGAATATAGCTCAGCAGTAGAGTATATGCTTAGCATGCATGAGGCCCTGGGTTCAATCCCCAGCACCTCCATCAGATAAACAAACCTAATTACTTCCCCTCTTAAATAAAT
Organism: Camelus ferus; assembly: GCF_009834535.1. NCBI lineage: Eukaryota > Metazoa > Chordata > Mammalia > Artiodactyla > Camelidae > Camelus > Camelus ferus. The sequence continues at coordinate 104,088,073 of NC_045696.1, forward strand.
AAATTAATTAATTAAAATGTCCTTGTTTACTAATTCTATTCTCTGGGTCATTTCTGGGTTTGTTTCGATGGACTGATGTCTCTTCTCATGTTGGGTTGTGTGAACCTGCTTCTTTGCATGCTTGGTAATTTTTTTTCCCACCATGGTGCAAGATCTATTTTGTATTTTGCCTAATGTCCACTCTGGCTGGTAGGAAGAGCCACCATTTCTAGTCTTAGGTGAGTTCCAGGGGTTGTTCCCTCTAGTTTTTTGACAGTTACTTTCCACACCTTGGATAGTCTCCTCTCCTGTGTGCCCTAATCTGTACTCAGCTGAGTCTTCCAGGAGGACCCTTTGCAAATCTCCATGGTCCTCTCTGTGAGCAGTATTTCTTCCTCTCCTTTCCAGTATTCTGCTCAGCACATTTTAGTTGCCTTGGCTCTTTTCTCTTAGCTCCATGTTCCCAAACCAAGGAGATCACCAATCTGTCAGGTTTCCCATTGTTTGCACTACGGCTTCAAAACTCTCCAAGCAGTCAACTGGGTCATTTATAGGGTTCATCACATTTGTTTCCCATCCTTCATTGCCCATTATGTAATATCTTTAAAACATTGTTTCTTATATTTCATTTAAGTTTTAGTTCTTTCAGGTGGAAGGGCACATTCAGACTATGTTATTCCATCTTGGCTGGAAGCAGAAGCCTTCCTTTTGTACTTCCTTTTGTACACAGCCAGAGTACTTTTCTGATGTTTACAGTGGAAACCCTGGCTGAAACACTGCCTTGCAAGATTAATGTGAAGATTAAATGAGTAAAAGTCTGAGACAGTGCCAGCACCGAGCAAGTATTCAGTTAATGTTGGTGTACTAGTCAGCTTTTGCTGGGGCAACAAACAACCTCCACACCTCAGCGGCTTACAGTAACAAACACTTCTAGCTCATGGGTGTCCTGGTCTATTGGTCTGCTTTATGCTTTAAAGCTGACTCAGCCGTGCTTAGCTCCCTTTGAGCACTAGGCTTTCTCATTCTGGGGCCCAGAATGACAGTAGCACCATTTGAGAAGACAAGAGCATGAGGCCAAATAAACCACTGAAATGCATTTAATGTTTCTGCTCTGATGTGGTGCCTGTTGCATCTTCTCATATTCCACTGACCGAAGCAGGTCACATGGCCATCCTGCAAATCAGTGGGATACCTCTATACTCCATCCCCGGGAGTCCTGGCAGAGAAAGGAAGTGTGATTCTCTTACAGAAGAGGGAGCTGATAACTGGGAATAAAACATAATTTACCACAGCTGGTGATTTTTATTAACATCTTCTTCTGCAAGGAAGTTTCCCTGAACACTTTTGTTCAAAGCAGTACTTTGTTAGGACCACTGGAGTGAACACACCCCTGCCCATTAAATGCGTTTCCTTTATCCTCGGTATGTATCTGTCCTGCACTTGGTTTGTTATTGCCCAGGGGGCTTGGATGACTGAAGGAGGAGCGACGACTCATTCATAGTGGGCTGAAAGGCCTTTGAGACAGACGGATGGTGAGAACTGGCAGTTCAAGGACAGACAGGATCAGTGGTCTGGGCATTGAGTGAATAACTGAATGACTCTCTTCAGTCTTAGGTGCCTGGCTAGCTCAGTTGGTAGAGCATGAGACTCTTAAAAAGTGCCACTTCTATCTTAGGTACTCAGATCTTTATTCCTTATCATGGGTGTAGTAAACAAGGCTCCCATGATACATCTGAGAAAATCAGCCCACCCTTGGAGGATGCCAGTCACTTCCCTTCTTCATCCAAGAATCTACCCTGCGTACCTCAGCCTGATTAATTCTCTCCTCCATCGAACTCCAAGAGCCTTTATTTCAGGGCTTTTCACTTGGCAATGACTGACAGGTAGTTTTGTAATAGGTCTTCTGTTACATTATTTAACTACCATGTGGTTGGAAGACAACGGAACTCAGATTTTCCAAGTGCCTACTTTGTGCCAGGCACTTTACATGTAGCGGCTATTCGAAGCCTTGTGATGACCTGACGAGGCAGGTATTGGTGGCTCTGTTTCACAGGTGAGGAAATAGAGGTACAGAGAGACTAAGTGACTGTTCAAGGTCACATAGCTAGTAAGTGGCAGAGCTGGGATTTGAACCCAGGTCTGCCTGCTTTGCATTGCACTTATGTGGGGTCCTCAGTGGGACTTTAAGTTCTTAGAAAGCAAGGACTACATCTTATATGTCTTTGTATCATCCATAAAATCCAATACAGAGACTGAACACTGGATAAATGTTTAAAAACATTATCAAATGACTTTTTTATAAAGAGAGAAGCAGGTGACCTAGTGCTCCTTGAGTCCTGAAATAAATACTGGGTGTGGTGTTGGAGGAAGTATTGCTTCTCTCAGCTCTTATCAGAGCTGGCTAGGGGGACATCAGGTTGAGGCCACTGTATAGCTGAGAGGATATATAGATAAACAGAGCTTTGTCAGGGCACAGAAGTAAATCCATGAAGTTGCAGAGGTAGAGGGAACTCACACTCACTGTGTGTCTCTATGCTGTGCTTTCACCATTTATTGTCTCATCAAAGGCACATCATATCTTATGGGGTCAGATTTAACAGCCCACTATCATACAGCAATAAATAACAGAGCTGACAGAGAAATGCAAATCAAAACTACAACGAGGTATCACTTCACACCAGTCAGAATGGCCATTATCAAAAAGTTCACAAATGATAAATGCTAGAGAGGGTGTGGAGAAAAGGGAACCCTCCTACACTGTTGGTGGGAATGTAGTTTGGTGCAGACATTATGGAAAACAGTAGGCAGATTTCTCAAAAAACTAAAAATAGACTTACCATATGATCCAGCAATCCCACTCCTGGGCATATATCTGAAGGGAACTCTAATTTGAAAAGATACATGTACCCCAAAGTTCATGGCAGCACTATTTACAATAGCCAAGACATGGAAACAGCCTAAATGTCCATCAACAGATGACTTAATAAAAAAGTTGTGGTATATTTATGCCGTGGAATACTACTGTACCATAAAAAAGAATAAAATAAGTCCATTTGCAACAACATGGATGGACCTGGAGATTGACATTCTAAGTGAAGTGAGCCAGAAATAGAAAGGAAAATACCATATGATATCACTCATATGTGGATTCCAAAAAAAAACAAGGACACAAATGAACTTATTTACAAAACAGAAACAGACTCACAGACATAGAAAACAAACTTATGGTTAACCGGATGCAAAGGGAGTGGGGAGGAATAAATTGGGAGTTCGAGATTTGCAGATACTAACTACTATATATAAAACAGATAAACAATAAGTTTCTTCTGCATAACACAGGGAATTATATTCAATGTCTTGTAGTAACCTATAATGAAAAAGAATATGAAAAGGAATATATGTATTTATATGTATGACTGAAACATTATGCTATACACCAGAAATTGATACAGCATTGTAAACTGACTATACTTCAATGAGAAAAAAAAACCAAAAAAACAAAAGCAGAGCCGGGATCTGAATGTAGGTGTGACTGACTCCAAAGCCCTGAGTGCTGCCACTACACCCCACTACTGACACAGAAAGCACCCACTCTGCTGAGAGGAAGCCAGGTCAAGACATCACTGAAGATGGCTGGCCTGGAGCACATGGGGAAATAATAACTCAGAATATATTCCACTCACACAATTGAAAGTTACCCACTCCACACTATCTGATCTACTGCCACTGAGACTTTTTTTTATTAGCTATTACCTATGTGGTAGTCAAGCATTTCATCTTTTTCTTTGAATTATCTCATTATGTTCCTGACACAGTCTCTCATTCCCTCTGAAAATAAAGTGGTTTAAGATGAAAACTGCAATTACAGTGCCATCTATTAAAAGGATCTGGGATTCCTGTAGTGTTGAAAGGAATGTGTAATTGACAATTAGAGAAAATCATGCTATTGGCCTAAACCATTGATTAGAAGTAAAACTTGGAAAAATATCTCTGCCCAACATCATTTGAAATGTATTATCCAGGGAGCTGGTACAGACTAGAGCATGCAAGAGTCTAGAAGGACCTAGCTGATTTCATGGGCAACATGGCCCTGGAAGGCTTTCCTGGTCCAAGCCTTTATCATCTCTCCTGGAACTTGGCAGTTTAGTCTCCTCTCCCTCACTCACCCCTTTCCTAGTGTTCTCCAAATAACACCCAGAGTGATCGTGGCAATGACTATTGGTTGCCCACTGAAAAGGCTCCCTCCCGATCCCAGAACAGTAGTTTTAGTCCAGCAACAACATATCCAGCCTCACGGATGAATATCTTGGCAGCTGCATACATAACCAAATAAGTCTTGTATTTTACTTAATAGATTTGGTTTTCTGTAGCAGTACGAGTACAAGAATTCCAAAACTATTTTCTATGTTTTCAGGTCTCAACGAATAAATGAATATACCAGTGTTGTCAGGGAATCAGAGTTCTTACTGTGGAGGAGAGGAGACACAACCCTGAAATGGGGCAAAGCAAGCAGATCCCTACAGAGTGACTGGAATTAGAGATACCAGTATTTCTAGCTTGTCCAGTGAAAGAGCCTGGGAGCGCTGACATGACTGGCAATGAGCACACTCCAGCACACAATTTTTGGTTTCTAAAAAGCATTCTTTGTTAAAAGGAATCAGGGCTTCTTGAAGAAACGACTGATTCAGGGACAAGATGAGTCTGGAACATTGGACTGTGACAGAAAATAAGAATATGAATAGATCAAAAGTGCAAGGAGACATCAGGAGGCAGTAAGCATCCAAATATTTGACAGTAATGGCTTATAATCAATTGAGTATAATAAGAATCCATACGTTCATCCAAGTCCATACATACAAAAGCTAAAGGACAGCAGCTCCTTGTTGTAGAATGCCGGCTAATAAATGCAGAAGAAATGACAGTATCAGAAAATTCACCACTTTGCTACCATTCTAGTAATAGAGCCAGGCAGGAATCATCAAGGGATACTAAAACATGTGGCTGAAAGTCTACTGAAGAACAGGATATTTACAGTCTCAATAACTCTCTCCACAAAAGCAATTATTAACAAGAAAGGAAAAATAGAATCTTAGCAGGCACCGTTTTAACAAAACTGATCAAAGTTAACACCACTGCTAATGGGACAAATCAACATCACTGCCTCCTGATATGTTGCACTGAGAAGAACACAACATCACTTCTGTGGTATTTGGGCCCAAAGGACACACCTGAAACTAATAAGGAAGAAATATCAGACAAACCCAAACTGAGGGACATTCTACAAAGCAAGTGGTATGACTTTTTAAAATACCGAAGTTATAGCAGAAAAAGAAAGGATGAGGAATCATTCCCGATTAAAGGAGGCTCAAGAGACCTGATAATTAAGTGTAATATATGACCCTGGATTGGATCCTGGGCCAGAAACAAATTTGCTATAAATTACATTGTTTGGATAATTTTGGAATACAGACTATAGATTAGATAATAGTAGTATTCAGTGTTAAAATTCCTGCCGCACTGCGGATATGTAAAATAATTCTTTGTTTTTAGGAAATATATAAGGAAGTAGGGGAGCATGATGTATGCAACTTACTCTCAACCAGTTCAGAGAGAAGAATGATGACACAAACATGGCAAAATGCTAACAATTGGTGAGCAGTGGTATAAGAGAGATGGCCAAGATTTTCTGCTACTCTTCTGATTGGGAGACAGAGACCAATTCCTTTCTTTAAATCTGAGCTGATCTAATGACTTATTAGACCACCAAAATGTGGGAGAAGTGATGCTCTGGGGCTTCCTTGACTACATGATGAGAAACTTCAAACCTTCAATCTGGACCCCTTGGAAAGCTTTCTCCAGGGGCCTCAAACTGCTATAAGACATCCAGCTCCCTGATACCCCCACACTGAAGAGGCCCTGCCTAGGTGCTCCAGTCAACACTTCCAGCCCAGCTCAGCCTTCCAGCCATCCTCACCAAGATGCCAGACATGTGAGTGAAGCTATCTTGGATTCTCCAGATCATTCCATCCACTAGCTGAATAGCATTCCATGACCTCTGTCAACACCACATGGAACAGAAATCACCCAGCTGAGCTCTGCCCAAATTCTTGACACAGAAAATCATGATACATCATATAAAGGTTGTTGTTTTAAGCCATTAAGTTTCAGGGTAGTTTTTTTTTTTTAAATATAAAGATAGATAACTAGCACTAGGTAGATTGATTAAAAATGGGCATTCTTTGTACTGTTCTTGCAACTTCTCTGTGTTTGATATCAATTTAAATTTAAAAAATTTAGGGCCATAAATTAATCATTAAAATGGGTGTGTATTTTTGCTTAAACCAAAAGCTTTTTCTCGGCAGGAAAATCATTTAGCAATTCCTAAAATCTATGCCAACCTCTAGACCCAAGTTGAACTTTTTGAGTGAAACCTTGTGAGTCAAGACCACGAAGGGGTTTGTTGAGCTTTGATGCTCAATGTGGAAACCAAGACTCATCAAGTGGAAACACACCTGCTAAAATGTGTCGCCTCTGTGCTCTGTCGTCATCAATCCAACTGCTTCTTCTGCTTCTCCTCTGGATCCTCAGCAGCACTTCAACTCAACGTGTCCTAAACCGAACTCACATTCTCACCAACCTGAGCCCCGACCCCCACTAAAGTAAACAAGCAATAACTGGATAAATCACCCAGCCCTCCTTCAGTGTTTGCTAATGGGAGAGTGGCTGCCCCACTGCATTTCGGGATCAGAACCAGAAATCTGGGAGTCACCCTGGATGCCTCCCTCGCCCTTGTTCTCCATCACCAGCTGTGTTGGTCTTGCCTCCTGATCTCTCTCCCATTTGTCCCGTTCGAACCAAGCCATTGCCTCTCACCTTCTAACCACTTCCCCTGGGTTTAATCCTGCCGTCCTGAGAGTTGGTCTCCAGTTCTCTGGGCAGCAGCTGCATTTAAAACACAAATCAGATCATATCACTTCCCTGCTTAAAACATTCAAAACTTCCTTTTGTCCTTGGACTTCCTTCAGGAAGCCATAAAGGAAAACTTTAAATTTAACTAGAAAAAAATGTGTCAAACTCTCTGAGGCAAAAATGAATACATATAAATTCTCATAAAGCAGGCTAAAAACAAAGAACAAATTGAAGGGAAATATTTGCAACACCATGCGACTAACCAAGAGCTATAGTCCTCATTATATAAAAGACCTAGCAAATCAACAAGAAAATGATCAACATCCAATAGCAAAATGGGTTTCAAACACAACAATTTAGTTCACAATAAAGAGAACAGTGGCATGTAAATACACAAAAAAGATGCTCCACTGCCCTCATAATTAAATAAATATGAAACTAAGGAAAAAAAAAAAAAGAGGGGGAGGGTATAGCTCAAGTGCTAGAGCACATGCTTAGCATACATAAGGTCCTGGGTTCAATCCCCAGCACCTCCTCTAAAAGTAAGTAAGTAAACCCAATTACCTTCCCCTACTAAATTTTTTTTTAAAGAAACAAACAAAAAAGTTGCCTATCAGGTTGGCATAGATTAAAAATTTTGAAAACACACAATGTTGATGAAGATATAAAGACACAGGCAATTTCCTATAAGGTTTGTATAATCATGGTTACAGATCTCAGGCACCCTTACTGTCAGAAGCCATGCCCTACATCATATGAAATATACTAAAATACTCATATGTCCTATATTAAAGCATAATTTTTACTGATACTGAAATACTGAAAGCATTTTTATAATTTTGCTTTTGAAATTACTTGGCTGTAAGTAATTCTTATGACGGGCTATTTAATTCATGACATCTGATTTCTCAACATTATACATAACTTGCGAATTCTCACAAAATGAGCCAAATACATAAACTACAAATTGTTTTCAAATATAATGAACTTTTCACGAAGAATACAAATAATACATTGTAGAGATATTTAATGAAATATTTATTTATCTCAAATTTGCAGTTTCCCTTTGTGTCAGGAAATTAATCCATACTGTTGAGTGCCCATTTTCCTAGGCCCCTGATGATAAGCCATGCCTATAGAACATTTTGATGGTGAAGGGGCCCTGGACAAACATCTCTGGAGGACAATTAGGCCATACCACTCAAAATTATATAGGTGCATGCTTTTCACCAAGAAATTCCACTGAAGTGAATTTATCCTGCACATATACTCACACATGTGCCCGCAAATATCTTTATAAGAGTGTTCCTGGCTACACTATAACAATAAAAAAAAAATGGAAAGAACTGAAAGTATCTGTCAATCAGAGATTGAGTTAAATACATAATGGCATGTCCACGCATTGGGGTACTGGGCAGCCCTTGAAATAAATGATGTATATCCAACTACGCCGATGTTGAAAAGTCTCTATTGTCTTGCATTTTCAAGTGTATTGTCAAAGGAACAAGTGAAGGTCCAAAACACCATGCATAGAACCGCATCCTCCGTCCACTCTCACACTAGCTGCCTTTTAGAAGAAGCTATATATGCATACACGTGTGTGTGTGTTTGTGAAATACTTCTGGAAGCATATATGAGAAAGTCTGACAGTGGTTATCTTCATGGAGTGGGACAGGGATGGGGGAGGACACTAAGTTTTCTTTGAATACAATCCATGAGTTATTTTCATCACCATTTAAGGAAGGGGTGAGAAGGGAAGGAGGCTGGGAAAAGGGAGGAGAAGGAAAACCAAATTCCTAAACTGGACCACAAAGTTCACATGATCAGGCCCTTCCATGATGCTGAAAGGCTTCGTCTCGTGTTCCGTGCCCTCCTGTCCTCCACGCTCTAGCTCACTGGTCTCTCAGGGCTGCACATTTCCAATGCTCCCTCCCGTCTCTGAGTCTTCACACATGCTGTTCCTTCTGCCTGGAACTACCCCCATGAGCACACATACTTCATTAACTTCTTCTTCTTCTTCTTCTTCTTCTTTTTTTTTTTTTAAGTATTTGCTGTTGGGTTTTCATTTGGCAGGTTGTATGTCACTTCATTAAATTTTACTTCTCTTTCCGATGATTTCTCGCTCCTAAGGGAGGCTTTCCCTGACCTCTCAGGCTGAGCCGGACTCCACTGTTACTCACTCTTAAAACTCCCTATGCTTTTAAAGTGTGGCACTCATCACAGCTTAAAATTCTGTACCTGTGGGTTGTTTCATGCCTGGTTCCCTTAGTAAATTGCTGAAAATCATATTCCTGTCATCCAGAGCCGTGTCTGACACATAGTAGGTGCTATGTCAATATTTAATGAGTAAATGAATCACCTACAGAGGAAGTGGGGGGGAAGTCTCCCCTGTGGAGGTACAGGGCATTGTTTATCCAGCGATTCCTCTTCTGTTCTTCCCACCCCCTTATTCTGAGCTAACAACTTCGCCTTCATCACAGAAAATCACTTCACAAAGGGCTTTCCCTCCATGCTGTCAGAACACCCAAGAATGAACACTGTCTTGTGGAGAATGAGGAAGGGTGTCAACAGCCTTCATTTTAATAATCTTAGATTTTTGTTGATGTCATGGTCTTTGGAATTCAACAAAATAAAAGCTCATTTTACATTGGACAACATTTTGTCACACATATGTAAGAAAGCTTAAAATAAATTTTAAAAGGAACAACTATATAGACCAAACAAAGGTAAAGGATACTTCCATTGCCAATATGGCCAAAGGACCTGATCCTCCCAGAGAAAACAATGAAAACTTTGGATAAATATACCAAAAACAAACAAACAAACAAACAAAAAAAACCTGAAGACGCTGAACAATGAACAAAAGCAGGCAGATTCTGGGAGACGTCTATACTTGGAAAAAATGAATGACACAGGGCGAGTTACTTACAAGTATGGCTTTTAGTGTCAAAGAAAGCCTAAGTCAGCAGGTAAGTCTCTGCTGGAAAAGCTTGCTTTTTGGTCTGAAAAAGTAGAGGACAGAGTTCAAGGCAAAGGTAGCCACTGAAAAGTGAAGGCAGATCCTGTAAAGGAGAGAGCCAGAGAGAGGAAGTTCCAAATTCAGTGCATAATCTCCACTCACATCTCTGGAACCACTGACCCATGCATGCCTTGGGCAGACTGTGAGCAGCCTCCTTAAGGGAAAAATGAGGTGAACCAAGGTTTGAGCTGCTACTCAAGAGAGAATTTGCAGTTGAAATCCAACAAAGGTAATTACCTGCTAAGAAACAAGTGAATAAACTTCCAAACTAGAATCTTGAATCTCTAGAAAATGAGATGCACAATGTTGGGGATAACAATTCAAATTTATTTGAAATACAAAGATCAGGAGAATTTAACCCATCCTCAAGAAAAAAGAAAATTAAGATAAATTAAAATAAAACTGAGATGACTCAGATGTTCAAATGAGCATATAAGGATTTTAAAGTAGCTTTTATAATTACGATTCTATACTGTAAGTCTACACAAACTCTTCCAGGAAATAGAAGAGTGAGGAGCACTTTCCAACTCATTCTATAAAGCCAGCATCACCCGGATACCAAAGCCAAAGACATGGCAAGAAAAGCAAACCACAGACTAATATGAACATAGATACAAACATTTCTTTAAAAATTTAGAAAGTGAAATCCAACAGACTATTAAAGAACAGAATACATCACAACCAAGTGAGGTTTATCCCAGGAATGCAAGATTGGCTGAACATTCAAGAGTCAATTGGTGTAATTCTCAATGTCAACAGGCTAAAGAAAAAACTATGTGATCATATTAATAGATACAAAAAAAGGCATTTGAAAAATCAATTTTCATTTATGATAAAAACTCTCAGCAAACTAAGAATTAGAAGGAGACAGAGGGAAATTTCTCAACCTCAGAAATGCTACCTACTAAAAAACTACAGCTAAAAATCTCATACATGTTGGTAAAAGATTAAAGGCTTTCCCTAAAGAATGGAAACAAGAATGTCCACTCTCATCACTCCAACCAACATCATACTGTACACCCTAGCAAGAGCAATGAGGCAAGAAACAAAAATGAAAGGCATTTAAATGGGAAAGAAAGAAATAAAACTGTCTTTATTCGCCAACAAAATGATCATCTAGGTAAAAACTTCCAAAGAATCAACAGAAGAAAATCTGTTAAGACTAAGTGAGATAAGCGATATCAGAAAACACAAAGTCTTAATATAAAAAGCCATAAAGTACATAGGGATAAAAATTTTAAAGTGTGTACAAGATTTGGATGAGAGAAGTCAAAGAGGACTTAAAGAAGTAGACAGATACACCATATTCATAAATTAGAAGACTCATTACCAAGATTCAACTCTGCCAAACTGATGTCTAGACTCAATACAATCCCAATCAATATTCCAGGAGGCTTTTTAATTGACAAGCGGATTCTAAATTCAAATGGTAAAACAAAGAATCTGTATTAGCCAACCCATCTGAAAAGGAAGAATAAGTTAAAGGACTCATGTTACCTGGTTTCATAACTTTCTATAAAGCTATAATAATCAAGACAGTGTGGCATTGACACACATACAGATCATAGAGACATAGATCATTGGAACAAAGCAAAGCCCAGAACTAGACCCACTCATATACAGTCAATTATTCTTCAACAAATTTACTAAGGTAATTCAATGGAGAAAACACAGTCTTTTCAAAAAAAAAAAAAAAAGAAGAAGAAGAAGAAGAAGAACCTTGATCTTAAACTTGCACCATGTACAAAAATTAATTCAGAATGAATCATAGAGTTCATGTGAAATCTTTCTGATCTAACCTCTAGGCCAAGATTTCTTAAAAGGGGACACAAAAAGCCTGAACCTTACAAGAAAATTTGTAAATTGGACTTCTTCAAAATGAAAATTTTCCTTTCTTTGAATGACAGTTAAGATTATGAGAAGACAAGCCACACTGGGGAGAAAAATGTGCAGAACACATATCTGATCAGGGACTTGTATCCAGAATTTATGAAAAACTCTCACAGATCAGTAATAAGAAAATAAATAAGTCAGTTTAAAAAATGGGCAATAAAATCTGTATATGTACAAAAATATAGAATGTTAATAGAAGTATAAATTACTTTTTTTTTTATACTTAAGGGTTTTAAAGTGGGGTCTGGGAGACCTTCATCATTTAGGAGGGTGGGCTGGAAAAAGCACTGGGCCATAGCTGAATGGGGGCACCCAGTGGGGTGTGTGTGTGTGTGTGTGTGTGTGCGTGCATGTGTGTGTTGTGGGCATCCAAGGTCGCTGGAAGGTCAGGATAATAAGATGGTTTCTTTCCCGTGGCTTGCTTTCTTTCATTTGTGTATGCATTTTTCCCTTCTGCTGTCAGGCCTCCTCCCCGGCTCTGCCTCTAGGATGCTCATCATCCCTCCTGCCCTTGCCAGGGCTGCCTCTGCCTCTTCATCTTCATCCCTTCTTTTTCAGGACCATCACAGTCAGCCACCTGCTCTCTGGCCAGAACTGCTGTATTTCTCCATTCGTCTATCAGGGGAGAGCCCTGAGCCACGGTGGAGCATGCCCGGACTGCAAATGCATCCAATTAAAAAAAAAATAACAGGGCTCTCGGGATAAACAGCAGCACCTGTACAGAGAACAGCTGCTCTTTAAGAATTCCTCCATATCTAATATCTCACTTAAGCCTTAGGATTGCCCTGGGCAGTGGGATGAGAAATCCTCACTTTACAGGGAAGGAGACTCCTGCCTGGAAGAGTCTTCCTCACTGCCATCAAAGCAAGCAAGGACAGCACCTTGCTCAAAGAATATCGGATGTCTCAAAGGAGATGGGGAGCACTAAAGGGGTGCAGATTTTGGAACTAGAGAAACTGAGGTCTGAGTTGGCCTCCACTTGCCAGCTGTGTGACTTTAGGCAAGTCACTTACCTTCTCTGAGCTTTCATTTCTTAAGCTTTGCTATGATAACACTACCTGCCTCCTAGGGCTATTAATGATGATCAAATGCACAACGAAGATAAAATTCTTCTACAAGGAACTCATTTGATTTCCTTCTCTGTGAAGACAAATCTGCTTCATTGTGATTTTTTTTATTGGGAGTGTCTTTCCTCACTCATTTTATTTTTAAATACTAAAACCTAAACATTCAAAGCCTGATGTTATGTATATAGTTAAAAATGGAACTATCCTCCCCACCAATTATTTGAAACTGTTCTTTTTCTTCTTTGTTTTATCTACTTCCCATCCCCTACTCCCTCCTTCTGGCCCCCTGCACATAATCACACACCCTTAGCCTATGAAGTTTCCCTGTGCTTGAGTCTAACTCAGAAAAAATCCACCAAAGAAAAGGGAACACTTGTTCACTGTTGCTAGGAATGTAAATTGGTGCAACCACTATGGAAAACAGTATGGAGTTTCCTCAAAAAATTCAAAATAGAACTACCATATGATCTAGAAATTCCACTGCTGGATATATATCCAAAGGAAAACCAATCACTATTTTGAAGAGATACCTTCACCCCATGTTCACTATTGCACTATTGACAATAGCCAAGATGTAGGAACAACTGACGTGTCCACTGACCAATGAACGGATAAAGAAAATGGAATGTTATTCAGCCATAAAAAAGAAGGAAATCCTGCCACTTGCAACAACTTGGATGGATCTTGAGGGCAGTAGATTAAGTGAAATAAGTCAGAGAAAGACAACCTGTGCATTCTCACCTATATGTAGAATCTAAAAAAGCTGAACTCAGAAATAGAGAATAGCATGGTGGTTCCAGGGCCTGGGGGTTGGGGGTAATGGAGAGTACAAACTTACAGCTATAAGATGAGTTCTGGAGACCTAGTGTACAGCATGGTGATTATAGTTAAAATATTGTATTATACAATTGATAGCTGTTAAGAGAATTGATAGCTCTTAAATGTTATCACCACACACACATGGAATTATGTGAGAGAATGGAGGTATTAAGTAACCTCATTGTGGTAATCATTTTGCAGTATATGTGTGTATCAAATCATCAAATTGTATATCCTAAATTTACACATGATATATGTCAATAGCTCAATAAAACTGGAAAAGAAAAAAAATCCACAGAGTCATTGCACGGCAATTATAGGAGAGAGAGAATTTCCTTAATAAATGCCACCTGAACACAACTGAAGGCGGTGCTGTCCGAATGGGAGGAAGAAAGAATAGTTCCCAGGAGACAGAATTAACTTTGCATAAAGTTCTCATAAATCCAGACACACTTATGCCTCTAGGCCTGCCGGGTCTCCACACAAGCTCAGAACCATCCCTGCTAAGGAAATCAAGGCCTGGGTGAACAGGGAGTCTGGGAGGCCGCGGTGCTGTGGCCGTCCCTGTCCTATGTCCCCCACATTCCTGTCCACAAAGCCCCCCTTTGATGTCCCCGACAAGGGCCTCAGCCTCGGGCCCATCTGGGCTTGGCTGGGAGGGAGAGAGGTTGCCAGGCGGACACAAAGCAAAGGCCTGACCCAGGCCTCGGAAGGCATCCCCTTCATTGTTCTGAGGGAGGCCCAGGGCAGCCCCAGGCTGGGGGAGGGGAGCTGGTGGGGCCCAGCTGGCTGGCGGCACCCTGGCCAGACAGATGGCGAACAAAGGGGAAAGACAAAGGAGGTGAAGGCCCCAGGGCAGTCCCCACCGAAGGCCCCCACCTGACCCTCTGCCTCAGACCATCCTGACAGGGGCAGGCGGCTGCCCCCCTGTGTTGGCCTGCCTGGGCCTGACCCCACCAGTTTCTTCATTTAAGTCACAGCCAAATTTTAACCCCCATTTTACAGATGAAGAAACTGGGTCTAAGAAATAAATGACTGTCCAAGGTCACAAGTCAGGATTTAAAACAAGCAGTCTGTTTCCAAGTCCTATATTCTTGATCTACCTCACTGGATTCTTTCTCTATGGTAAACATGGAGCTCTTGGCCCCTTGCACGACTTCTAACCTCAGTCAGAAAGATAAAACACTAAAAATTCCTCAACCTGTGTTATCAAAAGCCAGGAAATATCAGAATTCTCAATGGGGAAAAATGAATCAAGTTACCAGATTTCTTGACTAAAGGTATTCATATCACAATAAAATGTGTGTTTTCAGATGTTTAAAATCATTGTTTTCCAAAAGAGAGCGTTTTGACCGCACACAGTTGTGCTGAAGCACAACCAATCTGAACTACCGCCAGCTCCACTGAACACATTTTGCAAACACCTAGGAGGTGGTCTGACCAATGACTGTGTGGCACTCCTCCTGGGGTTTTTGCCAATTCCAGGGCTCCCTGGTACCACTGAGGAGGAAGCGTGGTGACTCGAGGTGGCTGTCGTGCAGCACACACAAGCAGACTCGAGGGGTGCCTCCAGCACAAGCTCTGTCTCCATGAAAAGGAAGAGAAATAGAGCCATTAGAGGGAGTGGAGGTGAGACAGCGAGGTCTATCATATTATTGAGTGCCAGGATTTTGCAGCCCCCATTGACTCCTCAAGAAAGCAGCATCACCTCCATTTTACTGACGAGGAAAATGGGGGCTGGAGCTGGTGACATGATGAAGGGATATCTGTGTGTCTTCTCTGCCAAAGATCGAGCCCCCTTCTTTGGCTAGTAGCAACCCTGGTCCCACTCACAGTCAGCCGTGACTCAGGTGAGGCTACCTGGCTCCCGGTATGGGCACTTGACCCAGCTGAGCCTCTCACCACCGTCAGTCCCTAGGACACAGCAGTGGGCTCAGGGGTGTGCAGGTGACCCAGATCAGCCACGGAGACTCAGTCCTGGGGCTTCTGCTGGCTTCTTGGCCTTTTTTTTTTTTTTTTTTTTGGTTCATTCTAAAGTAAATTCTAGACACATTATCATTTTATCCTCAGATAAGGGATTGTAAAAAACATTACCATAATACCATTATCACACATAACAAAATTACAGTGATTTCTTAAAATCGAATACCCAATCCATGTTCATGGTTCCCTAGTTGTGTTAAAATGTCTCTTTATAGTTGGTTAGTTCAAATCAGAATCCAGTTAGGTTCCTTTTGCACATAGCTTATGTGTCTCAGTGTATTTTAAATTTATTTTAATCTATAATACTAGCTTCTTTCATTCTTTACCCCACATCATTTATTTATTGGAGAAACAGAGTCATTTATCCTGTAGAATTTCCAGCCTTGGCAGGTGGTATCCTCCCAGTGCCTCTTAAAATGTTCCTCTATCCCTCGTACTCTCTGTAAAGCGGTAGGAAGGTCTAGAAGTGTGGTTTGATTCAGGGTCAATTTTAGGGGTAAGAATACTTCACAGTGTGGCATGGACGTTCCATGACATCGTACCTGGGTCACATCCCGTCTGGATGCTGAATTTTGGGAGATGTTAAAATGGACCAGGGGGTTCATTATCCATCATAATGCCCCCTCACCTTTCACTTCATGGTTTTAACAGCATTGATGATTGTGGCTTAGATCCATTATTTCAATAGGAGTGACAAAATGGTGGTTTTCTAATCTAATCATGTTTCTTTCTTTTATTCGCCATGATTCTTCTATAAACTTTTCCCCATCATCTCTTCGATTGCTCTGAAATATAATCCATCCAGTAAAGACAGGATACGTGCTTGTTTCTTTCCCTTCATGTACCTGTTTTCAGAATAAAGATTTATTGCCTACCAAAATTAAACAAACAAAAAAAGTCCCAATATATTTTTCACAAGTATCATTTAAAGAGGATTTAAAGCATACATGATATTTCAATAAATTATCTTCATTATTCTTTTCGATGCTCAGACTGTCTCATCTCTGGCCACAGAGCCCTTTCAAATGGATTCTACATCCTTTCCACAGGAACCAGGGAGTCCTGAGAGCTTCCTTATTTTCTGGCACAAGATGTCCCAGGCTTATCTTGGCTACATCCTGCCCTAGCCTGGAGTCTGTCATTTTCCCAAGGAGCCCTGGTTCCTTTCGGTGGTAAATGGTGCTTAAAAGAACACAAGCATTTAAAAAGCCCTTCTCCTCTGGAAGTGATGCAGACAAGCAGTTCCCACAATCGCTGGTCAGATCTTTTCTGGTGCAGCCAGGAGAGACAGATGCTGCAGAGAAACCTCACTGCTTTCAAGATGTTGGCCTCTGGCTGGCCTTGCCGGAAAGGACCATGGAGAAAAGCCCAGAAAAACCAAGCCCAGCTGTCTCCGCATCCTTCCCGCAGAGCAACTGGCCAAGATCTGACAGGTGTGAGGCGGGGGGGTTTTCCTGGAGACCTGCATCCTCTGCTCACCAAGCTGATGTCTCAGACAAAGCGTGCCAGGCTTCCTCATGGAGGATCTAACAGTGCTGTTCTGTAACCATGTCTGTGTGGGACAGGAGAGGTGGGTGCCCCTAAGGGCTTTGGTAAGGACTTTACAAACAATGTAAATCTCACATCCGCCCTAGGAGCTAAGTACCATTTCTGTCCTCACTGTACAGATGAGGAAAATGAGGCTCAAAGAGGTTAAGTCACGTGGTTGAGGTCACCACATGATATGTAAGTGTATGGGCTACAATGTGACCCAGGCCTCTTGGACTTCATAATGAATAATGAAGCTCCCTATGCCTGGGGAGGGAGGTACTGGTACAATACCAAAAACACTAGCAGCAGCAACTGAAATTGCTAAATGCCACTCTAATATCCAACCTCCCTTTCTTTCTTATTATTGAATCTCTGCTTTTATTCTGGAGAGAAATGGGCACACTTGAGAGACTATATTTCCCAGCCTCCCTCACAGTTAGGGGCAGCCAATGAGATGTAAGCAGAAGTTGTTGGCCGTGAATTCTGGGTAAGCTTCTTATAAGGGGACAGACAACTGCAGGGGACCCATTGCCCTCCTTGCTCCTAGCTTCCTGCTTACATCGTGGCCAAGACGACTAGAGCTCCATTGTCATCCTGGATCATAAAATGGTGTTGAACATGGAAGCCTGGCACTGAGGATTGGGGAACAAAAAGACAGAAGGAGCCTGGGTCCCTGAAGGTGAGGAACGGCTATGCCAGGCTGGACTGCCTGTGCCCAAGAGTCTCTCCTCGAATGATTCTATTCAGGCTCCCCTGAACTCTCTTCTCAACTAGGCCCTGACTTTTGAGCTTCTGTGTTCATCTCTGCATTGTCCAGTTTTAGCAAGATCCTGCTAAATCAGTTTAGCAGACCCCTCCCACCCCATCAATATCTGATCACTCTTGATATCAGATCAGCTTCCTCATCTCCACTATCCTCTAGGTGATGTCTGATCACACTGGCCTGCCTTCAGCAGGAAGCCCCTTAGGCCGTTTTAGCCAGAATCCTCCTTTAACCCTGATGTTTGTTTTTAATAATTTTCTATCCACTGACCCCCCCCCCCAACAACACTGCTTGTTGGCTATTAACCCCCACTTGTCCTTGTATTCAGAGTTGAACTGGATCTCTCTCCCCTACTACACAACCCTGTGTAGTGGCCCCCCTTGAATAGAATCTTCCTTAACCGACTGTCCCGAGTAATTTTTTCTTTGACACTCATCATTGGACTTCATTTATGGGAGAGAGAAACAGAACTCTGTCTTGCTTAAGCCATTTATTTGGGTATGTTGTTCAGGGCAGCTGAGCCTAATCCAAATAGATGTAAGCAACAACATCAAACGCAGAAGCAGTGCAGAATTCTGGATTTTCGGTGATGCCCCACCTCAGAGGTTATCAGCCTTCCTGAGAACACTTTCCTTTTATATGACAAATATTTTGCAAGGTTCCCTTTATCATTCTGAAATAAAAATCAATCACATGCAATATATCCAAATCAATTTAATGTCCCAATTCTAACGTTATGTTAGGAGGAATAAAAATAATTTGTAAAAATACGTATTTCAATTTATAAATGCTCAGGTGCAATTACACCAGCAGACACAATGAGGCAGTCGTTAGATGCCAATACCTATACATAATATCATCGTGCGTGTGGCAGCCTCCAATGCAGCTGGCTTACACGGGTATTTTTATTAAAATACAGGAGTGGTTTTGACATTCTGAAATGGCAAACAACTCTCAATAAAGTTTCAGTCATAATGAAACAAAGCATAGTCTTACCTCGATTTACACCGTTAGATGCATTTCTAGAAAACACAGTATTAAAACCACACAAAAATACTTTGCGTTTATATAAAAAGCAAAGTTCCAGGATGAGCTAATTAGGAACAGGGTATTTTTTTTCTTCAGCTACATGAGTTTCTGGTAGAACACGGAGAATTTGTGTGGGGTGTAGGACAGCTTTGTTGTATGGGACTGTCCCACACGTTGTAGGGGACAGTGCACCCCTGCCACACCCGCCAGGACTCCCCTCCAGTCAACCCAGCACTAAGAGCACGGCTCAAACTTCCCCAGTGCCCCCTAGTGTTGAAAACTGCGGGAGGAGCACGGCGGCAAACATCACCTCTGCAGTCCCACAAAGAGCTGTGCTTTCTGCTCTCTGCTTCTGCTGGAACCCCAGGGAGACTCTGGGGGCAAGTATCATTGTCCCCACTTGACAGACAAAGCAGCAGAAGACCCTGGGAAATTGCTGATGCTAAAAGAGCTAAGCGCTGAGCTCCTCAACACTTAAATTCCAAATCTCTAAGAGATCTAACAAGGAAGTGGCAACCATCAACACAACTCTATTTTATACACAAACACCTAGCCAAGCCAGTGCTGTACATTTTTCTTGTAAGACACTTGCCCATTAACCTGGGTTGGCTAATTAATCTTTGGGTGATATGAAATTATAAGCTAATCATGCTTTGCTTCATTGTAAGAATAGAGAGGATACGCCTTTGTGGTAGATTTCCACTAACAACTTCTCAGCCTGAAAAGCCACATGGATGAGCAGGAACTCTCTTTAAACTCACAGTCCTAAGCCAGCCCTTGGCCGATACAGTCAGTTGCAAGAAGGAACTTATAGGAGTTCCCAAGAACAGTGACATGAGGGGAATCAGTACAAAACACACCAAAATTCATATTTCTGCTATCAAGAAACTGACCAACTTTTTAATCTTCCGACACTAGCTTGGTTTTGCAGAGCTTTGGGCATGGCAAACTTACATTGTGATCTCTCTCCTTCCCTCCTCTGTAGGCAATGGGTGAACTCAACTTACTGATAATTCCTCTCTCACTGTTTCCATATATGTTTTTCATTTTAAAATAAAGAAAAATGCTTTCCTTATCCAATTCGGTCCTTTGCACACAAGTTTTGGCTTTTTTTTTTTTTTTTCTTGGAACAGCAAAGACTGAGGCTGGCATGAATTCCTTGAAGGAGAAGTCTGACAGACAAAGGGTTTCAATGAAGGTGCAGTTTGACCGCTTTCCTCCAACTGGGCAAAAGAGAAGGCCCTGAAGGGCGCTGCACGTGCTGACTTTCCGCTGGGTAGCAGGCTTTCTCACAAGTGTAAATCACATTTAATGCTCAAAGCATTACTGGGGCAGGTATCACAATTCTCACTATATAGATGGGAAAAATAAGAGAAGACGACTTGCTTCAGTTCCCAGAGCGGGTGCTAGGCTCAGGATTTGAACCCAGATCTGTCTGAGCTAGGAAACCACCATGATTCTAACACAGCCTTTGATAATTACCTATTGGCACAGCCTTGCCTTCCTCCACCTCCTCACAGGGGGCAGAGTGTTCACTGCCCAGCAGGAACAATTCTTTGTGTGGCACAAAGTGCTGGACTTTCTGCCCTTGTACTCCGTCTCAGTCTCCAAATCTGAAACTCCAGGGGTGCAATTGTAACTGCAAATTCTGCCCACCGAGTCCTTTGGAAAGCAGCTCTCTCTCACAATTACAACCCAGTACAATTATATTGGTCTTTCACTATAAACAATGAAGAACTGTTGGAAGGAAAGTCTAAATTCCAGCTCTGCCAGGATTTCTCTGTAACTCAGTAAACATTGCTGAATATTAATAAATGAATAAACAGGAAAACTGATGAATGTGTTCTGTGCTTCCACAGACTGAGAACACACTCTCGGTGATGGGGCCGAGGGAGCCGCCGGGACAGGCTGACTGCAGCCATTGGCTCTTCTTCCCATCCCACCTGCTTTAAAGGGAAACCCTCTGGGAACAGAGGAAATTGTACCAATAAACACAATATTACTTTAAATCCTTGATTTCCTGTATGACATAGCAAAGTATTTACTCTAATGCCCACTCATGTCAGCATGAAATCCCATCCCCGAAAAGGAGAGGAGGTAGAGGGAGATAAAAAGAGGGCATTTATTACAACTGCAATTAGAATCGGAATCAAATTATTTTAAAGATACAATGTCAATATTTTACAAACTATTCCCTTACGGGGTAGAGAATCTGGGAGCACCCAGCTGCTGTTTTCAACTTCATAATTGCATTCTGGCTAAATTATAGCTTTAAATCATAGAATTATTAATATGCAGCCCACATTTGGTCCTATACAACCAGTATCAAATTAGTATCTTTCTTAGAGGACAAATACCTAATGGTAAATATATTTATTCAAATTACATTTAATTTGTCCTCTCTCGTCACAGAAGACTATAAAATAATTCTTTATTTCTCTCCATGTTTTAATGTTTGTAATTTACCAGGCCCTCAGGCAGCTCCCAGATTTTCTTTAAATGTTAATGCAACGAATTTTCGGGGGTGCTTCTCTGTGGGAGCATGCTCTTTCCAGGTTCCGCGGGTTCTGGGTGCCAGCTCCTGGGCTCAGAGGGGAAGAACCCGATGCAGAACCCAGGAGACCCACGGTGCTGCGAGCACCACAGCAGCTGCCGGGCGCCCCCTAGAGCTTCTGAAGGGCAAGACGCCTTATTTTTATGTCAGTCAAACTAATTCCATTTCTGAAGCATTTTCAAATACGCGTTTGGACTGAGAGAAACGGTGGGGCCGATTTCTTTTTTTTCCTAAGATATTTTTCACGTAAGTTATAAATTGGGTTGCATTGGTAATCATTTTCTAGTGGTTTCAGGGGTGGAATTATCAGCTGTTTAAATGCCTTGCAACATACTACTTCTATGGTCTTCCTTCCCAAAGTGCATAACCTCAATCTAATCATAAGGATAAAATAAGACAAACTCAAATTATGGGTCATTTTGCCAAAGAATTGGTCTGTGAAAAACATTAGTGTCTTGAGAGTGAAAAGCTGAGACATGCTCCAGAGTGAGGGAGACTAAAGAGACATGAAAACTGAATGCAACAACATGTGATTTTAAACCAGATCTTTTTGCTCTAAAGGGCATTACTGGGACAAGCAACCATGTTTGCATATGCACTGTACATTAAATAATAGTATTGTGTAAAAGCTGCTCTTCCTGAATTTGATTGTCGCACTATTGTTATACAAGAGAATGTCCTTGATCTCTGAAATTTACTCTTAGTTGAAAAAAACTAAAAAAAAAAAAAAAAAAAACCAAACATGAAATGAGAATGTGTATATAATATGCGCATTATATTCATTTCACATTGTTGCTTTAACAAAATACCACGAATTTAGCGGCTTTAAATAACACAAGCTTTTTATCTTACAGTTCTGGAAGTCAGAAGGCTGACATGGGTCTTACTGGGCTAAAATCCAGTAAGGACTAAGTTCCTTTCTGGAGGATCCAGGGGAGAATGTGTTTTCTTGCCTTTTCCAGCTCCTAGGGGTTGCCCGCATTCTTTGGTTCATGTTGTCCTTCCATTTTCAAAGTCCATAACGGCCAGTGGAGTCTTTGTCACAATGCCATCTCTGGTTCTGACTCTTCTGCCTCCCTTTTCCCCAATTTATAAGGACTCTTGTGATTACCTTGGACCCACCGGGGTAATCCAGGCTAATCTCTTTAAGTCCGCTGAGTTGCAGCCTTAATTTTTTCTGCATCATTAATTCCCCCTTGCCATGTAACATACTATATTCATAAACTTGAGGGATTAGGATGTAGATATCATTGGAGGCCATTATTCTCTCTCTCTCTCTCTCTCTCTCACACACACACACACACACACACACACAGAGAAAGAAAAAGAGAGAAAGCAAATGTATTAAGATGTTAACAAGTTAACCATAAATGAAGAGTGTATGGGAGTTAACAGTAAAATTCTTGCAAATTTTTGTGGGTTTAAAATTTTTTCCAAAGAAAAAATTCAATTAAAAAGAAAACAAAACCTTACAATAGTGCTGGATATTTCAAGCAACCCAAATTCACAGTCTCTGATCTGAATTCGGAAGCTCTGAGCACTTACTGTGTTTAGCTTCAAAGGCCCGCCTGAACTGTCCCAAGGCTCTTCACAGCCTCTGCTTCCCCCTTGCTGTAACTGTCTGTCCATCAGCATCCCTTCACTCCCTCTGCACTGTTTCACCTGGGGTGGCTCATGTGCCGGGCTCTGGGCTAGGTCCTGAAAGGCAACACAGGGAGGAGGGCTCTGCCTTCTGA
This sequence comes from Camelus ferus, assembly GCF_009834535.1. Lineage (NCBI taxonomy): Eukaryota > Metazoa > Chordata > Mammalia > Artiodactyla > Camelidae > Camelus > Camelus ferus. The sequence continues at coordinate 104,111,354 of NC_045696.1, forward strand.
GATCCTGGAGTCAAGTGCAGCCAATGCCAAGGTGCTGTGAGATCAGCAGGACCCAACCTGGGCCTGAGGGCAGGGAGGCGAGGAGTGGGACAGAGATAGCTTTGCAGGGAGGTGATGCGAGTTAGTAACTGGGTGGAGAAGATCAGTGAGGAGAAGACGTCCTATGTGGAAGAACAGTGCGGGGGAAGTGCTTGGAGGCTTGACAGCACATGGCCTGTTTGAGAAAATCAAGTCAATCGGTCTGATGGGGGGACAGCAGATGTTGGAGGGCAGACAAGGCTAGGCCACGCAAAAGGGTAGCTTTGCATGGGATTTCTGCAGTAAGGAAACTGCTTTGATCCTGAAATTCCTGGGGAGGCACCATAGGGATTTTTATTATGGAATATTTACTAAGTGAACACACACACCCAAATATGTGTGGTAGGCACCTTTGGAAGTGGCTGTGGGTGATTCCTCCCTCCTGGTGTTCATACTCTTGTGCAGTTCCCTCCCCTGGAGGGTGGACTAGGCCTGTGACTTGCTTCCACTGAGAAGAATATGGCAAAAATTGTGGGCTGTCACTCCCAAGATTAGTTTATAAAGACTGGCAACCCCAGCTGACACTGCAGCCCCTGAGAAATGGTGAGATAGTAAGTATTTGTTGCTTTAAATTATTCACTTTGGGGGTAATTTGTTATGCAGTGATAGATTAGAAGAAAAAATTTTTAAATCATCAGACCCACCAGTGGCTTAGAGAAATAGAGCATCGGTTCCTTCAACGCCTCCTATGTGACTTTTCCCATCCCACTTGCCTCTCCTTTCTCCTGCCAGAGGTAACCACCATCCAGAATTTTTGTTTATCATTGCCTTGCTTTTTAGGATCACTTAAACATACATGTATATGTTTGCCTAAACACATTTTGTTGAGTTTTGCAGGTTTTTGAACTTTATAGAAGCAGAATAATGCTATATGTATGCTTCTATGATTTGTGTTTCTTACTCAAAATTAAGTTCTTGAGACTGAGCCATGTTGATCATGTGGTTCATTCATTTTCACTGATGTGAATTTCTCCACTCTTTTGTCCTTGGACACTTAGAATGTTTTCAGTGTTTTGCTATTGCAACCAGGCTGCTGTGAACATTCTTGGGCATGACTCCTAGAACATTTGAGCCAGGGTTTCTCTGGGGTATACACCTAGGGGTGGAAGTGCCAGCTTAAAGTATCTTTAACTTTATAATGCAAAATATTTTCCAAAGTGATGATACCACGCTACACCCTCAACTGGTGTGCGTAAGAATTCCTTTGTTCTACATCCACTTGAGATTGTCTGATTTATTCATTTTTGCCTTTTTGATCGTTATAAAATGACATTTCATGATTTTAATCTGCAGTTTCCTGATAACTACTAAGGTGAACATTATTTCACATGCTTATTGCGTATCAGGTTTTATTCTCCAGTGCAATGCTTATTATTTATGATTTTTGTCCAGGTTTTTATTGGGTTGTCTTTAACTGATTGATTCACAGTTCTTTATATATTCTGATACTATACCTTGTCAGTTATATGTGTTGTGAATATATTCTTCTAGTTTGTGAGTTAATTATCTTTTCATTCTTTATGAAGTATTTCAAGGAAAAGAAATTATCAAGTTTAGTGGGATCTAATTTATCAATCATTTCCTGTACAACGTGCACCTTTTGTGTCCTGCTTGACCTTTTCCCCTACTAGTTTATAAAGACTTTCTCTTTTATTTCCTTCTTAAAGTTGTATATGTTTGGCCTCTCACATTTAAGTCTAATCCATCTGAAATGGATTCTTTTAGTATATTAGTATGGTGTAAGGTATCCACCAACTGGGTATGAATAGCCAGTTTTGTAATTTTCATATGGATAACCTTGAACCAGCACCATGTAGAATGGTCCATTCAATGATTTGTGATGCTGGCTCAGACACAGTCAAGTCTGTCTAGGTGTGTGTCTGTTTCTGGACTCTGTCTTCGGCTCCATTGTTCTGCTTGGATATCCCTGTGCCAATACCATAAGTCTTAATTACTCTAACTTTATAATAACAATGTCATCTTATCTTTCTTTAGAAGCATCCAGGTTATTCTGGTCCTTTGTTTTACCATGTACATTTTGTGATTACTTTAATTAGATTCTAAGAAGAATGCTGTTGATATTAAAGTGTATGGAATCCATAGGCCTATTGGAGACAACTGCTACTGTTCTAATACTAAGTTTTCCTACTCGTAACATGTTGTATTTTTGTAATTATTTGGGACTTCTTTAATAGTTTTCCAAAAGAGTTGTATCATTTTCTCCGTATTTTCTGAGCTTCAAGTCAGAATGAGTGAGTGCAGCTAAGCAGTCCTTAGAGAAAATTTAAAAATTTAAGTCCATATATTAGAAAAGGAAAATGACTAAAAATTAATGAGGTAAGCATTTGTGTCAGTTAGGGTTGGCTAGGGCACAATTGTTTAGAAACCCAAATGCATAATGTTATTTTTCAATGTTGCTATTGTAAATGGTATTATTTAAACTTTATATTTTATTTGTTGCTGCGAAAAGCACAATGATTTCTATATATCTAGCAACACTGTTAAACAAATGTTAACTCTAATAATTTACCTATACATTCTTTTGATTTTCCATGTGGATAATCATAGTAGCTTAGTCTCTTCCTTTCTAATTGTTTCTGGCTAGGATCTTAAGCATAATGTCAAATTAAAAGTGGTAATGTCAGGCATTCTTGACTTGTTCTTGATTTCAAAGGGACTACACTTCACTTCTAAGTATACGTTTAGTGAAGATATTTCTTATCATGTTAAAGAACTCCCCTTCTATTCCTAGTTTGTGAAGAGTTTTATCAGGAATGAATATATAATTACACTGGATGCTTTTTCTATATCTGTGATGATCATATGGTTTTTCTTCACTAATCCGCTAATATGAACATTCTTGGGCATGTTTTTTTGCAGTAATATGTGATTTAATGTTAAACTAACTTGTGTTGTTGGGATTAACCCTATTTGGTCATAAGCTACAGTGGACAAAGCATGTTGCCTGCCATTTCAGGAAACCAAGTGTATAGGGAAGGCCATAATGCTATCAGCCACTGTAGCTGCCCCACTCCATGGTACACCTTGAGAGGATTCAGGATGGAGAAAAACAGGATACTGGCCTTGAGCTTATATAGTCAACTAATACTTGACAAGGGAGCCAAAAACACTCAATATGGAAAAGATTGTCTCTTCAATAAATTGTGGTGGGAAAACTGGATATTCACATGCAAAAAACTGAAACCCTTATTACACCATTCACAAAAATTAAGTTAAAATTGGTTAAAGACTTCAACGTATGACCTGAAACTGTAAAACTCCTAGAAGAAAATAGGGGAAAAGCTCCTTGACATTGGTCTTGGCAATGATTTTTTGGATATGATACCAAAAGTAAAAATTGGTAAGTGGGACTACACTATACTAAATTTTTTTCTGCACAGCAAAAGAAACAATCAGCAAAATGGAACGGCAACGTATGGAATGGGAGAAAATATTTGCAAACCAACAATCTGATAAGGGGTTAATAACCAAAGTATGTAAGGAATTCATACAACTCAATAATAAAGAATAATCTGATTAAAAATGAGCAGAGGAACTCAATTTTTCCAGAGCAGACATACAAATGGCCAACACGTATATGAAAAGATGCTCAAATCGATAATCATCAGGGACATGCAAATCAAAACCATAATGAGATATCACTTCACACCTATTAAAATGGCTATTATCAAAAAAGGTAAGAGATAAGTCAAGAATGTGGAGAAAAGGAACCCTTGTGCATTGTGGGTAGGAATGTAAATTGGTGCAGCCACTATGGATGACAGTATGAAGACGTCTCAATAAACTAAAAATAGAAGTACCATATGAGCCTACAATCCTATTTCATGGTATATATTCAAAAGAAATGAAATCTCTACCTCAAAGAGAGATCCACATCACTGTGTTCACTGCAGCCTTATTCACAATAACAACGACATGGAAACAACCTAAGTGTCCACCAACCGAGGAATGGATAAAGAAGTGTGGTGTACATATTTGTATGTATGTATACACTCAGCCATAGAAAAGAAAGAAGTCTTGCCTTTTGTGACATCATGCTAAGTGAAATAAGTTAGACAGAGGAAGACAAATACTGTCTAATCTCATGGGAATCTAAAAGAGCTGAGCTCATTTAGTTGCCAGTGGCTTGGGTTGAGGGGAATTGGGGAGATCTTAGTCAAAGGGTACAAACTTCCAGTTATAAGATGAGTAAGTTCTGGGGATCTAAAGTACAGCATGGCGACTATGTTTACAATACTGTATCATTTACTTGAAAGTTGCTGAGAGAGTAGATTTTAAATGTTCTTACCCCCCACACACAAACAGTAATTATGTGAGGGGATGGAGGTGTCAACTAACCTGACTGTGGTAGCATTTTGCAATACAGAAGTGTACTATCAAGTCATCACATTGTACACCTTAAACTCACACAATGTTATATGTCAGGTGTATCTCAATAAGGCTGTAGAGGAGAATAAAATATTTTGGTAATAGTATGGGGAAAGTTCTGTTCTCTGAATTACATCCCCAAATGATGGAATTTTGCCTAAATAAGTTACATTTATTTTTTACTTTAAACAATGACAACACCAGAACAAAACCAAACCAAACCCTCCGTACAATTAGGATACATGCTGAAGTATGAGAACCACGTCCCAGTGTGACCTTGGAAGGTGACTTTTGAGAATAGCAAAGCCTCAGCTGAGTCCCTAAAGGGCTTTTAGAGCAGAACCAACCTGTTCCTCAGTCCAAGATCATTAAATGAGCAAACAATAAATGCCTATTAGGTTGAGCCATTATGCATTTGAGTTTCTAAACAATTGTGCCCTAGCCAACCCTAACTGACACAAATGCTTACCTCATTAATTTTTAGTCATTTTCCTTTTCTAATATATGGACTTAAATTTTTAAATTTTCTCTAAGGACTGCTTAAGTTGCACTCATTTTTTCCATTTAGACTTTTTATTATCATTCATTTCAAAATATTTTGTCTATTTGATTGAGTGGTCTTGTGGGTTTTTTAGAAGCATGTGCCTCAATTTCCAAACTCATGAAGTTCTTTATCTTCTAGTTGATTTCCAGTTTAATTGCTTTGTGGTCAGAAAAAGTCCTCCGTATGACTTCAATAATGTGAAATTTGATGAGATTGCCTGGGTCCATTTTTATCAGTATCCTTGTATGTTTGAAAAAGCATGTGTATTCTGCAGTGTTTTATGCATTCCCATTGGGTCAAGGTTGTTAATTATCTTGTTGAAATCTATATGCTTACTATTTTTACTTACTTATTCTATCAATTTCTGAGTGAAGTTTGTCCAAAACTCCCACTATTGCTTTGGGTTTGTGTTTCTTCTTGTGGTTCTTTCCATTTTGGCTCTAAAAAGTGAGGAAATTTTATTAGATGCATGAAAAATTTAAATCATTGTATCTTTGGTGAAACAAACCTTTTATATGCAGTAACCAACTTTCTTGAATTCTAGTCATGCATTCTTGCCTGAAAGCCTGTTTTCTCTGGTAGTAATATGGTTACACTTATTTTCCTTTGGGTAGTATTTTTATCTTATCCTTTTTCATCCTTTCACTTTCAATCTTACATGCCCTTATGGTTTAGCTATGTCTCTCACAAAGCTCTTTGTTGTCATTGTTCTTGTTGTTTTTAAATCCAGCCCGAAAATCTTTCAGCTGGAGCATTTAGCCCTTTTCCACTGAATGCAACTACTGATATACTTGGATTTAAAACTGTATTATTTCATGCTTTTGGCTCTCCTTTCTGGCCTTCTTTTTAACCTTGAAAAATATAGTTTCAAGAATAATTTCATGTTTTCCTCTTCTACTAGTATGGAAATGGTATGACTTCTGTTCTTTTATTGGTTATTCTACATTTTACAATGCATATTTAAAATTTTAATTGAAGCAAAATTGCCTTCCTCCTGGATAAAACAAAGTTCATAGAACGTTTTAACTCCATTTCTCTCCTTCCCCACTTTTATAAAATTGTAATCTGCTTCTATTTTTGACATTGAAAAAAATCCCATTGTTACTTCTTTTATATGGTTAAGCACCTTTTGCATTTGTCTGCCTAACTTACTGCTTTTTTGTTTACCGTTTTTTCCTTGCCTTTTAGGCTTTCCATCTGGTCTTACATTCCTTCTGCCTAAATCTTTCAGGATTTCCTTCGGTGAGCTTCTGCTTAGAGCAAACTCCCAGTTTTAATTTTTCTGAAATTCCTTTTTTCTATCTTCATTCCTGAAAGATTTTTACCGGGTGTAAAATTCTGGTTGACCAATACCCTGGAAGAAATTGTTCCGCTGTCGTCTGTTATGAGTTAGTTGTCAGGCTTTGTCATTGCTTTGAAGGTTGTGTCAGAGGAAAAATTTCAGATGCTTTTATCTCAAAAATTCCTCTTTGCCTTTGATTATCTAGTTTTATGACTCTGTCTAGATACGGGCTCATTTTTATTTATTTTGTTCGGGATTATCTGGGATTTTGAATCCATGGAGTACTTACTGTTCGTCATCAGTTTTAGAAAATTCTCAGCCTTTGTAGCTTCAGATGATCTCTGACCCATTTTCTCTCTGCTTTTCAGGACGATCAGTCAAAACTGTATTAATCTTCCTGAGTGCCCTCCCTGCAGCCTACTCTCTCTTCTGTATTTTTTTCTCCTTGCTGCATTCTGCATTTCTTCTGCTCTATCTTTCGGCTAAACAATTCCTTTTGGCTTTGTCCAGCTGCGCTTTAAATTTTATTTTTCATTTCTAAAAGTTATATTTGGTTTTCAAATCTGCTCTCCCATTTTTAAGTGTCCCATTCTAGTTATTTTCAAGTATGTCTTAAAATTTAAAAACTGTACTAATTTACATTTTACAATCTATATTTGGTGATTCAAAATCTGCTTTCTTTTTGGGAGAATGGGCTGTGTTTGCTTCTATCTGGAGGGCTGTGGCCAGTGGTGCATTCTCCTTGTGTGCTTATTAGTCACTGTGCGCTGCTCACAGTCCTTGAAAAAATTACTGATGTGGTTTCACCATGACCTGGGAAGATGACTGCTTTTTCCAGAAATGAGTGGGATCTACTTCCACATATACTTGGGATTTATATTTCTGGAACCACTTTAATTTATGACCCGAGGGCCCCTCTCCCCACCTAGCAATGCAGATTTGGGCTTTAATTCTGCTCAAAGGTCAGTACTTGATCTACAGTCTCAGGGATGAGCTCTTTTCCTCCTTCATTTTCCCTTCTCAGTTCTGCTCAGCACTGAGGAAACTTTGCCTAGTCCCATGGGAGCACAAGAAAGAATCCAAATTTACTTCTGGGGCCCCAATTTAGTGGGAAGGGTCTACTGACTCCTCAGCCTAGGTAAGGCCTGGCCATCTGCTTCTGTCTCCCTTGTCCTGAAAGACTTTCAGGATTATAGTGAGATAAGCAGACACATCTAAGTGGCTCTTAACTTTCTAGGTTCTTACCATGTCTTGGATTTGGCCTGCTCATTCCTCATTTTTATGTTAACTCTTGGAAGTTAAAATTTTTGAAATATTCTATCTAGTATTTTAACTGCACTACCTGGAAGCACTGGCTCTATAACTTAGCCCATCATGCAGGTAGCAGAAATCAAGAGTGCCATCTTGCTTTGATGTTCTTCAGGTTCACTAGGTGTATAGACTTGATTCAATCTTACGTAGGATGCACTGTGATTCAGGGAGGTATGGATTCATGTTTATCAACTCTGAGAATTTTTCCTTTCAAAATACTACCTTCTTCTTCATTCTTTTAATTAATTTAATTTAATGAAGTATTAGATATTCTCATTCCATCCTCCATATCTAACATCTCTTTCATACAGTCCTTTTATCTCTCTTTGCTGTCTTCTAGGTCAGTTACTTAGATATATCTTCAAGTTTAAATCATTTCAGTTATGTCTAGTCCATTTTTGACTTACCCATTGAGTTGGCCGGTCCCTATATTTTTCATTTTTACCACTAACTTTTAAAGTCTGTTTATTTATGTTTCTTATTGTATGTTCATTTTTGTAATTCCAGCTACTCTGCATTTTATCTCTTGACAACTGGAACATATTAAGTCCTTGATGGTGTAAATCTGTTGTTTCCATGTCTGTTACTATTTGTAGTGGCTGGTCTTATGTGCTGGGTGGTCATCAAGTAATGCTGCGGGAGTTCTGTAGGCCTAACTTGGAAAGTTTTCCTCCAACAATTTGATTCTGCTTCTACTGGTATCCAGGGAGTACCCCTATCCTGGAAGCACCTCATCCTGCTCTGACTCCCCTCCTCTTCAGCCCCATCCCCCAGATATAATTGCTCCTGGTCATGTAAGCCACAGCACCAGCCCCTACTCTGATTAATCTAGATTTAGTTCTAATTGTTTAGCTTTGGGCTTGGGGTGGGGTAGGGAAGGAGAAAAAGTCCTTGGGGAACCCTTTTGTTTTTTGCCAGCAATGTCTTAAAAAGTATGTTCTGAAATTAGCCGTCATGGAAGAGGCAAGTTGCTCAGAGGTCCAGTTTACTCATGATATCAAAATCATATATTTGTTTTAAAAACCTCTATTTTGTTTCTTGAGACATATTAAGCATGATTATTTTTTGAACTCTACTTTGGTAATTCCAGTATCACCAGTCTTCATGGGTTTCATTCTATAGCTTTCACTCAAGATTTGTTCTTTTCCTGAACTATTTTCATTCTGTATTATTAGATTTTTAAATATATGTTTAAAGTGAACAAATATTAAATGTATAGCAATGATTTTCATATTGTGTACACACCTATTTAACCACTACCCAGATCAGTTTATAAGACATTTCCATCACCCTAGAAAGTCCCACTAGGCCCCCCTTGTTAGTCAACTCCCCATCCATACCTCCACGTAAACAGTAATGTGACTTCCATCATGTGGACTAGTTTCGCCTGTTCTTGATCCTCACATAACTGGATTACAGTATATACTATTCTGAGCCAGGCTTCTCTCACCTAACATATACTCATCCATACTATTGCATGTATCAATAATTCACTTTTGTTTTTACAATGCAGTATTTTACTGTTTGAATATAAATTGACCTTCTCTTGATGACAACCTTTAGAAATAAAGCTGCTAAGAACATTTGCCAACACATTTTCATTTTTTTACCTTTAGGCCTATCATTCATCTTTTGTGTATGGTGAAGCAATTGTTCATATTTATTCATATTTTTGTCCAGTTGCTCTACCATACTTACCAGGGGTGTAGAGACAAAAAAACAAAACTAAAAATCAGTATATAGTTTAGGAAGATAGAGGTCAAATGACCTGGGCCACTAAAATACCTAGTTCATACAATTTTGATCAGTCTTATTAGATAATCGTGAAAGCTAAGATTCAGTAGTGGCTGAAAATGGGCTATTTATCCTTGACAATGAAAGACTCAAAGAGAAATTATGAGGTGCTTTAAGGAGTAGGGACCTGGGTCACAGAAAACAAACTAAATTTTGTTGGGCTGAATGTGATGAGCTCCTTTGAATTTGACTAGGTTTAGAATTTTGGGTCTTCCATTAATTTCAAAATGTCAAGACAGTTACTTTTTGAGTCAATTTCCTGGAATTATAAAAGAAAATGGGTTACTTCTCCCAATGGGCTATTAGAAAATTTTGATCTTTGCTTCAACGAGGAAAGCCCCTCCTTACATCAGCCCATCAAATTTCCATCCTTGTTTTAAAGCCTGGTTAAAATACTATTTTTTCCAGGCAACCTTTCCAGGTTTTTCTAAGAGAAATAATCATCATAACACTTAAGAACCTAGGACATCCCTGAGGCTCACAGATACTATCATGAAGGTAGCTCATCTAAGACAAACTGAATCTAATGTTTGCTAAGTCTGACTTTCTATATCACAAGAATGCTTTGGGGGAAAAGAAAATCCAGTGCCTCTCCAGTAGTCTCAGGATGTAGTCTAAGCTCTGTATAAATCAGCTTCAAAGATTCAGTTCACGTTGTTCCAACTTACATACTGAGCTCCATTTCTCATTACTTCTCAGTGTTTCATTCTGAGCCAATCCTCGTAGATCTTTCCTTTAAATAGGGGTGTGCTTTTAAAAAAGTATCATCTAAGTGTCATCCCAAGTGCCGATGAATAACCTAGTGCAGTGAATAAACACAGGACTAAGATTTAGAACATCCAAATCAAAAACACCCAGCTGTAACTAAAACCCTTTTAATATCACATCTATCCACCCAATCTATAGGCTGTTGGGAAATCACACGAAATCACTGTGTAAACTTAGCACTCTAAATTTCAAATTACTGAATCAATTTCGTACATAAAGGCAGACAGCTGGTCTGTGCAATGCAAAGAATTAACAACGGAAATCATTTAAGTACACTTTGCTTGCTTGCCTGAGTTTTACCAGTTGTATAGATGTCACACTGGAACATTAAGAAACCATAAACTCAGATTTCTTCCTCCATCACAGCTCCTGGCTATTTGGTAACGAACACACAGACACAATTTAAACTTGGGACACTTGAGCTAAGTCATACCAACCTCAACCATTATTTTGACAGTATCTTCACTCTACCCAGTATTTTGGTCTTCATTGGGAAGAGTACTGTCGGGAGGCCAACTTCAGCTTTAAGTTGAGAAATGCAACATGACAAATTTGTCCTGGATTCCTCATGTACAAAACTGGGTGATGCTGGATGGTAGCTACAATTTGAGGAAACCTAAAAAAACCAAAATAGACAAAATATGAAGTGGGTAGGTACCTATACATAACACTTAAATCTGTCTCACTTGTATTTCAACCTACCATTTGTGGACTTGACTATTCTAACAAGTTTCCAGCTCTTCAATATTCATAGCTTTACTAAAGGTTGAAACTAAAACAAATAGAAGCTTCTAATGTTAAACAAACACCCAGGGAGGCATCAAATAACCTAATCAGGGTCCAACTTCCGAAATATTCTTTGCAAATTAGGTATTTTGATACATGAAATGTACTGGACTTAACAGATCAATAAACCTGTGGAAAATAGGCAAGAACAGAAATTTCTTCCTTAACTATGAGGGAGTGAGATTACTTTACTTGACCTTTTGATTCCTCATGACATCTATTACTAGGTCTAGCAGGTAGGACCCTAAAACTTGAAAATGGTAGTACTTTTGTTCTGCACATAATCCTAAGAAAGTGTGATTATATTCTCACCATATCAAAACATTAAGATTTATTATAGACAAAACCCAACACACCAGATTTTCATAAGCATATTTTAATTTTTGAATTTTAACAATTCAAATAAAATTCAGCTAGTTAACATAAATACAGAGTAAATGCACATAATTTACAGCCACATACAGAAATGCAAGAATAGCAGACTTCACATAAATGGTCAAAGGCTATCAACTCTTTGAAGTTGATTATTTAGCTATGACTGATAGGTCATAATTTAATTGTTCACATATGCAGGGGTGTACACATTCAAAATGTTTATTAACACAAAAACTGAGTAAAACTAGAAACTTCAGTTTCTAAAAGTAGCATAAAAAGCAGAGTATAGATTGAGAAATATAAGGGCACTGGAGAAGAGATTTGTGTAGGCAGAAAGTATATTGTATTAAATACTTTTATATAGTTGAAGTTCTTTCCAATTTAAATCATTCAGAAGTATCTGATTTAGGAATGTTAAAGTCATGATCAATACTACAGGAGAAAAAGGCTGAACCATTATACATATCAGCCCAAAAGGGGTCCCTACAGTACTAAGTCTGGGCAGAAGAGCATGTAAACAACAAAAGGTGGCACGAACAACGCTGGAAGAGTGGAGGATAAACTAATTCCTAGCACGTAAGTCTTTCAAGATCGGTATTTTTAGTGATTTAAAACAAATCTAAAAATGCTGACACGTTTATATTCTAGTAATAAAGAGTAAACATTTTTAGCAACCCAAACTCTGCTGGTCCTAATAATGCTTTTCCACCAAGGGCGTTAGGTATTAAGGAGACAAAAGGCTGTATTAAATAATCTAGTTAACATTCTCGCGGTTCCAGAGTTACAAATCAATTACTCATGGGTCCTATCTAGTAAGGTTGATTCCACAAAGTTATATACATAATGAAAACCAAGACAAAAGCTTTGGTGATAGTTTTTTTCCTGGATTTAAAAGCACTGAATGGTACCCGACAATCAATCAAAGGTTGGTCATTCTCAGATTTGAGACTCTTGAAATTTAATAAACTGTTTCTGTGAGCTATAGGTATCAAAGTTCTTGTCGGCTCCTCTATGAGGGTATGTTCTTCCAGTACGTACTGCTGTAGCCTGAATGAGTTCAATTCAATTTTCTGGGAAGATTCTCTAACAAAAGTACATACCAGTTTGAAGAGTGCTGACTACATCTACACCATAAAATAAAAAGTTATCCAATAGAAATTAGATGAAAATAAGTTTTTTAAAAAAAGCCCAATGCTTTAAATGTATTCTTCTTTTTAAACGTTTGCATCAATTAAAAAAAAATTCCCCCAAAAATGTTTCCGAGACAAACTTTATATACAACTTTTATATAAAGTTGTCTTTTAAAATTATCTCTGTCACACATAAACTATGGCAGATTCTACTTTGGGGGAAAAACAATTGAAATAAACTTCATTGCTCCTTTCCAGTTGTCACACAAAGAAACAAAGGCTAACACTCAAGATCTTCTCCTTTCAGCACACACATATGCTCAATGCTAAAAGCTCGATATAATGCACTAAAAGGTTAATACGAATACAAACAGGAATAGAATATGTGTTCATCCTTGAAGGACACTTGTTATGAATTTGCTACAACTAAATAAGATGTTCCTTAGCTGCTGGTCTTCATGTCATTCTTAATCATTTGTGGGGTACTGAGATCACGAAGATTAGAGTCCTGTCCTACATTCAGTACACTAATGGTTACAGATCTTCACAAGGCAAATGGCACTGTATTAGGCAGTGTAAGTGGCACCTGAAAATGAAAACAGACTAGATTGATACTTTCTCTACAGATTTAAGTTAGAAACCCCTGTAACTGTTTTCTTTTTTGGCATGTTCCTCACAATAAATGTCAAAACTGAAATTCACCATAAAAGGTATGAATAATCCCAAAGGTGATGAAACTGAATTTGCCTTTGGTCTCCAAATAGATTGGAATATTTTAAATTCCAATCAAAGCACCTCAAAAACATCCAGTTACTGTTGGTTACAAGGAAGTTAAGAAGGTGGAGGAATTTAAGAGGGCACTGTGTTTCATTGGTGACAGCAGAGAAAGCTTGCAATGACATGCTACAATCTTCTGTTAGGGGCACTACAGTGTACACAGAATACTTCTAACATTTATATTAAAGATCTCCAAAACAACATACCTAAACCCTGGGAAAATGTTATGAACACTGTTTCTGCCTAATACATAACCAATGTTTTAAAAAAATAATTTTAACATGGGAATTCTCTCCTACGCTCACCATCCCCCCTAAAAAAAGGCCACAAAGTGCATTCACAAAAAGTCATTCCTAAGATAAAGCCATTGCACAAAATGAACAGTTCATATATACTGAAATGAGTACCACACTGGAGTTTAATTGTGTAAGTTTCATACACCAGTACAGCAACATCCAAAGCAAAAGTCTTTTAATAGAATTACAGCAAGTATCTTCATAAGGGCCATATATATATAATACATTTAAAGTATTAAAAGGTGCAGTTGAATGCAATAGCAAAATGTAAAAGCTCTATCCTGTTAACAAACTTAACCTGAATTAACCTGAATCTTTCTATGATTTATCACTCAAGAAATTAGGATGGAATAAATTTCTTGTCAAAAGCATTTTGTTCACTTACAAAACTGTAAGTCAATTAGGATCCCTACCTGCTCAATCAGACAGCAGAGGGCCCCTCTTCCATAATGTTTATGCCGCCTCAGATATTTACAATGTCATCTTAAAAAAAAAAAAACCCACCTTGTAAAGGGCAGAGCTGAAAATTACCATTTTCTCTACTAAATAAATCCAATATATGCAGAAGTTCTGGAAATAATTCAAAAGTTCAAACTCTTAAGATAAACCAAATAGAGAAAGATTCAGAAGAGGTAAATTTTTTTCACTTTAAGAAAACGATACCTAGGGATGATAGGTAATCATTCAAGTTCATAAATAATACATTACTAAAAAGACATTCGTCCATGTTAGAAAAGATAAGAGGACATGTTTAAGTTACTGAAGTGGCCAAAAATCAACATTTTATCAGTTTATTTTGTCCCGAACTATCACCATTTGAGTCAATACGTTAATAAACAACTTAAGTGTTCACATTATGCTAAACATAAAGCACCTGTGAGTGGAAACCAAAACATTTTAAAGCTGAAAATATACATGGTATTTAGACATTATTTCATGAGTTGTCAAAAACTGACTACTAATGCCAAATACTTAACTTCAAAGTATTGTGCCAGATCCTCTGAAGGAAATGTAAAAATAATACTGCAGATCTCACTATTGTTATTTATCAATTTTATAGGAATTATGCAGAAGCCAGAAGTTAGAAATTTATGTCTGTCAATACCATCTTTGGATAGTTACTGTATGGTATGTAATTAGGGATGGCTTTGTCTTAAAGACTGGAAAAGTGCTCATGGAATAAACACTATACTCTGATTGCCATAAATCAACAAAATGCAACTGTGTCCCAAGGACATGGTAGAGAAAATGGCAATTTTGAGGAAGGAGTGCATCTAAAGGCTTTTTCTTGGAGGCAGCCAAGGTTTTTTTTCCCCCCACATTACTAAAGAGACTAAGTAATGTGGTTATTATTTCTTTTATTTCTACAACCAAACTTCCACGTAGGCATAGTTCCATGTTCCCAAACTATTTTTCTTCTGTCCACCATGCTGGCTTCGGTACTCCATGGTCCACTGTATCTTTTGGTCTTCCCTCTTTATAGTACAGCAGCCTGGTGGTGCTATCCATTGAGCAGGTAGACCACCAATTCATAGGTGGCCATCATAATGGCTGTGTTTGGAATCTGTCTCACCAGATGAGTTGTCAGACCACGGTAAAGAGACCCATAGCCTTCTTCTTGAATAAGCAAAGATAGTGTCTGGAAAAAAGATCTGTATTTTGTTCCCTCTTCACGTAGTCTTGTTCTAACAACTTCTGTATGGGAAAAAAATAAAGCCATTTTATTTAAACACAAATGATATCTTTACATCCTCCTAATACTGAGCATATCCTATTTATCAAACTAAGTGTGAACTTACGATAAATGAGGAGTGATTTTTAATGTGTAACTTACTGAAACTAGTTATTATAATAATACAAACTCCTGAGATAGCTGGCTAAAATCATATGTACTAATTATAAAATTTCATAGGCTCCTGAATGGTAAAAAATAGAATGAAACAAAAGTATCAGTTGTATACTGGATAAATACAAAGGAGAACAGACGTGATTTTTTTAAAAAAGGTGAAGCAGGAAAGAGAATGGAGGTGGTATGAAAGAAGAATACAGAAATACACAGTGAGAAACAAGCAGAAAAGATTTCTTAATAGTGGGTATTACAATGAGAAAAAAGAATTATTAATTTATTCACAATGATCCACATATACCAACATGAAATTTCATGAGAATAAGGCTCAAAATGTTTAAAATACTGGCTGTCAGCTAAGAGGCCCCTTCTGAAAAGCAAAAAAAATCATAAACCTTTAGAGCTGAGAGGGATCTTAAACTTTTTCAACACACTACTCCTTACTGGCCCGAGGGAAATGACTGAAAGTAACTTTCACTGCAAATGTTAATATTTGAAATCTCTTACGTCCTCTCTCTTAAAAATCCATGCCATTTATATATTCCACTCCAAAATATTCTGCTTATAAACTGTACCTCTTCTTATAATGACGTCACCTCTCTTGAAGGGACAGGGTGCTTTACGACTCCAAAACTCTTTCTCACCCGAGCAGATCACCATCTAGTCCTCCCACAGGAGGTCAGAAGCTACTCAATGCTGCTAGTACTATTTTGACTTCTCTTAAAGAAGTTTAGGAACATGCCTCAGTAAACTGGGGTTACTTGGAAGTCCAATTTGGGTAAAGAGTTGGTTTTATTTGTAAATTACATTTTAGAGCAAATACTCATTTTCTAGCCCTATTTCATTTTTCCTGATTGGGGCTTTAATCACAGAGCATTAGCTTTACAAGGATCAATGTAAATATTAATTAGCATAACAAAAGTGAACCACTAAGATTAAAAACCCAAACCAAGTCAAACTTCAAACATACCAAAATCAAAGGCTACACTTAAACAAAACAAAAAAAGTTACAAAAAACCCTCAGCATGTTGCAGGCAAACTCTTAAGTGATTTTCCCAATTATTAATGAAATAGGCTAATACTGTAAAACTTAAAAGACAGAAATTTTAAAAAACCATTCATATATACTTATTTGCCATCATGAAACAATGTAAAATAGCTTGGTTTTTGGGATTACAGACTTCAATTCAAATTTGGGCTTCACCACTGAGTAAGCTATGTGACCTTAAGCAAGTTACTTAATCTTAACATCTTTGGTTTCCCATCTGAAAATGAAGTTAATTCTGGTTATGTTCTGGCATACCTACATTTAAATAGAGAAGATAAGTACTTTGCAGGATTTCTGTGCAGATTAACAATAATGTGTATCATATATATATATGTGTGTATATATATACACACACACGTAATAATATAAAACATCTAGTATAGGACCTACATCCATACTTTTTTTAAAAAACAGAAATTTGCCCAAAAGTCACCTGGCTGCAATCTCACTGACTCTGGGCTGAAATCTGATTGTCCAGAGCCCATGCTAAATCACCACCATGTTACTACAGCATACACATACTGACCTATTAAAATGGCCTTATGTGACTTATACATATTCAATCCCATTATGATGAACTGCATTTTGTTATACTGGAATTCGGGGAAATTATCAACGTTCTAGTAAGTGGGCCATTGGCTGGGGTGGGAAAAGGTTTCTGAATTAACAGATTATATATTATATACACTCGACTCTTCTTACCATGTGGATATGCTATAGTCGTGGCACATGTTTTTGAGGTGGCAGCAGCTAGCATCATTCCCACAAAATCTGATGCTTCTTTTACAGACTCTTCTTCATTTTCCATCGTAGAAGCAATCTTACATTCCAGTAGTTTTTGCTTAATACTTTCATAAATAACAAAATGGATAACAGTCTCTGATATGCCAGCATACGAAGCAGACATGCCCCTATAAAATCCTCTAAGTCCATCTGTCTGATACACCTTACGGACACATTCAAAAGCGCCCATTCGCTTTTCCCCACGGTTCCTAAAAAGCAAAAAGGAAAAATCTTATTAACATAAGTAAAGTAGTACAGTTTTTTAAATAAAGTAAATAAAATATAGTAGAAGTATGCCACTCTAATAATGACCCTCTAATTCATGAAGTGAAATCAGAATTTTAAAATATTCATTTTAGATTTCCTTTTCTTTTATTCCAAATTTGTCATATTAGATAAGTAACATGTAAGTAGTTTAATTTACTGAATACAAAATACACTACACTGAATCTTCAGTTTCACTGAAGTTTGTATTATATGAATAACTAACAAAATCCTTTAGTCCAAACAAACTGTGACTGCAGCTCACAAAACAAAACAAAACAAAGCAAACAAAAGCCCCTTACATTATATTAAATCCAGTTCTAATTAGGTTAAAAAGATTTTTTTTCTTGCATTTAATAATATATTAAAAAGAATGACTGAGACACTAATGATAATGGAGTATCATAAAGCAAGGAGTACAATTAAACTAATCTCAGGGCACCTGAGGGATTCTTCTAACCTCACCCAGTTCTTCCTAAAAAGTGACTGGGTGAATTTAAGTCAAATTCCCTCTGATCCTTTGAAGGCAATAGCTGTATCTTTTCATCTCAGTGAATAATGAATTAGGACCTCAACAGTTTTCAAGTAATTGTGAGTTGTAAAAATATTTATTACCTTCACTATGATTCCCTCATTAAGGAAATCTGAAAGAAATGGGTTTAAATGCTATCCACAGTGAAATGGAAAATTTAACTTTTTTTTAATTGAAGAATAGTCAGTTACAATGTGTCAGTTTCTGGTGTACAGCACAATGTCCCAGTCATGCATATACCTACACATATTCGTTTCCATTAAACATTATTGTAAGATATTGAATTTAGTTCCCTGCGCTATACAGAAGAAACTTTTTTAAAATCTATTTTTTATATATAGTGGCTAACATTTGCAAATCCCCAATTCCCAAATTTACCCCTTCCCACCCCCTTTCCCCAGTAACTGTAAGATTGTTTACTATGTCTGCGAGCCTGTTTCTGTCTTAGAAAATTTAACTTTTTAGAAATTATACACAATCTGTTTCTGACATAACAAAGTAAAATCACAACTACGATACCTACTTGATAAGCTGCAGATTCCTCCTATTTTATGAATTAATAATTGTCTTGAACTAATGAATGTCCTCAACTAATGATACTGAATAAATACCTTCTTAGTTGAATGATCCATGCAACCAACTGTAATAAGTTTCTGCCATCAGATCCTTTCTCATAAGAAAGTTAAAAGAGCTATAAGCCCTAAAGGGTAACATGCAAACAGCCTTGCCGTTAATCTCAGTGTTGTAAGTTAGCATCCTCAAATCAATCTTTCACTATTACCTCAGCCTCTATTCCCTACCCCCAGGCCTAAGAAATTGTGCGGGCTTGTGTTACAATTATAAGTGAAAAAATAGTATCAAAGAGTTTTAAGCCATGCTTTTCCTGGATCCCCTACAAATCCACCTATCACATACCGGAGCATACCCCTGGCAGTTTATAACAGTATAATATGGACTGGCATCTCATGCTTTTTAACTTTTGTGTTGTCTTATCTACCATTGCCTTTCAGATCTTTGGTTTTAAGAAATAAACTCGAGTTTTGTTACAACACTCGAAGATTTCATTAAAAATTATTTCACCTGAAATAAAATCAGACATTTTCTTTTCAAGTCTCCAAACAGCATATAGTCCAACATGACAGAATGTGGAAAACTGATATTTAAGCAAGCATAATTGTTAATGATTTCTTAGAACAGTTTTATCTATAATCTACAAGATCTAACGTTACGTTTCCCAAACCCTAAAATATTAAAAACAATGAAAATTTGTTACACACAATCTACTTCAGACGGAAAGGCTAATTAGACAGTTTGAAAACTATTAACATTATTATTATAATACACCAGATAGAATCACTTCTCTATGTAAAGCATTTCCTTTCCCCCATCCTCCATTCTAAAGGCATACAGGAGTTAAGATGGCAGGACTCTAAGCTGCACTGCTTCCAGCCTTTTCTCAGTTCTCAGAACACACCAAAGGCTCTCAACTTAGGACGTGTGAGGTCTGTGCTATTGTCTCTGCTTAAAAAGGCTCAAAAAACTATTCCTTGATTATTCCATAGAAAGTTGGTCCCCACTGTTTCCTGGGCTACTTCTGGAACCATCCAGTACTTGCTCAATATAGATATATTGAATGAATGAGTCTTGCTGCCGTAAGATGGTTGGTGGTAACAAACGAAGTCTATGAATACATGTGAGCTAAATCCCATGCCAGGACTCTCTGTGTATAAGGTTACTGAATTTGAGCAACGATCCTAAGACTCAGTCTAGACTCACTGATCATGTAAGTTTATGTAGGTGTTGGGAGGCAGACTATAATCACCTATGGGGTGAAGTATCACTGCCTGGGTGGGCTAGATTACGTCCTTTTCATTTCTTCTTCTTTTATTGAAAAACAATGCATAGTATATTTCTTCCCTGGAACTCTCACACTGTCAACTATTATACCACCCTTGCTTCTGATGGTAGACCCAAGCTTCAAAAACAACCCCCCCCACCCCAGTTCACCAGCAAAAGACAGGAAAAACTTGGTTAGATACCAGGCACTGAAATCTGATATAAATTTATAGAAAAAATTTTGTTGAATCCAAGTTTAATGAATTTTGTTTTAATGAATTAACATACCTTGCATCAAGCTGTAACCGAGTCTTTATAAGCCAAATGGGGTTGGTTGCTGTGATTGCGGTAAAACCTAAACAAACATGTTTAAAATGAACTCTGGTAAAAATGAAGAACACACTACTGACTTCAAGGTTTTTAAAATAATATACGTCTATATTAAAGAAAATGTATATAAATATTTAAACTATCAATTCATGTATCCTTTACACTTTAACTTTATAAATCCATTCAGCCATGAACAGCTATACTTTATTTCCAGTCTACATTCTCAAATTCTGACCATAACTAAAAGATTCTTTTAAGAGCAAAATCTGATTGTATACAAATTCCTCTCCCATCATATTCAGACTATTCTCTAGGGCACTCTCTACTCTCTAAGCTAAATTTAGAAACCCATTTCTACAGACATCCACATAGAAATTTTGTGTGTTCTAGGGCTTTTCAGCATGCAAACTGTACAACAGCTACCCGGGGTCCAACTAACATCACAAATCACTATGTTCAAAATGGAGTCTACATAAACGTCAGCATTTACCAATATCTGTTCTTAAGTTGACTGTATAACAGAAAGAATTGTTGTTTGGCCCTATGAATACTTTATACAAATACACACTTACTAATACTGTTAAAATAATGGTATCACAGAGATAAGGTTTCTGTTAGGATTAATAGGACAGATTTTTTCATTCACTTAAAAACATACAAAAACTCAAAAGTTCAAAAAGTTATAAATCTCACTTTTATAGACACTGAGGAGAGAAACTTAAGGTAGAAGGCAGTTCGAGTTTACTTTAAAACTGGAGTACTATGTATTAACTATCGGTGCGAAAGGGTGGTCCCCTAAGATGGCTCATTCCAGGTAGTAAATTAAGATCTCTGGAACAATATGCTTCTAGCCTAGTGCGTATCTTTTACTTGTTATCTTTCTAGTGTTATGAAAAAACAGAAGCACATGAAATGCAATCTTGATGACAGGAAGTTATAAAGATTGCTTCATCTATACAAAACAGGGTATTAATATATGGCTTGTAAATATTTAAGATCAGCTACACAAACTTCATAGAGCTACTTACAACGAGGTTACATTTATTCAGTTGGCATTTAAATTCAGTGAAAACTTATATGCAGAAATGTCTAAGGATCTTAACTGCTTTTATACTTTTTGTCGAATACTAGCAAGTCAAGCACGTTATTTTTAGGAAGGTTTTGAAATATAAGCAGCACATTTAATATGAATAAAGTACTTCTAGGAACAAAAATGCTATGGTGCACTTAGGAATAATTTGTTTTTTTTAGTTAACATATAGTGGAGAACTAATCATAAAACTTTCTTGGCTTTCAGAATTAGTATGGCTATATGTCTACAAATGCATAATAATTTTACTACATTGTCTACAAAGTGGAATTTAGTCTCACAGGTTCTTTTCCTTTCTATAATGTCAGATAATTAGCTAACTCAAATTTTACTCCCTTAATCCAGTTTTAATACCATAGAAATAGCCAGCTGTTCCACAAAAAGATGCTTAAATTGAATCTATTTATCAAGCAAGATAAATGAAATAAAAATTAGGTTTGATAACTCCTTTAATAATTTTGTAATGGTTATATAGTCTCCATTTCTCTTAAGTGCTTTTAATACTACATACATATATACATACACATAAAACTAGAATGGGACCAACAATTTTGTAAGCAGCAGCCAGTACTAAAATAATAAAAACTTAACATGTTGGACAGGGTGTCAGGAACATGTCTTAAAAAAAGGTTCTTTTCATGTATATATTCTTGGTAAAAGGAAAGAGAAAAATATTAAACTGATCAGTTTAAAATACTTTGTTTGAAAAAGATTTTTCTTGCATGGTCTGGCTTAATTGAGAATAGAGTTATGGAGTACTGTATTTTTTTTTCCTTTTGAACCTCATTTTTCTATGTGAAAGTCAAGCTAAAGATATTCAAGTTTTATTTTAAAGCTACTATACACCAGACATCAGTATTCTGGTCATACCTCTGACTTAATGATTTTTCATTTTAAACTTCAATATTTGTATTAGCTAAATGTCTATAAGTAATATTAGGAGTTTATTAATAAAAAGCCACCAAGCAGAACCAACCAACAAAATTATCTTTATCTGCATTACTCACAATGGTTTTTATTAATTATTCTGTGAAAATTAAGAAAAAACATTTCCTTTTTATTAAATTTTGAAAGCCTAAAACTGGGAATGCTTATATCAAACTTTTTAAAAAACAGCCTGTCTAGGTAAAAGCCTCAATTTATTATACTTCATTTGAAAAGAAAATGAGAATCAAAGCTTTTTTTTTAAAAAAAAAAATAGAAGTTCTATTTCTAAAAATATAAACTTAATACCCAAGCTTAACACTTTCAAGTCATAAAGTCCCTCAATTAGAGGCTGGAAAAAGCCCTATATATGTGAATTTTAAAATATTACATTAAATATTTATAAATATTACTAGGAATAAATTTTAAATACTCATAAATTATAGTTTTAATTATCCTCCGTACAGGTTAATAAACAATGACAGGAAGCAAGCAACAGGTATTTCTCACTTAACTAAAATTCATTTCCAGACACAAACTGACCTATGGAACACAACACATTAAAATTTAGGTAAGTGAGAGAATGCTGTCGTCTTATCCCTATATAGCTGCTATTATCCGTAACCTGTGCTCGCTATAGCTGTTTTGGCTCAACTTTCCCAGTAACAAGCTAGCTCTTAATAAAGACACTAGCCTAACTGCCAGCGAACCATTAAGTTAGATAAAGAATCTAGGCATAATCTACAGGATTAACTATTTGTCCTTTACCAGGTGGTCCTTGGGCTTTATGCTATTTCATTCTCTTAACCAAAGATACTCTAATAATTTATGGAGACAGCAGTAAGCTAATTAAATCTAGAAAAATATAACCTATTAATTCAAAAAACAAAACAAGCAGGAAGAAACAAAATTTTACCACTAATTTAGAATTATGTATGGTAAGGCAATTTGAAGTTAACAAAGAGCCAAAGCTAAACATATCTTCCTACTTCTTCTAAAAACTTCTTCACAAAGATACTGGGAATGGTGCCCTGTGAAATTTAGAAATTTCCTATTATTTTTATTTTGGTACTTAAATTTTGTGACATTCTGACAATATGCTATTTTATATTAATATTCTGAGCACCCTGTTAAACATTAAAACTGACTTACAAGTATATGAATAATCTATCTGTAGGTTAGTCAGTTAAAGCAAAATGGCAGTAAATTGGCCATATTGTTAGTAGTATGGTTAATATTTTATTAGAAAGCTTTAAAAAACTTCTAAAACGCAATTTTTAAAATTTTGCTTCATCTAAGACTTCATTCGATAATTTAAACCAATTAAAAACCAGATTAATAGAAATCCTGCTTATAGTAAATTTGTTGAAAATGTTTATTTCATTAAGTGAGTGATACCTGTATTACTGCATTTTCAATACTTTTTATTTCAATTAATTTCTGTAAGAACAAAACCCACCTAACTTTCTAGGAGAAATATATTAAAACTACTTAAAAAAAAAACTGAATTAAAACTAAAACAACTAAGATCCCATATATTCTTATCCCGTATTTGGAAAGTAATGGTAGGTATTAAGATCAATGTTTTTGCAAGATAGTAGAAAGTCAAGTATCAACAGACAAGAGAATAGAAAGTACTGTATTAGACTTTAAAAATATGTTATGCTAAGCAAAGAGAACTATTTTGTCTAAAAGCTGTAGAACGGTATGATACCATTTATAGCTTTGTAAATCTTAAATACTGTTAAGGAATTCTTTGGAGGTCAAGGCTACTATGGCCAAGCTAAAGACCCCAGGCTTTTATTACACGATGAGACTGAAAAGTTACCCCATTCTTCCTTCTATAGAAGGAATAGTATAAAAGAATTAGAATTAAAGTTTTATAAAATACTAAGATAATGCACACACAAATTCAGGAAATAAAAATTCATTTCCCGCCTTCTATTAATTCCACAGCTATTATAAATTCCCAGGGTGTGTTTCTTATAACTAGAGGCTGCAAGAGATGCTCAGATCAGTACTCACGAGGTTTAAGTTAGTCCATATTTCTACAGGAAGTGACCTGCGGATGGGGAGCATGAGATGACACGATCTCACTCTTTTCTCGGGAGAAATGTACAGTAAATGCCTAAAATAGACACAGGCTTTTCTGTATCATAACAACAAGCAGTGACCTCATCAGAAACATGTGTACAAAATGAATCCCATTGGAAGGATTTGAGAAATATTTACTGTGAGATCTAACTTTTTTGAAAATTTTAAGTTAAAAAAGAAAAAGAAAGGACTATCAGAATGGGCCATAGTTTTTTAAAAAATGCACCGAGTACTGAAAATTCTGCCATCTGTAGCAGTTTCAGAGTCCATATACTTACCTAAAAGAAGACCAATTTTGACTTAAAGAAAAAATGCTAACCTTGTCAAAGGGGAATCTAAGAAAATACTTAGAGGGGATCATCATATCCCATTTTCCTACCATTATTATCTACCATGATCAGAGTTCAAACCACAATTTTTTATTCTTTAACAATCATTCTACTTAGTAAATCTTTTTAAAAAATTCAAGTAACTTCATTTTGTAACTGTAATAAAAAAAAAAAGCACAGGTTGCTACAATAGCACCTCCCACCTTTTGCACTATGATCAGTAATATTGCACATCCATTTTTATGAAATATTTTGGGTATTTTGTATTTACTTTCTTGTGTTCTACAAAACAAAAAAACAGGGAGAATGTTTACACACAAACATACAAAACATCTGTCTAACCATCCATCTTGCTGAATAAACTGCCATGGACAAAGTATTTTTTAAAATATTTTATATGTGTAAGACAAAATTTCTATTTAATGAGTAAAAATTTAAACTTTAAATCAAATAGAAAAATGTATCTTGAAAATTAACAGTAATACCATAAGCAAATAAAACCCACCAGCTATGTAGTGCTAAACAATTATATTAGTGACATTTTAAAAAACTGAGCAGTCACTCTGAGAATATATAATCCAATAAAAAACAGAATTCATTTCCTTTAAATCTGTACTGTTTTATATAAAAGCCTGTAAATTTCATATAAAAATTTTTGAAAATTGAGAGTTACAATAAAGAAAAAAATTTAATTCTATTTCTGTATACACACCTGTGTCCAGGTGTATATAGAAGGATACACAAATTCATTTAAACAGAAACACACAAATAGTCTCAAGAAAACAAGTACCTTCAAGAGCTAAGATATACTTAAGTTTGACAAAGTTCATATGTAGGAGTGAAAAAAAAAAGGCAGGTAAAACAGAGTCATCATTACTCAATTTGATTATACAGCCTCACAACTGGAAAAAAATTTTCAATGCATGAAAGTTTATAGATCAAATTCTTATAGTATTCCCTTGAAACATTAAAAAAAAAAAAAGGAAAATAAGACCCCCTTTAAATAAACTGTCTTTTTAATAAAAAATGGCTTAGTATCTAAACATTCGAGTTCATATGGATAACATGCACAATGCAAGTGACTTGAGAGGTTACTTGGAATAAAAATTATATACAAGGTATGTTACTAAATCTGTGACGTGTGTGCTGTTTGATGTGGCAAAATCCGGCAGGCAATATCATTAATGATGCATTTTAGTGTATTTTTGATACTAAAGTGACAAGGTTAGCATTTTTTTGGAATAGACAGTTAAAAAATAATTTTTCACATGACTGCCTCTAAGCGCTTTGCACTCTCAATTCGTATTTAGAAGACCTCTGAAATGATCCTGGGGAAAAACCAGTACAACTTGGTCTAGATTATTACAAGAATGAAGGGGGCAAAAGGCTACCTTAATGAGTCTGCATGGGACCATTCAGTTTCACCAATCATGTAGTTATGTATAAAAACTGCAAAGCTAAATGTTAATGCTTGTGAATAGTGCAAGGAAGCTCTGAAGGCACAATTCTCAGAACATTTTCAGAAAAACTGCAAACAAATGGAAGAAGTATTTTCAAATTACACAGGAAGAGTATAGTGCAATATTCTCTGAACAAGTATAAGACTATCAATTTACCAAAATTCAAGGAATTCAAGTTGGGAAATAGTATCAATGTATAGATAAAAACAGAAAACTATGAGTTAACATTCATACATATTTGAGAAAAAAAAAGTACAAAATGTAATTCCACTGAAAATCTTTGGAATGTGACATACAGTAATAAATTCTAATGAGACAGTCTAAAGAAAAAAGATGTTCCAGTGGGAACTGAGATATTCTGAAACTCTAAATTTGCAATACTGAATATATAACTATCCTCAACTTAAAATGATTGCTCATCTACTTTCTTGATTTCAGTTCTTTCAAAAAAGAAAGATCAACATTTCTTTGTAATTTTCTGGGGTTAAAAACAAAAAATAAACACTGAACAATTCAGAAATATACTGTTAAAGATCCTAATATACTGGTTATATGGTTTGAAATTAGCCACTAACTTCTACACTCAAATTTGTAGAAGTAAAATCATAACTATTTGTATCCAACACCTGTAAATGTACATTAAAAAATAATTCTGGTTGTAACTAGATGATCTCTATGGTACTAAAGAATTAATTTTCAAAACACAAATCTATGTAGAGCAACCTACTCATTCCAAGGATAAGGTAATAAAGATTCACATAAATTATGTAACTTGCCCAAGATCTCTCTTCATTGGTAAATAAGAATATTTTACCATCTTGTACTTTGAAGTTTTACCTTCCAGCTCTAAAACTTCAATGAGTCAGTCAACAATTACTAAATATAAAAAGCCATGAAAACAATTTATAAGATAGAAGCTAGATTTATTATAAGGCTATTGACCTTTCAGATATCAGTATTTCAAACTTACACTTAGTTCGTTAAGTATGTGGTTCAAATTGATCCATTTTATTTCTAAACAGAAAATGGTTAACAGTTTAACGCACTCATTATTAAGCACATAATTGACACTCAATTTATTGATCAACAGTTGATAAAAGCAGTTATAATTTGCTTTATAAAGTCACAGCATAATTTGGAAATGTGAAGGTATGGTTAAATATGCAACATATCTCAGAAAACTATAGAGAATTTTCTAATGAGAACCAAAGACCATGGCTTTGTCTAACATGTATGGCAGCAAAAGATTCCAGAAGCACACTGATCAAACCAAACTCCCAGTATATCTTTAAGGCAGTGCAGAGACCCAGGACTAGCTGTTTTAATTCAGAATCATACATACTCATCAGTGATGAGGGAAGAGCTCCTGGAAACATTTCTATAGCAAGCATGTACACATAGCTGGTGCCTAAATTTTGAGTGCTATCTCGTGTGGTTTGTGTGGAATGCTAAACATGTTTTTCAGTATATACATTACAATAACTCTTGAGTATTCAGTAACACATCACTCACAAAAATTTCAGTATTTGAGCACAGGACAAAATGAATACTTTACCAAGAACTGCCGGCACATTTCAGGCAGAAGCCAAAACATGCAGCAAAAAGGGAAAAGGCACTAACAGAAATTGAGGAAAAAAGAGTAAATTACAGCTCTGTAACTTATAGTTTAATTATGGTTGGATTCTTAAAATTGTTAAAAGTGATCACTAAATATTCAGTGGGCTACACAAGACAATGTAAAAATTGTACTACCTGCATGCTATCACAAACTTATAATTACAAAAATGCCAGTTGACAACAGATTTTACATACACTGCCTAATCAAATTTATTGTATACTAATAAATGTAAACATCATGTTGCAGATGCTAATCAATGAAAAGCACATTAACTGCTTTAACTTTGCAATGTTAAATTCATCAGAATTCAGTATTGAGTCTCTAGGTATCAGAAAATTTTTTGTTTTTTAATATTATATATTCATACCTGCCATTGCAGCTGAAATCATGTGTACCTGGGTAGAATCAGGATCAAATAAACCATTCAACTTTTCCTTGCAGTTTGAATAAGCAGCAAAGTATATTGCTCTAAAATAAAGATTTAAATTTTGTCAATAAGCGTGTTGCTTAATTCCTAAGATTTAAATGATATGTAAATTGATCTTTATTATTTAGAGTGGAGAAATCTAAAAACATAAACAAAGCCTTAGCCACATTCTTACATAACATCACATACATATTTTTCCATGAAGACCATGAAGTACTTTTCGTGTCAACTCATTAAAGATAAATTCAAATGTAAAGCATCCCCAGACACTGCATCCCAGTATTTTGATAGCAACTGACTAATTAAAACAGAAAAGTATTTCTGTAAGAGTTTGATGACTGGAAAACACATGAGTAAGGCTAGAAGGCCTATGTAATGCTAAGACTAAATTAAATATACTTAAGTAAATGCATTACAGGTTTTTTTAAAGAGAGGGAGGTAGAACTGACCCAAGTGATCAAAGTGTATGTTAAACAATTTTGAGGTACTGTGGTATATGCTAATCTATACTACAGAGTAGTTCAGAGCATCCTTAGACAAAAAAACTGAAAAATAAATCAGTCCCATCAGGTCAGATCATGCTTGCTAACATTCGTAAACACTGCATCAAATCTGTAAATATTTTCCCTGTTAACTTATTTATTGTAACTCAACGCATCCCAACTACCTCATCACTGATTTAGCCTTCTAGGCACTGACTGACTTTCTTACTGTATCAAATATCCTGTTATTTCCCCAAAATTCTGATTATTTGTCCAATAAGGGTCAGAATAAACAAACAAGTACAAATGGGGAGTCTCCATTTTGTGCTTTTTAATGTGCTTAAGAAAAAAGAGAAATTAATTTAAAATGAAACATTCTACTTCATGAGAAAGAAAAGAAAAATAGGATACATTTAATGATACCAAATTATGAAGAATAAATAATGCATTACTAGGAATGAATAAGAAAAAGGCACCCTAATGAGAAAATGGGCAAAGAATATATATAGGTAATTCACAGATGAGATATACAAATGACAAATAATTATAAGGAGGAGGGCATGACCGCACCAGAAATAAAACAAATGTACACCTAAACAGTGAAAAATGTCTAGTCTCGTTGGCAAGTATTAAGAGACATGGACAGTAGCCAGTATTGGTAATAATATGTTGACAAAGAGCAACTAAGTCACTATTTGAGAATAATGCCTTTTCAGAAGGCAACTGAGTAATATTCACTAATTTTAAATGTGCATATGCCCTCTTATCCGGAAATTATTTTAGGTAGTTATCCTGAGGAAAAATACTTGCTTAAGTACTCAAGGATAAAGGTACAGCTACATTCACAAAACCCTTGTTTTTAGCAGGAAAAATCTGGAAATAAATCTAAAGGTCTATCAATAAGGGAATGCTTATTCATGATGGGAAAGTCAAATTATACAATTAAAAACTCTACATATTTTCAGGGAAAAAGCTTCAAGACAAATTTGTTGAAATATTTTTAATAGGATTCAATTTATGTAAGTGATAGTAAGTATACATATTATCTATTTTATGTACATGTTAAGCCAGGAAAATTAATGGAAGACAATAAACCAAACTGTTTATCAAGGGTGGTTATCCATGGGGAGAAGAGTAAGTGTGTGTGGGAAGGTGCATGGGGTGAGAGGTGATGTGTTTAAAGTGGAATGTCAAGCTTTATGCTATACATTTTTTTAGTTTTCACATAAGAAATGAAATTTGTGATCATTTTTTAAAGAACTGATATAAAGTTGAAATCCGATAAATAATGAGACATGGACCTGCTATACTGTTTGGTTACAGAGATCTGGGAATACATTTTCACTCTGAATGTCAACTCTGTACAATGTTCTATCATGGAAGATATCAATCTAAGATAAAAAATTATCTGAGAAAAATGACAAATTAATGTAAAGGCCTTTTTGGCTTCTTGAACTTAATGCAAAAATTGCTTCACAACGATCTCACTAAGAGGTCCTTTGCACCTACATATGGTACAATCTGTCTACCCTTTTAGATGGTTACTGGTAACTGTTACACCATAGTGCTTTATCCTCATCACTTCCACTTCTCTTCAGCATCTACCTTCATTAAGCATGAAACAAGAGAAACTGCTAGAATGTGAATAATTAAACGTATTTCTTTTTTTTTTTTACCTGGAAGGAGCCACCCCTACTAAATTGGGGCCTAATCCTCTAAATAAGGAACGAGGCCCTTCTTTTTCCAAGATCACCCTGAAAGAGAAAAATATTATTTAGAAAAGAATGTCGTTCAAAGTGTGGTACTTTATTTACATAGCAAACTTAGAGTCTAAATCCCTTATGTTTGTACTATAATATGTTACAATGCTCCGGTCAGTTTTCCTCACTTACGAAAATCTGTTTTTCTCAGCATAGCATAGCATACGTTACTAAAGACTAGTAATAGATTTATTAGTGATAAAAAAAAGATCTCCATTCAGATTCTTTCCTGAAAGTTTTAAAGACATATAACAATACAGATTTCTACATTTATTTTCATATGATCATGCTATTCTTATCTTTAATCTCCTCCATTTTACTATCTTTACCAGAAAAATCTATTCCCAGTTAGAAATATAGTTCCCTCCTAGTATTTGAGGTCCTATCCTCGATACTGGACAACTTCCAGGTATTGCAGCATTATCTTATCCAACCATTCCAGTGAAATGCTATAGCAAAAATCTATCACCCTAACATCCTTTAGGGTGCAAAAATGGACGGCCTGCTACCATCTCTCCCTTTACTCAGTTAACATTTACTATGCTGAACACTTACTATATAAAGACTGAGCAGATTAAGGAGATAGATAAGAGGGTGATAAATTTCTCTGTCATTGCGAAATCTGTTGTCCAGTTGCGGAAAAAAGAATTATATTGAAACAAATAATTTAACAGATCATATTAATAAGCAAATACTACACAAACTAGCTACAGATGCCCAGCAGGGAAAGAAACAGGCATGTCAAAGTCATGGAAGATTTTCTGAGGTGAGCTACTAAATGAAGTTTTGAGTAAGAAGAAATACAGATTGAGAAAGAGCATGTATTTTAATTCCGAGTTAACAGACTAGGCCAACGGTTCTGAGCAACTATATGCCTAAGAATGATCTCCCCCCTGGAGGGCAACTGAGCAAAATGGTTAATTAAGGGCTTGAATCATGGGGTCAGATTTCTCAATATAAAACCCAATTTTGGAAACCAACTAGCTGTAAGAACATAAAGTAATAACTTTTCTCTTATCCTTATTTTCATCAGTAGTAAATAGAGAAAAACAGTACTTTTCCTGGGGAGGGGGGAGGTATACCGTGATGACTAAGTAAGTTAATATAAAAAGAGCTCACAGTAAATACTTGATAAATCTTAATAATATTATCGTTATTACTGGGACATTTGTTTAAAATCCAAATTTCTCTGATCCCACCCTCAAAGTACTCTGATTCAATAGCTCAGCAATTTGCGTTTTTATCCTGTTGTCAGATGACACAGGTGATACGAGACCATTTTGGTAAAACTACATT
Organism: Camelus ferus; assembly: GCF_009834535.1. Lineage (NCBI taxonomy): Eukaryota > Metazoa > Chordata > Mammalia > Artiodactyla > Camelidae > Camelus > Camelus ferus. The sequence continues at coordinate 104,143,003 of NC_045696.1, forward strand.
AGACAGAAGAAGAACTAAGAGTGACAAGTTGTAGAGCACATTTTGAAGATGTCAGTGTTTGTTAGCCCTTTCTGTGTTATAAAACCCTTGAGAAGTTAAGGAAGTATCCTTTTAAGAAAACGAACATTTGCAAACACTCACAATTTTGCACACAATTTCACTTAATTTATAGATCTCTTGAAACTCTTCCATGAGCCCCTAAGAAACCAAGAGAGCCTGGGGGGATTTCCCACAGTTCCTGGATAAGAAGTCATAAAACACTTCATACCCATTTAACGACGGCCACAATCAAGACAACTGGAGAAAAACAGGGATTGGCGAGGATGTTTAGAAACTAGAAATCTCATTCATTGGTGATGGGAATGCAAAATGATATATCCACTCTGGAGAACAGTTTGGCAGTTCCTCAAAATGTTAAATATAAAGTTACCCTATGACTCAGAAATCCTACTCCTAGTATATCCCCAAGAGAAATAGAACATACATCCCTATAATGGTATGATTCATAATACTCAAAAAGTGGAGACAATCCAAATGTCCACCAATAAATGAGTGAATAAATTAAATGTGGTATGTATCTACATAATGAAATATTTGGCAATAAAAAGATACTTGTTACAACACACATGAAGCTTGAAAACACGCTAAGTGAAAAAAACCAGTCACAAGAGGCCACATATCGTGTATCTAATTCCTTCTACACAAAATGTCCTGAATATGCAGATCTATAATGACAGAGAGTAGATTAGTAGTTATTGCCCAGGGGGAGAGGGAAAGAAGAAAGTGAGGAGTGACTGCTAAAAGGGAAGGGTTTCTTTCTGTGGTGATAATGAAAATGTTCTAAATTTAGAATGTGGTGATGGCTACACAAATCTGTGAACAGAAAACTGAACTGTTCACTTTGAATGGATGAATTTTATAGTATGTAAATTATATCTCAATAAAGATGTCGGGAAATAAAAAAAGGAAGAAGCAGCCATGAAACATTGATTAGGATGGCACCCCTGAATAGGGAAACAATGGGAATGAGAGTGAAGAGAGGTTAAGAGAAGAAAATGTAGACATGGAAGTCACTGGATACTGATGACAGATGAAACGTGACATTGACTCACGGTATTGTACAAAGATCAAAGGAAGAATTTTAAGGAGAGGTAATCAGTGGTAGTAACTATCAAAATCATGATATTAAAATACTCTATTACTAGTTAGATAGAAGTTTTACCTCTAACTATGGCATTTTAACCTAAAACTGTTATCAATTTTATTCTACCTACTCATGTACTTAGGTAAGTTTGAAAAAAGAAGAGTGATGAAATCTTTTGGTAGTGAAGGCAAACACACAGTATGAGTTTACTTGCTACTACAAAATAAACACTACTGAACTAAGTTCAAATAGATTATGTCCCAAGTGAGCTGATAAGACAGACACACAAGACATTCAGTTGTATATGTAAGTTTAAACATGTAAAACCTAATTTCAACAGTTTTGAAATTTCAAATCCAATTTGGAACATAATGAGGTATGGTAAAACATAAAAATAAATCTTTTTCAAATCAAGAAATGCCTAACACTGAATCATGTTTTTATAACTATGCTTTGTATCTGTTATATTTAGGTTATATAAAAATCAGACTGTTATTAATTAGATGTACTTACTTGTGTGAGTACTTTGAAAATTCAAAATATGCAAAGAGTTGTTATTAGCATTTAACAAAATCACATTTCAAAAACAAATGAATTCATAATCCAAAATAAAATACCTTAAATAGCTTTAGAAAATAAATCCACTGGATAAATGTAGAAAAATATTCCAAATACACATTACTTGGAAACAATATAACATTTTACATTATTTGAATTACTGTACATTTCCATTAGGGATCACTGTTTCTAAGGAATATAGCAGAGTAATTCTGTCATTAAGTTTGTAAAAACCTCTTAAAATATGGCAGAATATAAATAAACAAACATAGGCATCATTAAGGTAAACAGACAAAAGAAAAAAAAAAGTCATGAATCCTGTGCTCTCACTTTAGGCAATGGAGAGGTCCCGGAGACACTACTCGGTTGACACTGGCTCCAGCCATGGTGTTCAGCTGAACTTCAGAGATATACAGTGTCACAGAAGATGACTGCAGCCGTGTTTTTACCACTTCCAGTGGACATGTCAGAATAGCTCCCACTGTACCACCACATCTACAAAAAAAATGAAAGAAACAAAACTTACCTACTTAATTCATAAATTAGTAAATATGCACTGAGCTGTGAAACGTGTGAGCAACTGGGGCTTTGCAAAGGTACTAAAATTGAGAATTTTGATTTCTGAAGACTAAACATTTTTTAATTTAATGTTTTACTTATTTGACTGTATGCAAAACACTTTCAGTAGCTAAATATCTATCTAGCAAGAATAATTAGCTAAAGACTCCAAATTGTGTGTGTTGACTCTAAAATTTACTGGTGTAAGACAACACAGCTTAAATACTATTTTAAGGGTCTATTTGGTACTCCCTGCCCAGATATTACTTACGGCTTTGTTGAAACCTAGATCATTATTTGAGGTATATCCTATCTCTCAAACTCCAAACCTATCTTTTAAAACTTAAGAAATGATCTTGAGAACAAGAAATAAATCACGAATGGATATTCATACATGTCTCATATTTTAAATATCCAAATACCCAGAAGTGTTTCACTTACAAATAAATACGGCATTTGAGTCTCAAAATCTGAATCTCTCAGGCCCACATGTGGAAATTTGTGCAAAGTAGGTAGGCTGAGTTAGAAGAACCCAATTTAAATACAAGGATCAATCACGAAAACAACAAAATAAAAGCTCTTAAATGATATTATTTAAGCTTTCAAAAGACATATGAGAAAGGGTGAGTAAGTTTTTAAATGCAAGAATGGGAAATAATTTTCTCTTAAGAGCATTAAAAGCTACCCCAGGAAGCCCTGAAAACTGCTTTCTAACTAGAGGAAAATCACTCAGAAGAGCTCTTACTGCAGTGAACGAGCAAAGCAGACTGAGTCAGAAGTAATCCAGACCTCCAAAACAGGCATGAAAGGAAGAAAAACAGCCCACCAACAGAAAAATACAAAACAGTTACACCTCTAGAACTGAAAAAAAGTATATATGGGAGGAAGTTATAGCTCAGTGGTAGAATGCATGCTTAGCATGCAGGAGGTCCTGGGTTCAATCCTCAGTACCTCCACTTAAAAATAAATAAGTAAATAAATTTAATAACCTCCCCTAACCCTCCCCCCAACAAAAAAAAGTATGTATAAAAATATATATAATAAAAGGAAAGCAGGCATATAACAACAATATCACTCCAAATAAAAGTTAGGACAAGAAATCATTAAATAAGAATATTTCATATTAATGTAACAGTACACGCCATCAAGAAAATAAAATTGAAACAAACTATGCAGTAAGAGTGAAATATTAATTAATACAACAAATTAAAAAGAGAACACCTATATCTAAATAAAACTTGATTCTTACCTCAAACCATATTTAAAAAATTAACTCAAAATGGAGACCTAAATGTAAAACATGAAAACTATAGAACTTTTAGAAGAGAAAATACTTGGAGAAAAATGTTTCTGACTTTAGATTAGGCACAAATTTCTTAGATGAACAACAACAACAACAAAAGAGAAAAAGCATGAATCATAAAAGGAAAACATTGATAAACGACTTCATCAAAATTAAAATCGCCCACTCTTTGGAAGAAACTGTTAATAAAATGAAAAGACAAGCCACAGTCTGAGAGAAAATATTTGCAAAACACGTATCTTATAAAGTGCTTATGTAGAGAATTAAACTAAAAAAAAAAAAACTACTCAAACTAGACTTGAACAGATACTTCACCAAAGATATACGGATGCAAATAAACACAGAAAAAAATTTCAAAATCATCTGTCAACAGAAGAATGCAAATTAAAACTACATTGAGGTACCACTGCACATTTACTAATGGCTAAAATGAAAAAGATTAACAACACATGTTGATAAAGAGCAACTACAAACCTCAGACGTTGCTGGTGAGAATGCAAAATGGTACATTTGGAAAAAAAAAAAAAGCACAGAGTTCGAAAGAAAAAAAAAAAAGTCTGGTATTTCTTAGAAGGTTAAATACTACTGCCATTCAACCCTGAAATCCCATTTCTAAGGTGCTAACCTGGGAAAAATCAACAAATACAGGCATACCTCAGGGATATTGTAGGTTCAGTTCAAGAGCACCCCAATACAGTGAATACCATAGAGTATACAGAATACCATAGAGTGAGTCACATGATTTTTTTTGTTTTTCAGTGTATATAATAGTTATGTTTACAGTATACTGTAGTATATTGTGTGTCACATGATTTTTGTTTTTCAGTGTATATAAAAGTTATGTTTATAGTAGACTGTAGTATATTAAGTGTGCAATAGCACAAAGTCTAAAAAACATACATATCAATTAAAAATTGCTGCTGAAAAAATGGTACTGATAGACTAGCTCAACACATGGTTGCCACAAACTTTCAATTTGTAAAAAAACCCAAAAAACAAAACACATTATCTCTGAAGCACAACAATGCAAAGCACAATAAAACATGGTGTGCCCGTACATGTCTACACAAAGACTTGTCCATGAAAGTTTATAGCAGCTTTACTCTTAGTAGCCCAAGACTGGAAACAACCGAAATGTCCATCAACAGATGAAGGACAGACAAACTGTGGTACAGCCAAACAATGGATTATTGCTCTGTAATAAAAAGAACAACCTGGAGGAATCTCAAAAGCATTATGCTAACTGAAAAAAGCCAGGCACAAAAGACTTTCATTTTATAACATTTTCATTTTTATGACACTCTAAAAGAGGCAAAACTAGAACAGAAATGAGATCAGTTAATTACTAAGAGGTAGTGGAGCTGGGACTGACTGCAAAGGGCATGGAGAATCCTTGGGATAACAGAAGTGATCTATATTTTGATTATAATATAGGCACATCACCTTTTATTGTGCTTCGCTTTATTGTGCTTTGCAAATATTTTGTTTTTCACAAATTGAAGGCTTACAGCAAACTTGTGTTGTCAGATGATGGGTAGCACTTCTGAGTTGACCCTTGAGTAATGTGGGGTTTAGGGGTGCCAACCCTCTGAACAATCAAAAATCCCTCCCGTATCTGTGGGTCTGCATTCAATCAATCATGGATCATGTTGTTTTGTAGTATATATCTACTGAAAAAAAAAAAAAAAGTGCATATAAGTGAACCCACACATTTCAAACCCATGTTCAAGGGTCAACTGTATTTTTTAATTAAGGCATATAAATTTTTTTAAAGACATAATGCTATTGCACAATAGACAACAGTTTAGTATAAACATAACTTTTATATGCACTGGGAAGCTAAAAACTCACAGGATTCACTTTACTGTGGTATTCATTTTATTGCAGTGGCCTGGAACTGAACCTGCAGGTTATCTCCAGAGGTATGTCTGTAGAGGTTACAGCACCTTACACTTTTGCCAAAACTCGATGAACAGCTCTAACTGTATACCCTTAACAAAGAGCGAATTTTACTGCACATAATTATACCTTAATAAATCTGATGAAAAAAAAAACCCAAATATGTGAAAATTAGTAGGAAATGCTAATATACAAACTAGCTGGGGTCAAATACAATTATATGTGATTTTTTAATTATAATAAAATTAAGATTTCAAAAAAATTCCACTTAGAGTTTTAAATATGAAATTTAAAGAATTTAATCCCCCCCCCAAAAGATCAAAACCATTGTATTTTCACAAATCAAACATCAATTAGATACATGGTAGGGCTAAGAGATTTGAGAAAAAATTAACTAGATCCAAGAAAGACCTCTACACTCAACAAACAAGAAACCAATATTTTTAAACATCTATGAAATAGGCTTAAAATCTAATTACATATAAGGCCCAAGGACAATCTTAAACAGAAGTCACAGTTTATTTATGTTAATTGAGGCCAAGTGGTAAGAGATGTGAATCACCACAGTATACACTGCAGTATACACTGCAGAGCTAAAGAGAGCCTGGGTGGTAAACTACACAGTATTCACACTATCGTAGTGATTTATTATAGCAAATCATACTTTAATTTGGATTTGCCTAGCTTTTATTTTTTAAGCTGTTTAATATATTTACTTTGTAAACTTATTGAGCATAAAACCCAATAGGCCCCAAATCTGTAATAAACATGCATATTTGTTTTGATCTTATATTCTGTAAAACCTAAAGAATATACTCTTGGTTTTCACAATGAACATAAATTACTTCCATAATTAAAAAAAAAAAAAAAAGCCAAGTTAGCACATAATAAGAATGACTACCTATGTCCTACCCAGTCATTCCTGATTTCAAGAGAATAAACATGTGACACAGAGAAACCAACCAACCAACCCAGCAGGGAAAAAACAACACCTAGGCCTTACAGGCTTGTTGTAAAGATGGTATGATATAACTCATGTAAAGTTATTTTGTGGTATGACACATAGAATGTACTTAGTAAGTATTAGCTACTAAAGTTGTCAGCATCTATTACTGATAATAGCAACTAAAATTTTGTAACAGAACTATTACAAATACTTTATGGCCAGACTACAGACAAGATATACATTGTGATTCCTAAAAAACCATCTCAACAAGTAAAATACATAATGATGATCTAAACTGTATCAAACTGGGGAGTGGTGTAAGTGGGTGTACACAACAAGCATTTAGGCTGTCCTGAAGCAGTTTTACATTATAAAATGCAATAGGTATGTGGTACAGGAGTGACACTCCAGTGTTTCTCATGCTACTTTTATCTTAAGTCATACTGAAGTAATTATTATGTACACTGGAATCATTAGAATTTATGCAGAGAACAAAAACTATTGCTGTCAATAAACATTTAAAATATCTAGTTGTGAAACAGAGTTAACTACATTGATCTCTTTTCTCTCCATGTGCAATGAAACAAATGGGAAGGGTAACTGTCTCGGCAAAGAGGAAGAAAGGCTTGCAAAGGTAAATTCCAAAGAGAAGTACCCTGCAGAACCCCTTAGAGGCCTAATGATTAAGGGCACCAAGTACTCAAGATGGAAGTAAAGCAAAGAATGTCTCCTCAATATTCCCACTGCAAGTGCCTTAAAGCAGGCCCTCATTTTCTTTCTTGCCTTCTAACTGGTCCTAAGCCCTCCTGATCCAGTGAGGAGGACAATGGGTTAAGATCAACCACAAGATGTCACCAATGTAGTTTGCTACTAATAAAAGTACTAAATTGGATGCTTTAGTATTAAAATAAAAAAGTTACAATTTAAAGTTGCTCAGTCATTTGCTTTAAATGCTTTGATTAGCAAAGAATTCTAAGGAGAGAACAGCCAAGTTTGGTAGCTGAAGAGCATATAAATTTGTTATTCTGTAACATCAAAAATCTAGAAAGGAAACAGTTTCTAAGATTATGAATATAAAATTTTTAAAATGTCACTATATCCTTGGTATATCCAGGTTAGAACGCCTCTGCTATATATTCTTAGTAAAACTACTTGGATCAACGCTTATTTTAAAGTTTTATAGGCAAATGTCATTTAAAGATATGAGGCCAAGATTGCTTGGTAAGAATCAGGTAACATAACTATGTATTGATTTTAGAGAATGTTTAAGAATTGTTTAAAATGGTTATCACTAAACACCTTTATAAGACATTTAAAACTATTCTATTTTCATGATGTTTGCCAAACTATACAGTAAGTAATCAAGTCACCTGTGAATTTACTGCAGTGTAGACACACTTTTAGCTTATGGTATTTTGTAAGTGTAAATGTCTGAGAACTTTCAGATGTTGCTTCCCCTTGTTATTATATATAGTGAGGATAAAAATTCTGACATTCCACAGGTTCTAACTACTTAAGGGCCTACGGATCCCTTGAGTAAGCAGTGGCTAAAAGCTGCTTAGAATGGAGATTTTCCTTCCTTCCTTCCTTCCTTCCTTCCTTCCTTCCTTCCTTCCTTCCTTCCTTCCTTCCTTCCTTCCATCCTTCCTTCTTTCCTGAAGCTACACACAACGTAACCAAAAAACTGGCTTAAAAAAACAAAACTAAACAAAAAAAATCTTTGCAAACAGGTCTTACAAGAAACAGGAAAGCCTCTGAGGGCCCCAAAATACTCTCCCACACCCAAGTTGCAGCAACACATGAATCAGAAGGCGGGTGGGGGGTGGGGTGGTTGGGGGTTGGGGGAGGATAGGGAAGGGGAAAAAATTTATTCACTAAGTAAATATGAATAGCTAGCAGATCAGTTTCAGCCATGATGCCAAGAGTCATAAATCCTTAGGTCCATGCAGACACAAAACCCCACCAGCAAGAGAGCCCCAAAAGCCTGAACCACTATATTCAGATCCCCTGGCTATAAAGGACTTTTATTAACCAACCTATGGAGGAATCTATGCCAGGTTTTTGCTAAGGAAAGGGTGGATCATGATAAACAACTGGGATTCTGAGTCTAAGACTGTGGTTGTTAGACTACCTTTGATTTTAACCTTTTGAGCATGTACAAATCAGGAAACTTGTTTTCAGTAGGCAAGGTAATTTAATCTATTCTGACTGGGTCCACAATATTGATATGTGTATGTAAGTGGGTATACAGATATATAAAATAGGTACTTTAGAAATGTATTTCTGCTAACATTAAGCAAACCTATTATGTCAGACATTTGCAGTGTTAAGGTGTCTAAAGCAAAGTGAATATGTTAAAGTATTTTGTCATTTTTCTGCTACAGGTAACACTCCACTGTAATTTCCTAATTAGGGCATTAGTCAAATTGAGAAATACCACTAAGGAAGAGATTCATTAAAATGTTAGCCATGGAGTCTTTTAATCGCAAAACATGTAGCCTGTCTCTGAAATGCTACAAAAATCACTTGGAAGTCTTACTAAAAATTGGCTCTCTGGTAATATATTTGTAGAGTTATTTTCTCTGAAGCTTTAGTGTTTAGGCAAGAGACAATATAAGTCCTTGAAGAATGAAGGACATATTCTACATAATTGGAAGATTAACTTATGAAAAGTTAGGTTTAAAAGTGGCTGAAAATAATGGTATTTTGGGGAGTATATGTAGTGTTTCTCACGCAGGAAAAAAAATTAACAAGCTAGGCTTATTCAAAAGGCTAAAGCAAACTCAAAACACTAATAATATTGGGAAAAAAAAACCATTAGCCAACAACTTGATAAACATGGAAACATAGAAGGAAGCCATTATCACACAGCACAAGATGTAGCTGTACAGTCTCTACTGTAAGGGAAAACAATGATATCAGACTCTGAGGACTAAAATTCACCATAGAAACAAAATATACTGAGGGTATGTGGTAGGTTTAATAAAAATAAACATCTCCCCCTCAAACTACTGCTCTCTCTTTGCAGCAAATCTTTAAATTCCCTTCATTTACTGTCTCTAATTTCTCTCCCACTCCAATCAGACTTTTACTCCCTGCTCTGCATTGCAAATTGCTAATCAAGGTCACCAAAGGTCTCCAATTCTTAAACTTAATCATTGACAGCTCTCAGATCATGTCTTAACAGACAGTAACATATGATAACTGATCACCCATTCCTTCTTAAATACTGTACATATGCTTCTTCACTTGACTTTCAGAACACATTTTCTGGGTCACTTTTTCTAAGTCTACTTTGCTGGTTCCTCCTCTTCTGATCCCTTTTGTTGAAGTTTTCAGAGGTCAGTCTTTGGTCCTCTCTTCTGCTCTATATTCACTCCCTTAGGGATCTCATCTAGGCTCATGGAACCATCGATGTTCCACGAACTACTGAATGTATATCTCTAGTCCAGACCTCTTTCCTGGACTCACCTAATATATCCATCCATCTACACAAACTGGCTTTTTGACCTCTCTACTTCTCAAACTTCTCACATCTTAAATGGAACCCCATACTGATCTTCCTCCACTCCAACCCTATTCCATTGGCAACCCTGTCCATCCCAGTTAACAGCAAGCAATTCCTTCCCTCCAGGTGCCTAAACTAAATACTTGGAGTTATTTCTGACTTTTTTTCCCTTCACACTCTACATCCAATATATTACAACCTTCTCTGACGGATGCTTACCTCTCATTTTGATTACGCCAACTGCCGAATCATTTCCCTACTTCTGGCCTTGCCTGTGTACAGTCTTTTCTAAACACAGTGACCAGAGTTAGCCTTTAAAACTCCTGCAATGACTCCTCTCATTTCAGAAAAAAAGCCAGAGTCTTTAAAAAGCCTAACAAGGCTCTACTACTTTGGCTATACTTGCCTCATTACTGTGGCTCCTACCCTAGGGTCTTTTCACTGCTTTTTCCCTCTGAACAGTTAATTCTCTCCTCTCTGGGTCTTTGTTCAAAAGTCACCTTCTCAGTAAGACCCCACCATTCCCCTACTTGGAACGACAATGCATTCCCACTATTCACCTTTATCCTGTTCCACTACTCCCCACACACCCTGCCGACTATGGCACTGAAACCTTTCAATTAATAACATAATCTACTTTCCAGATAATTGTGGATATTTTTCATTATTATACTAAAACTGGATATGTGCTGGTTCTTAAAGTTAGCTGCAATATGGAATCTGAACTGTATCAATAAACTTTTCATACTGCTGCATTAAAACCCATTGCTTCATTTTATATTCTGAATCTTTTTACCCATGCATGACACTATAACATCATGCACTGGTCATTTGAAAAATATTGTTTCACTGGGTTATATAGGGCTTCCAAATATTAACACATTTTACTATACAATATTTAAAAAATTACATTTCCTGTCAATCCAAGATTGCAAAAATTCTAACTTTTGCTTGAAAACTCATATTTTATCAGAAGGTAACAAATGCTATCAGTGGTTTTCCTTGAAGCATCAGGCCCACTGCTTTCATTTTTTTGAGAAAATGTCTGCCTAATATTCCAGTCTGAATAGCCACAGTATGTCTATCAATCGTTCTTTCAAGAGTGGCTCCTGTGAATAATGAGGCTGGTCTGGCCTGAGGCTGAAACAACTGCAGAACCACCCTGGGAAGCAGGAGTACTTTATTCTTATTTCTCATTCTGCCAGGCAGAACATGAAATGAAAGATGTGTACTCAAGAGTCAAGATTTAATAAAATTAATTTTTACTGCTTCAAGAACATTCTTAAGCAAAACTGGTTTTTCACATTTCAAGTGCCAAAGACGACTAGCAAGGTTTGATGCTACTGCCCCAATGCGTGTTAAGGCACGAGCAGCTCCACCCATCACTGCTTTTGCACAATCGGTCTGAATGTCAACACAGTGCAAAGGCAAATGATGTCTTAGCATTTTTACACAAACAGCTTTAACATTTTAGATCACCCCAAAAGGGTCTTGGGAACTTCCAGGGGTCCCCGACCCACAATGCTATACTATACCAATCCCCTTCCAGGAAAGCAAGTTTTTTTGAGAATATTTCACATCAGGATAAGCAATTTCCCTTAGTCTTACAATCTGTTAGTAAGAATGAAAGAATGCATTTTTTATGAGGGGAAAAAAAAGAAGGAAAAGGTTGTAAAAATTATGAAAATATAGACAAAGTAAAGTGTAGATAAATCACATTAATTATACTTTAAAGTATTCTGCCCTGATCTTACAAGGAAACAGGTAATATAACAGATATTATGACATTTCAACATAACTGACACCCAAATGTGAATTTCTTACTGAATTAATAAATAATAAATAATAAATGGGCTGATTAATTCCAGGACATAAAAAATAAACAATTCCTTAGATAATCTGAAATCACTCACTGTATGTATTAAGCTGTCACAGGAGCTACATAGGAAAAAATTCATCCACTTAAAGGCTGAAGGTTTATTTCTCCCATTGAGACAATCTGCCTCTCAAATAGAAAAAAAGCAAACTGCCTCTTGGTGGACAAATGCAGCCAGCACACTAAATGATGTAGATCTATCAAAGAATTTTAAAACATATTGCTTATATCTTCATATACAAACATATAGTGTAATTAAAAGTACAACTAAAATTAAATCTTACTTACATCCTTTTTGCAGACTGCAATGAGTAGCTTCCATAATTCAATCAACCTAACCAATGACCTTATAAACTCTGAATATTAACCCTGGCAAAAACAAAATGGGACCAAAGGGTATGTTAAAGAAAGCACGAGTTATGCATGTGAGTATGTCACCCAGACCCAAGGTACAGTGCTGGTCTGTTTCAAATTTTCCTGATTTAATAATACAGCTACAAGGCTATTTTAGAAATCTGAGATCCTGATAAACACATATTTGAATAAACACAATTATTATAATCATCAGGAAAACAATTCAAAGGCTCCATTTTAAGACAATTTTGTCGAAGATTCAATGTCACTGTGAAAAGTTACTTGGTTCTTGCACAGTGACTAATATAAAGATCTCTCTCCTTTTCTCTATCTGGTTATTATTAAAGTAACAAAAAAGTTTCCTAACTCCTAATTTACATAATTCTATCATGATAAAAAAAAATGAAATCTAGTTTTCTATGAAGAACATCCTAAAAATGACTGCCTAAATACAAAATTCTGAGATATATTAGATGTCTTCAGTTAAGAACAGTATTACCAACACAACCCAATTTGTATTTCTACAATGTTCAGCATACAGACTTCCAAAATATTTTACAGCATTGATTTTATATAATATAGAGCCAGAAGAGTCTTTAGTGATTGTTTACCTCTCACTTTACGTGTCTGAAAAGCTGTTTGACCTTGGGTAAGTCGATTTTTTACACCTTGGTATTTTTCCATTTTTTGAAGGGGCTAAACCAGATGATCTTTACCACCCTTCCTAGTTCTAATGTTTCTCTAAAAAAGATAAGCCAAGTTTTATTGAAATGACTTACACAACCATATATAAAAATACAATCAAGAAGAAATGCAAAGGAAGGGAATTCATAAGGCTGAGCACCTATCTTGTATCAGGCCATACATACAAGTACCTCATTTAATACTCCAAATAACCTGCACATGCTAGGTTCTTTTTGGGGGGGGGGTTGAGGGAGGTAGGGGGGGCTCCTAAATCTATTTGTGTTTAGATGCTACAAAAATTTCCTATTCTTGTTTTTAAAGAAAAAGCTAACCATAAGAGACTTTACATGTATTAATAGTAACAAAGTGGCTGATAACCCCAATCCAAACTGGGTAGTGCAATCAAGGTAACATTTCAAATAAATGTACCTCATTTTTAATAAAACTTGGTATTTGACTCTCGAATGCAGAGTAAATGTTAGGACCTAGATAGGGCCTTAGAGATCATATAGTACAGTTTCCTCATTTTATAGGTGAAGCAACTAATATCAAAGAGTTTGTCCATTTTTCACTCAAATAAAATAGTGGCTACGAGTAGCAATTAAAATAGTGGCCAGGAGTAGATGTGTGGTGTCCACACTTTTAGGAATTACCTTGTGATCTAACTACAGGAGGGAATCCAATTATTTGCATAAAAGACATCTTTACAGGAGCATCTAGATGGCTAATAATTTTTTAAAAAATGATTTAATTTGCCAATATCACTGGCAACGTATCAGAAATACGGAAAGCAAACTCAGTCTAAATTGAGTCTCACAAATTAAAAGTATTTTTTTAAATGCCAGAACAGTGGCTGGTCTATAATTGGTGTACAATAAATGTTTGTTGAATGAATGTGCCAACCCAAGAAAACTACTGTCATCACTGGCAATAAGAGTTCATACGTATAACTCAAATTAAGACACTGCGAGTAGAACCGCGTGTATTACTTTAACATTCTTAAACTAGTCTATTTTAAAAAAAATTGTATGCCTTAAGAGAATGCGACTTTATATGGTCATAAAAGCAAAAAAAGAGCCTCAGTATAATTCACCGCAGCCATTTTCGATGACTCTTTAGGATTCTACAGATAAGAACTCCTAAACTTAAAATTGCTACGGTTCTCCAAATAATTTGGAAAGAACCTAAAAAGGAGAATAAATTGCCTGAACAAAAGCTCTGTAGCACTCAAGCTGGCAAGCAGGGAACTAAGACTTTAGGTTTAGTCCGAATCTTACACACACAGTAACTGTTGCCAAAGCATTTGACCTCTCCCTCCCCCCACTTTCTCCTTTAAGCAAACGAAAAGCCGCGGGTGTGCTACAGGGCTGGTTTTCAGGGAAAGAATCTGATCCCAAAGGTACCGCGGCTTTGCACCGTAGCTCGCAAGCTGGGAAAGCTCGGGAAGGAAATTTTCCAAGAGCTTGAAACCTACAGCTGTTGCGTGCGGAAGAACCTCAAAACCTTCGGGGCTGGTGCCGGAAGCCCCATGACGACCCACCGCGGCCGAGCAGGGCCCGGAAATCAGCTGCCCGAGGTCCGAGGTGGGGCGTGAGCGACGTGAGGCGGCCCCGCAGCCTGAGCCCCACGGAGGGAAGGAGGAGGCCCGGCGCCCATTTTGTCCTCGGCCTCCGCACTTCCCGCTCCCCCAACATCTCCCCGGCCCAGCAACCTGCGTGAGGCCTGCAGCTACGCTCCTCCCCGCCTCCCCGCCTCCTCGCTGCCCGCTAGGCCGCGGCACGGGGCCTGGGCCTGCGTGGACCCCAGCCCTGCCAGCCACTCCCTAGGCCTCGCTCAGGCTCCGCGGGTCCAAAGCCTGACTTCCCACCCAGCTTCTTCCTCCCAGCCCTCTTCGCCGGGGCCTCAGCCCCCTTGGCTCCCCCAGGCCCAGTCCCTCATCACTTCCCGCCCGGGCCGCACCCCCAATCCACCGTCACCGGTCCCCACCCGGGCCTCGCCCTCTCAGCCCCCGGGGCTGAAGCCCCTTCACCCATCTTGCCCAAGTCTCTGCCCCAGCCCGCCTGGGACGTACCCTCCGGCAAACAGATGCACCAGCGTGTCCCTCTGGCTCATTCTCTCTCCCGCATGTCCTCCCGGCGCTGAGGCGGGACGCGGATCTAGCCGCCCGCAGCTTCCGTCCCGCACTGGAGCCGCGCGGCGCCCCAGTGACGGCGATCGGGAGCTGACGGAGACGCGGCTGCAGAAGGCGACCAGCGCGGCCCTCCCGCGGCGCTGCAGTCACGCCGCCTCCCGCTCTAGCTGGGCGCTCACCACCGGCGCTGCGGGGGCAGCGCGGCGGCGGTGGGGGCGTGAATATTCCGACAACCTCCCCCCCCCGACATAAACAGAAGCTCCCATTGGTCCGCTCTGCGTGACGTCACGAAGCCGGCATGCCTCTTTCACGTGATCGCTAAGGGGTTTCTCAATGAAAGCGGCAGGGAGGCGGGGCTAGGGCGCGTGCCCGGAGGGTAGTAGGTCAACGGGCCCTCGCACCTCCCAGCGGGCGCGGAAGGCTGCACCCGGCGCGGCCTGGGCCCACGCGGTCGCGCGGCTCCGAGCTCCACGCTCCCGGCCCAGATTCTGTGAGAAACCGCCTGGATTCCCGGTACGCAAACGGAGTAGGGGCGCGAGAGTGCCCAGTCTCTGATTTACTTTTTTTTTTTTTTAAAGGCAGTTTTAAATTCACCGCAAAATTTAAAGGGAGGTATAGAAATTTGCCATTTGCCCGCTGCTTGATTCACGTTTTAAAAATTGGATTTATGACCCAGCATTTCCGCTTCCTGGTATCTACCTCAGAGTAACGCTGAAACATTGCACGAAAAGGCTGTACAAGGATACTCGTACAGGGTCTCAAACAACAGTACAGTGTTTTAGAACAATGCTTGTAATAGTGGAAAATTGTGATCCGTAGGAGAATGGGAAAATAAATCATGGAACATTCCTACTGTGGAGTATTATGCAATTGTAACAACGGGTTAGGTAGATCCATATAGAAAAAAATCTCCAAGGAGTAGTGACTAAGTAGGCAAATAGAATTAAAACATATAAGTTTACTTACGAAAGAATAAAAAAAGAACTAGCATTTACTCATTCTTCTAACCAGCCATTGTTTCTTATATGTATGCGTAAGGAGGTCAAAGACTGAAGGAAAAAAAAGTCTTTTGTTCCTTTAGAACATGTTGATTAAATATTTTAAATTTTTGTTGATTCGTTATTTCGAAGGTGCAGAAGTGCAGAAAATAACACTATCTAGGGGAGGATATAGCTTAATGGTAAAGTGCTTGCATAGGACGAGGTGCTGGGCTAAATCCCCAGTACCTCCATAAAAATAAAATAAAATAAATAAATAAACACAATCTGTATTCGTCACCCACAATGAACAAATATTAGTATTTTTCCACTTCTCTGTTTGGTAAGTTCCATTTCACCAGCAAGGCCCTCATCACCCTTTCCCACTCATGTGGGGTTATCCAGGGCCTACCTTCCTTTCTTTCTAGGGCCACTGTCTTCACAGAGTCCTCCCTGATTGCCTCAGCTCTCTATGCTCTTTACCTGCTCCTCAATTCCCACAAAATGTACAGACTGCATGCCACTGGCAAGGGTTCATCCAGACCACAGTAAATGCTTATCTGTAAAATGGGCATGAGTATCTACCACACAAGGTATTTGTGAGGACCAAACATCTTAAAATTATGTAAAGCACTATAGCAGTGCTTACATAAGAGCTACCTACAAAAGTTAGTAGTATTGTTTTACTGCCTTGTATACTTAATAACAAAAACAGCAACAGCTGATATTTCTTGAGCACTTAATAATATGCCAGGCTCTGGTCTAAGTGTTTTACAGCATTCTCTTATGAAACTCTCACAACTACCTTATGAGCTCATCCATCTTATCCTCCTAATTTTTCATGAGAAGACTGAGATGTAGAATAATTGACTTGCCCAAGATTATCTGGTTCATCCAGAAGGAGCCTGGATATGAATCCAGTGGAGTGTCTCTGTTTCCAGAGCTTCAGTTGGTGAAGTAAGAGCTGCACATTAGAGGGGGAAATTTTGAAAAACAAACAAACAAAAACAAAAACAACTCAGAAAAGTAGAAATATAAATCGACACCCTGGCTGTACTTTCCCAAAACTGTTGTATTAATATTTGGAGAGGGAAAGTTTCTTTATTTGTTTGTAACAGTTTTATTGAGGTATTTTCATGTGCCATGAGATTCACCTATTTAAAATGCACAATTCAGTGGTTTTTAGTATATTCTCATGGTTGCACAGCCATCACCATTACCTAATTCCAGAATATTTTCCTCACCCCAAAAAGAAACCCCATACTTGTTAGCAGTCACTCTCATTCCCCTCTCTCCCTATCCTCTGCCAACCACTAATCTCTTTTCTATCTCTTTGGGTTTGTCTAATCTGGACTTTTCATATAAGTAGAATTACACAATGTGTGGCCTTTTGTGTCTGGTTTGTTTCCCTAAGCATAATGCTTTCAAGGTTCATTCACATTGTAGCACGTATCAGTACTTCATTCCCTTTTATGACTGAATAATAGTCCGTTGTATGAATATACCACATTTTGTTTATCCATTCTCAACTGATGGTCATTTGGATTGTTTTCATTTTTTGGCTATCATGGATAATCTTGCCATAAATATTTGTGTACAAGTTTCAGCATGGACATGTTTTCAGTTCTTTTGGGTATATACCCGGGAGTGGAATTGCTGGGTCATATAACTGTTTAACCCTTTGAGTAACTGCCAGACTGTTTTCCAAAGTGACCTCACCATTTTAGATGTATTTCTTTTAAGACAATGACTGTAGCTCCATGTATTTGGCATAGTGAATGCCATAGTAATTACATTTAACTTAGCTTCTGAAACTGGTAAGGAGGTAACCAGAGTTCTTACGTGCAGTAAGTTATTCCCATAAAAGCAATAAGAGTTCTTAATGTGACCATTTCCTTTTGAACCTCCTTCTGATGCCATCGTGGAAGGAGACTCTGCCCCCTGCACATGCTGGCCGGTAGGTCATGGGCCACCCCCTGGGGTGTGGTTGCTGAGGCCCTCACTCTCATCATTCTCTGTGGGATTCCAGGGTTGAGTTGCCTGGCATGTTTGTGGAGGCCCCACAGCACTTACATCTGCCAGCTCTTTTATAAGTTTCTTACCTCATTCCTGTTGGTCAATGTCTTCAAGTGATTCCTTCAAGACCAGCACAGAGATGAGGTTTCTTGAGCCCTTGCCCCTTAAACAAACAAGCTTTCGGGTGCTTTTCCAGAATGATTTTAGGGCAGGGTGGGTGGGGCTAAGCCCTAGCTTTGGTGTCAGGCTTACCTGTACCTCCTCCTCCTGCCCCTGCCCTCTGCCCCCTACCCCGTCGCCCCGTGCCTGCCCAGGGGTCTTCTGGGAGTTGTAGTTTTTTAAAAAACTGACTATAGAAAGAAACTGATGGGGAAAGGGTGGCAGCAACTTGTTGCTTGCTTCAAAACAAACAAGCTCATTGTGAAGTAGAGGGGACTGCTACTCTATTTCCTGATTGATATTGACCTCAAATTTTAGTTTCTGTGGGCTGAAGAAAAGTTCTTAATAGCTATCCGTTTGTGAGGGGAGCAAGATGGATCAGTGATGCCTTTTTTCCTGGGGGCTTAGGTTCTATTGGTCTTGTAGGTACAGAAAATTCATTTAGATTTCAAGCCTTAGATTGGAAACATTAGTTTTAAATATTTGGGTAGGATTTTTTTTCCCTAATCTTTGTGTTTTCTTTGATATTTCAGTGGGAAGTTCAGAGAGATTGTTTTATATGCTCTTAGCCAGATGCCATTTTTTAAAATTGTTTTCCTTATTTTGCTTGTAATAAAATGTAATAAGTTCAACCACTACAGAGGTGCATGAGTTAGAAATTAAAATCCTCACATCAACCTCCCTTCCTAAATCCTACTCATCAGAGGACATCATTGGTTAGAGTTGGGTAAGCGTCCTTTTCGGTACTCAGTGCTGTGATGGTAATCATCTCAAAGAGCTTTAGATTTGCACAGTACTCACCATATGCTAGGTATTGTTGGAAGCACTTTCCAAGTATTTAAATGAATCCTCATTGGAACTCAAGGGGGTACATTTTACAGATAAGGAAACTGAGGTACAGAGAGCTTAGAGGATTTGTCAGGGTGATTCAAGGAGCAAGTAGCTGAGTTGGGACAGAGACCCAGGGAGTCTGGCTCCACAGTCTACTCTCATCCTCTGTTCTGCACCATCTCAATTGTTTATTGGTTTATTGAGAATATTAGCTATAGTTTCTTAGAAGAAAAAAGTTGGGGGGCTTTGGAGGAATTTAAGAAGATGTGGTGCCCAGACGGTAAAATGTGCACTTCTGTCTGAGCCCGCAGAGGAGTCTGGAGAGTAGTTGCTCCCAAATGCAGGTTTGATGTCCCATTGAGCCACCACTCCCATCAGCCACCCTGTGTAACATTTCAATCCAATTGTGGTTGAAGGCTCTCCTTTGATACACAGGTGATGAGCAGAGCTGGCCATGGAAATAGATTAGGAGCTGGTAGAAATGGATTTCCCCAGAAGGATTCAGTTAGCTTGTTGGAAATGCTGTCCCTCAGGGAGCAATTTAGGACTGTGTCTCAGGAAGCTTGGGGAAAAAAAAAAAAACCCAAAACAAAAATCGGCCAACTTTTCCTACCCTCCAGGACAAGAGTATTAGAAAGGTAGTGAGACTTTGCAAAGAAATGGATAGACTTCGTTGAGATAAGGGTGTAACACACTTTTGTGTGAGCAATGCCTGGGACTTCAACAATAGTTTGTGGTAATACAGAAATTGTGCCCTGCCTCCCATTTAAGAAACCATCTAAGGGTCTTACCAAGGGTTCCTGTTTTGAATCTGAAACTTTCCTGTTGGCATTTGAATCTTGCTTTTAATATTAATGCTTTGTTTTTATCTCAAAGTAATAAAAGAAAACAAACAACCCAATTAAAAAAAATGAGCAAAGAACTTGAATAGACATTTCTCCAAAGAAAATATACAAGTGGCCAATAAGCACAAGAAAAGCTGCCCAACATCACTAATCATTAGGGAAATGCAAACCAAAATCACAATAAGATACTACTTCACATCCATTAAGATGGCTATTATAAAAACAAAACAAAACAGACAAAAAGAGAAAATACCAGGTGTTGGCCAGGATGTGGAAAAGTTGGAACCCTTGTGCATTTCATTGCTAGTGGAAATATAAAAAGGTGCAGCTTTTGTGAAAAACTGTATTGCAGTTTCTTAAAAATTTAAACAAAGAATTACCATATAATCCAGTAATTCCATCTCTAGATATATCCCCAAAAGAATTGAAAGCAGAGACTCAAATAGATTCATTCCCATCAGTGTTCATAGCAGCACTATTTGAAATAGCCAAAAGGTGGAAACAACCTAAGTGTCCATCGTCAGATGAATGGCTAAACAAAATATGATATATACATACAATGGAATATTTGGCCTTAAAAAGTGGGGACATTCTGACACATGCTACAACATGGATGAACCTTGAAGATATTATGCTAAAGTGAAATAAGCTGTCACAAAATGACAAATATTATAGGATTTGACTTATATGAGGTACCTGGAATAGTCAAATTCTTAGAGAAAGAAAGTGAAACAGTGGTTCCCAGAGGCTGGGAGAAGGGAGGATTGGGGAGTTAGTGTTCGGTGGGTATGAAGTTTCAGGTTGGGGTGATGGAAAAGTTCTGGAGATAGTGTGGTGGTTGCTTAATGTGAATGTACTTAATGACACTGACTCATGCACTCAGACATGCTTAAAATGGTAAATTTTATGTTATGGAAATTTTACCAGAATTAAAAAAAATAGAACAGGCACTGCACATCATTGTAAAAAAGTAAATATATAGCATTTGAAAAGTCATAATGACTTCCTCACTGTCTCATTTTCACTCCTATAGGTAACTGCTTTTAACTTTTAACTTTTTACTTTTTCTTTAGTTCCATATTTCTCAATACTAGCAATTCATGCTGTTTTTTCTTGATCTCCTGATTTCAGGTGTTCTCTATTATACCTCAGGCTGTAAGAGATGCAGACGTAGCTTTCCGACTCCACTCCTGTATTTCCCTCTTTCCCCGCTCCCTCTTCTCAAAGTTGTGTCACAATTTTTTAGTTAAATCAATAATTATTTATCTTATTATCATGTCTGTTAATTTTGTCCCCTGCAAAGCCAAATGGTATACATGCTGTTCTTGTACAACTTTTTACTTTTCTTGGTTAATAATTGCGTTTTTCCCCTTTGCTTAATTTTCTTTACCTATCCTTCAGTTTTTCCACATGCTTCATATCTATCAATGGCCTAAAAATGTTGCTTTTCTAAATGTTTTAATATCAGTCTATTAATCCCATTTTTTCCCCTTTCTCTGGAGACCTCTCTTCTGAATTATTCCATCCTCTTGCTCCAGCCTGAATTAGTTGCTTTCTTGGCTGCACGATTGTCATCCTGGGATTTACATCCTCTTACTTGTTTCCTGGAACTCATGTTTTTTGACTTTTCTTTTTCTTTATTTGCTACTGTATTCTGTGAAGTACATTCTTCAGCAGCTGCCAAAGGAAAGATATGTAGAAGGTATTATTATCATTATTATTATTATTATTATTATTATTATCATTATTATATGTTGCATGCTTTTATTTTATCTTCATATTAGATAATTTGGCTAAGCATAGGATTCTGAATTGAAAATTATTTTCGCTCTGTCTTTTGAAGTCACTGTCCCATTGGTTTCTAGCACCCAGAGCTAATATTGAGAAGTTTGACTCCATCTGTAGCTTTGGTTCTTGTATATAACATGTTTTTTATGCTCTTTTAACCTTTTAGGTTCTTTCTTTCATTCCTGGTTTTGGGAAATTTCACCACAAAGTGCCATGATGGTGGTGGAGTCTCTCCATTCATCGTGCTGGGTATCCTATGGGCTTTTTAAGTCTGAAAATGAAAAACTAGAATTTGCACTTGGAGTGTTCTCTAATGGCTTGAGTCTTTCAGCCCCCAAAGCCAAAAAGTGTAGTTGATCTTTTCTCTCTGGAATAGTACCTGGCAAGAAGTTAGCACTGGATCAGTGCCCAGAGTCAAGGGCCAAAAGTTAAAAGGATAGACTTCTGGTTTGGCAGCAATGCTGCGTAAAGCAGCACTTGACAAATATTTGGTGGGGAATAGAGTGTGATAACAGTTTTATTTCGTAAGTGGCCAGTTCCCTGGAGTTTGGGTTCTCCCTCCACACATACACACTCCCAACCCCAGAACCGGTTCAGTGGCTTTCCTATCTTCTCCAGCCTCGACCCCAGGCAGTGCCCTCTTATGCTGCTTAGTAGTTGAGTGAACAGAAGAGAAACGGAGATAAGGGCTGGGGAACATTGCACTTGGGTTAGGTCAAAGGTCAAGGCTGGAAGTGAAGGCTCCACAGCCTGGAGTCAGAATTACCTTGGAAAAGCCTTTACATCTCCCAGAAGTATGAGATACTAAGAACCTTTTGTACTTAATGTTTCTCTCTGCTCCTCAGTGAATCTCTTAATGTTGTCTTTCAGGAGGTCAGTGAAACCATTGCCATCCAATTTCTTGGCCACAGCTAAACAGTTTGTTTCTTGTCTTTTCATTGACTGGGAAATACTTAAAAGTTGTTTTCTCAGCTTTTCCCTAATTTTGGCTCTGTAAGACTTTCAGTTCCAAACAAAATGGAGTAACAGGGATCAGAAATAGCATTAAAAACCAGGCAAAATATATGACACTGTAAACAAAAAGAACAAAGGACAGTGCTCATCATTCCGTCACAGCCCACAGTGCCAGTGCGCCCTGAGGGAAATTCAGAATGGAAAAAGCTGGAAGCATTCTGTGTTTTTAGATATCTGGGCCCCTACACAGTTAAGATGCACATCTCAGGAAGAATTTCAGTGATGTCAGTTTCTTGCATCTTCCCATACATAGAAGAGCACTAAAATCATTAACTTGAGATGTCTGTTCTTTGTGATTAGCAGTAATCTTTTTATGCTTGACTCTGTGTATTTCCCAGCCAAAAATTTCATGTATATACAGGCTCCTCCCCTATCATTTTTTTAAAATGTATTCATCTATGTTTGTATCATTCATTCATTCCATTTCAGTAGTGTAAACCTCTCAATAAATGTCTAATATCCATGAGCACAATTTGGAATAAGAAACATCCTCAGTGTCTAGTATGAGACGAAAGAGAGAGAGGGAAAAAGGAAGTGTAAAGTGAGCTGATCCATGAATGAAACTTATTTAGCAAAACAAGAAATCAGAGCTAAGAGATATATGAGCCTCACAGCAAGATTCCTTCAGAGAGATTGGATGTGTCTTGGCATATAGAATGACATATCAAACAAAATTTAATATAAACCTGAAAGCGTAAGATGATTTGTGTTGACATCAGGGCTTTCTATGCTGTTAGTCCACTGGTTATAAAGCAAAGTTCTCTCTTAGATGATCTTATTTTTTTTAATTAATTAATTTATTTTTTAGTCTTTTTTTAAATTGAAGTATAGTCAGTTTACAATGTTGTATCAATTTCTGGTGTACAACACAATGCTTCAGTCATACATGAATATACATATATTTGTTTTCATATTCTTTTTCACCATGAGCTACTGGAAGATATTGCCCCAGTTCATTGCCTGGAGAGAGTTTCCAGGCTACAGCCCAGGAACATGCAAATTAGGCAGAGCCTGGCAGACTCTCTGGGTTGAGGACACGCAGCTGAGAGTCCAGGGAGACCAAAGCAGCTTGGGTTTGAGGGGCACAGTACCAAGAACCCCAGATATTTGCAGGGGGTCCTTAAATTTTCAACTGAGTACTGCTCAGTGTATGTACATGAGGGACAACCTGAGGCAGGGAAAAATCCACCTCATAGAATTAGAGAAAACAGTATTTGGCATTCACATAGGGCCAGGAATAGTGCCTGTTCCCATCGGTCTAGATGGAAAATTTCACAAGTCATGGGGCCTTGGGTTGAGTATTCAGAAAGGTCTTGCCTCACTAGTGGGGAGCAATTAGCCTCCAACTAAACTGTGTTCTGGTCCTGCCTCATACATTTAAAAGTGAGATGTGAAGGGATTAAACTGTGTATAATTAAATGCATCCCAGAACAAAGCTCAAAACTATTTATAGGAGTACAAAAATATCCAGCACCCAACAAGGTAAAATCCACAATGTCTGGCATGCGGAGATTACCAGGCATGCAAAGAAGCAGAAACATATGAGCCAAAATGTAGTTATGAGTTTCTTATATCTATGCAAAGAAGTACGCTATCATTTGGAGATAAACTTTGATAAGTTAAAGATATATACTATAAATCCTAAAGCATCTGCTAATGGAACAAAATTATAGCTAATTAGACAAGGACCTCCATTAAAAATTAACAAAAACCTAATTACCTCTCCCCCTCAAAAACAGAAAACAAATCTTAAAAAAAAAAAAAAAGAAAAAGAAGAAGAGGAAGGAAAATAAAAGAGAGACAGAAAGAGAACGAGACAGAGGAGTGGGGAGAGAGAGAAGAAAGTTCAACTCCCTGAGCTTGGCACTTTATGGTGAAGTCTGTCTTGCCCTCCCTCCCGTCTTCCCACCCATTCCTATCAGCACAGATCCCTCTAGGCCAGCTGAATTGCTGTGTTGCCCACATTCACACAGTTGTTTCACTCCTCTGGGCTTTCAGACATGTTCCAATCCCTCCGGCCCCTCCTGTGTGCTTCCACAGCTCTGTGCTGGCCTCTCTAGACTGTGCCCCGTCCACTCCCCCGGCCCATGCACTCCCTGAAAGCCAGGATTCCTGGCTCACTCCGGGCCCCACACTTCCCCAGGCTGGGAACCATTTCATCTTTGTCTTTGTAGCCTCATGGACACTTGGCATCGTGGACATTCAATACATATTCTCCACGTGCCTACCCTATGCCAGGTACTGTCCTATCAGAGCATCGAGACAGACAAGATGCATGGTCTCATGGAGCCTATATTCTGGTGTACAACAGACTAATATGCTGGTCAACCAATAAAATAATTTCATGCTGTGAAATGATTTTGCTGTGAAGAAAAGCAAACGACGGGAAGATGTAGTTTAGGCTGAGGGGTTAGGGGTGTACTCTCTGAGGACATGATGCTTCTGTGGACACTTGACAGTGAAGAGAGGGAATCAGCCATGTGAAGACAGGGTTGCATTAGTTCCCTAGAGCTGCCAGAATGAAATACCACAGACCAGCTCGCTTAAACAACAGGAATTAATTTTCTTGCAACTCTGGAAGCTGGAAGTCCAAGATCAAGGTGTTGGCAGGGTTGGTTTCTTTTGAGGCTTCTCCCCTTGGCTCATCGTGTCCTTATACGATCGTCTCTCAGTCTGTGTGTGACCCTGTCCTAATCTCATGTAAGGATGCCAGTCTTACTGGGTTAGGGCCCACCCATATGGCTTCATTTTACCTTAATTGGCTCTTCAAGGCCCTATCTCCAAATCCAGTCACGTGCTGAGGTCCTGGAGGTTAAGAATTCGACATACACATTTTGGGAGGATATGATTCAGCCGGTAACAGGGGTGAAGTGCATTTCTAGTAATAGCAGGGGGAAAAGCTCTGAGTGAGTTGAAGGAAAAAGGAAGGCGGTGGGGCAGGAGCAGAATGAGCAAGAAGACTGGTTGGAAATGGAGTTGGATGGGTGGCCAAGAGCCAGATCATGTACGTGATGGCACCTGTAGATCATGCCAAGGATTTTATTTGTTGACCAAGACCAAGCACAACCTAAAAGTTGAGAGTTATATTGTATTTGATGGACTTCCTCTCAGATAGCTCTGAGAGACTGCTCTGAAAAGGTAAGGGAGGAGTTAGGATATATGAGTTCAAACAAACAAAAAACCAGGTAACTGAACATCAAAAGATTACTGCTAATTAAAGAAGACCAGGCATCTCAAGTTAATGAATTTAGGGCTTTTTATGTATAGGAAGATGTAAGAATCTGGGCCCATTGAAATCATTCCTTTGATATGTCCCTTCACTATCTGGTGCAGTATCCTGTTTTTCTCCATCCTGAATCTCTTCAGGGTGCACAGTCAGGTTGGCAGCACTGAATTGTGGCCACTGGCTTGATGGCCACAACATCCTTTGTTTACTGATCTGGCAGGTGACATCGTCCACATGTTCTAAGTGAGATGAAAACCCACTGGAGGGTTTTAAGCATAGTAGAGCAAAGACCCAGTTTTCAATTTCAGATCACTCTGTTAATGTGTGGAGGCTGGACGGAAGGAGAGCAAGGAAGGAAATAAGAAATGTGTTAGGGAGCTCTTGAAGTTGGTGGCTTGGACTGAGTGCTCTCAGAGGAAGCTGACTGGAGTGAGGGGAAGAGAAGGTGAATGGGGAGGAAGAAGCAGGTCCATGATACTTTTCATTAAAATGTAATTTTCAACCAAGAGTCTTCCTCATCATTGTGGTGAGTCGAAGATGCTAATTTAAGAACACTTTCCATGAGTGAAGTGAAGTCATTCCAATGAGTCTTGGATAATTTGATTGGAATAATAAGTGCCATTCATTGAGCCTTGACTATATGACAGATACTTGGTTTACGTGAAGTTTCTTTTTTAAAAATTTAATTCATTTGTTTTTTTAAATTTTTATTATTATTTTTTAATGGAGGTGCTGGAGATCGAACCCAGGACCCCGTGCATGCTAAACATGCACTCTACCACTGAGCTATACCCTCCCCCGACATTTAGTTACATCTCATCCTCATGACAGTCCCTTGGGAGGGAATTGCCACCATCCTTGTAGAGATGAGGAAACATGGGCTCTAGTGAAACCACAGGTGAGCATCAGAGCTGGAAATGCACTCTCCAGCCCTCGACCCCAGTCTGACCCCCTTCAGCATCCTGCTTTTCCCCTGCCCTGGGCCCTCCCAAGATCTCTCCGCTCACTGCTCACTGCCCGGCTCAGAGGAGGGCTGCTGTCTCCTTCCTCCCTCAAGCAGCTGAGCCCATCCAGATCTGCCAGCAGAGTGAGCCTCACCCACCTAAAGCTACGGGCCTTTAATGAGATAGAGCTGCTGAAAAGAAACATTTAATTGCATGTTTTATTAATTTATTTTCTATGAAATATTAATCATGAGCTCTTGCTAACACAAAGTCTGGAGAGCAGTGAGTAACTTTGACAATATTACTTTGACAATGACAAGACTGTTATGACAATCTTCAAAGTACTGAATCCCTCCCATCCTCACCCTCTGAATTCTGGTTTCTGAACTGAGTTCTATCTCATGATCCTCTACTCTGTCTCACTTATTTTATGAAAAGTAAAACAAAATATTCAAAGGGAAAGAAAGGGAGGGAAAAGCCCAGGGTGGGAAGGGCGGCAGCTAGCAATGCTGGGAGAGCAGAAGTGGTCCAGGAGGAGATGGGGTATGGAATGTGGAGAGGTCAAGCTGAAGACCTCTTTTTGCATGGACCATTGAGCGGGGGAAGTGAACCTGACCTGAGGCCACCTCTTACTCTACAAGTGGTTTTCCGCTGGCCAGGAGGAATGTCAGTGGTGGACGCCAAACAGACGTGGTATTTATTTTCACTCGGCCACAGCACACACTGGCCACCTTCTCTTCTGGAGCCCCAGGGCTAGGAATAGTTTTAAGAAACAGTCAACAGGGAAGAGGGAGTGGCCAGTATGTGGGCAGGTATCCAATGATCTTCAGAGATGGCACAGCCTCTGCCCTGGGTATTCCCATCTTAATGGTTGTAGCAAAAGGGTCTGTTGCTTCCAAAAGGAATAACCATCTTATATTGTGTGATGGCCTGCTGATAAAGGAGGTAACTGGGTTGCTACCCTTTGGGGATTACCAGTTTGAGAGAGTAGACAGTTCAAAGATCAATGATCTGTGTTCTCAGGGAGCTCCCAATTTGTCCTTGGGAAAAATTCCAGTCCAATGTAGTTTACACAGCCACCATTTCCAGTAAACTCCGGGAAATGGTGAACACATACATGAACGTGACATTGGTACCTTGTCATATTTGAGGAAGTTTCAGGTAGTGTATAGGCACCTCTTCTTTTAAGTAACCACTAGATACAAATTTTAGAAATCCTTCTGTTTTTTAGATCCCAAAACATGGGAATTTGGTACAAAAGAGGCATTTCAAATTAGTTGGGGAAAATGATTTATTTGATAAATCATGTTGGGATTATGGGATTATCTCATCTGCAAAAAACAAACAAAACTCAGATTCCCAGTCTTACTCCTTAAAATTTTTTATTCTTAATCAATTAATTTTTTTTAACAGAGGTGCTAGGGATTGAACCCAGGACCTTTTGCATGCTAAGCAGGCACTCTACCACTGAGCTATACCCTCCTACCCCCTAATCTCACTCCTTAGATCAAAATAAATTCCAGGTGGATCAAAGATTTAAATACGAAATGGTAAAGCAAGTCAAGAGAATTAGAAGACAAGTCACAGACTGGGAGAAAATATTTGCAATACACATATCTTATAAAGTACTGTTATACAAAATATACAAAAATCTCTTAAAATTCAACAATAAGAAAATGAACAATCTGAAAAAAACATGGGCAAAAGATCCAAACACAGATGGCAAGTAAGCATATGAAAAGATGTTCAACATCATATGTCATTAGGGGAAATGTGGAGTAAAGCAATGAGGTGCCACTATACACCTATTAGAGTGGTTGGAGTCCAAAACACAGACAACACTAAATGCTGACGAGGATATGGATCAACAGGAACTCTTGTTTTTTCCTGATGCAAGTACAAAATGGTACAGCCAGTTTGGAAGACAGTTTGGCAGTTTCTTACAAAACTAAACATACTCTTACCCTACAATTCAGCAATTGTGTTCCTTAATATTTACCCAGAAGAGCTGAAAACGCATGTCCCCACAGAAAACTGCACATGGATATACAAAAGCAGCCTTCTTCAAATTGCCAAAACTTGGGAGCAACCAAGATGTCCTTTTGTTAGATGAATGGATAAATAGACTGTGGTACATTCATACAATGGGATATTATTCAGCACTAAAAAAAGAGCCATCAAGCCATGAAAAGACAGAGAAGAAGAACCTTAAATGCATATTTCTAAGAGAAAGAAGCCCATCTAAAAAGGATACATACTGTATGATTCCAACTACATGACATTCTGGAGTAGGCAAAACTATGGAGAGAGTAAAAAGATCAGTGGTTGCCAGAGGGTGAAAGAGAGAGAGATGAACTGGCAAAGCACAGAGGATTTTTAGGGCAATGAAACTATTCTGCGTGATATTATAATGGTGGATACAGGTCATGACACAGTTATCAAAGCCCATAAAATGTACACCACCATGAGAGAAATCTGAGGTAAACTATGTTCTTTGGATGGCAAAGCTGTGTTGGTGTAGGTTCATCAGCAATAACAAAGGTATTGTTCTGGTTGGGGACGTTCGTAGTGGGGAGGTTGTGCATGTGTGGAGTCAGCAGGTGTATGGAAATTCTCTACTTTCCACTCTGTTGTGCTGTCAATCTAAAACCTAGAAAGCTCTAAAAAATAAAGGCTATTAAAAAATTAAACCATCAGAAACAAAACAAAAAAGTGGAGCCAAGCAGCATTATTCATAAAACAAAAGACAGATACATTTGATAATAGAGATGAAAGTTTTCTATAGAGCAAAAAAATACCACATACAAAGGAAGAAAACAAGTGACAAATTGGCGGAAATACTTACAACTTGGTTTCTCATGTTCTTAAAAAACTCTGACTGAAACAGTGTGTAAACGTAAACCTGTGTTGTCTCAAAACTGAGCCTGGTGAGGGATGTAGGGGCCTGTATGTTGGGCTGGGAATCGTGGCGGGCTGGGCTTGCTGGAGGAAGTGATTTATGTTAGCAGGGCAGATCCCATCTGGGACTGAGAGATGCAGCATCAAACTTTGGTTTCACTGCTAGCGGGCCGCTGCTGTTGCCACCCCTGCTGCTGCAGCTGGTGATCGTGACCTCACGTGCTTGGGTTTAGCGTATTTGGGCAGATCAAGGTTGGATAGTGGGGCACTGGGATCTAGGAGGATTTTTATTCCCAAGATAGCCTCCTTCCCTACTCCTGTGCCTTGATCAAGGTGTAGGAAAAATCCCTTTCTTATGAGTTTGAACTGTTTTCCGGAATGAAATCTTAAAAAGAAAGCAAATGGCAAACTTTTCCTGGGCACCGCTCCCCTCCTCCACTGCCTTGTCTCTAAGCATCATCTAGCAACCTGGTTTCTGATTAACCAAAGCCTGGTCCCAGATTAGACTGGCTGACCATGCTGATCTCACACCTGGCCCCAGGCTCCTTTTCCTCATGGCAGCTTTGTCTGAATCCTAAATAAAGACAGCCTGGCTTCTAGGCCAAGGTCATTTGGGTTGGCATAATGTCCAGGCCTGGTTGGATTGCTATGTCCTGCCTAAAGCTGGCTTCCTGGTCTCAGGCCTTGCGCCCCAAATCATCTGAATGGTGTTTCCACTCTAAGGCATGCTGCCTGGTTGCCTTGATCCCTGCACTGGACCCCCATCTTCTCTAAGAGGAAGCCCCTTTCCTGTGTGTCCCAAAGATTCTCCCCTTGCTCTTCAAGTCATTCACTATTTGCTTTGAAGTTGCTTGTTTCTCTTCTCCGGGAGCTGGCCTGAGCTCCCAGAAGTCCTTCTAAACCTCCCTGGGTACCTTCTATGTGCCAAGTACTTAGATAGACATGGGAATCAGCCCTGCCCTCAAGTTGTGCAGATTAGTGGGGTGGTCAGACAAGTAAACAGGCCATAACAAACCATGGCTGTGTTACAAGGAAGCACGGGGTGGGGAGGAATGGTGGGATCCTAGAAAACAGAGAAACCCACCCAGCTGAGATGATCAGGGGAGATTCCTGCTGGAGGTGGTGTTTGAGCCCAGACCTGAAAGGCGGACAGGAAGACATATCAGGAAGATGGCCCGGGCAGAAGGAATAGTCTGTGTGGAAGCATCAAACAGGGAGTGAGCTTTGGGATGTGGAGGCAGGAGAATCACACAGCTCATCGTCCTCTGTTGGGATGCATTTCTCAGAACCTTCTCTTCTATCTGATTGTAAGGCCCATCCTACCCTGCATTAGCTAGCTAAGATCTCATATAAAATTTAGCAGCTTATAACAGTAAATGTTTATCATCCCATACGGTGTCTGAGGCCAGGAATTGGTGGCAGCTTAGCTGGGTGGTTTTGACTCAGAATCTCTCACACATTTGCAGGGAAACTGTTTCCTAGGCCAGTCATCTGAAGGTTTGACTCAGACTGGAGAGTCTGCTTCTAAACTCACTCACATGGTTGTTGTCCAGCTTCAGTTTTTCACCATGTGGTAGCTGACTTCAATGAGAGAGAGGGAGAGAGAGAGGAGGAGGAGAAGGAGTGGGAGGAGAAAGAGAAGGAAGAAAAAAACCCATAGAAGCCATGGTGTTCGGGGAGGGTGTAGCTTAGTGGTAGAGTGTGTGCCTAGCATGCGTTCAAACCCCAGTACCTCCATTAAAAATAAATAAACCTAATTACACCACTCCTCCCACAACAACAAAAAGCCATGGTCTTTTGTAATCTAATCCCGAGAGTCACATCCCATCACTTTCATCATGTGCTATTGACCACACAGAACGACCTTGGGGCAATATGGGAGGGGACTACACAAGAGTGTGAATCTGGGTGATGGGATCAGTAGGGCCATTTGGGAGGCTGGGGACCACATATCCTGTGGTTAAACTGAACTGCATGACCTGTGATCTTAGGTGCAGCAGCGTGTAAACTTAGTTTCCTAGCCATCCATGTGGCTTCACTGGGGCCCCTCATCTTTACTTGGACTTCCTTAGCATTGGATCAGGTCTCTTAGAAAGCTAGGAATTTCCTTCTCTCTTCGTCTTTGGGGAGTGGGGCTTTCCTTTTGGCTTCTCATCTTTTGTTTCTGGTTTATGGAACTAACTACTACTTCTTGATCCACTCCTTAGGGGATTTAGGACACACCCTGAGCCAGAATAACCAGATCTTCTCTGGCTCAGCTAACAAACCATGTCTACCTTTTGAGAGTCTAGGTGCAGCCAAGGGATAGCTCTTCTTGAATCTTGTTACTCTAGTTTTACTATTCCAAAATCTGTTTACAGTTTTCCTCAGAAGAGGAATGGTGCTGTTGGACACATCTTGAACAGGTGGTATATATGGTGTGGTTGAAAGAAAAGGGGCTTAGGTTGCAGAAAAACCTGATTCCATCATTGGCCAAGGTCCTTAACCTCTCTGAGCCTTAGTTTTCTCATCTGTGAAATGGGTTGCTCCAAAGATTAAATGAGATAATTCATACAAAGCATTTGCTAGCAATAGATAGTAAAAATTGGTACTTGATTGATCGATCAATTGATTGATTTCTACTGATGGTACTGGTTTTAGTATTATCACTACCATCTATTCTCAAGGGCCAACTCATTTTTTACCTCTATGTCAAATCTATCACAATACTCAAACCAACACTGCCAACTCCATTCTCTGAACTCAAATAGCACTCTGAGTCAGCCCTTCATAATTTAATACTTAATTGCCTACATCTTACATTACTTTCTATTTATTTTGTGTCAGTCCTGTCTTCACAGATTTCAACTGCCTTTTCCTAATTGTTTAGCAGCTGTTTAAGATACTGCGTATTTTTGGGAAGCAGGCTGCAAAGTGAATCTCTGCTCTGAGCTCAGAAAATTTTCAGGAGGGAAAAAAAAGTAGCTAAGGAATCAGGAATCTCTGCATGTAAAGTGGTGTATGTTATTTCACTTGCTATGATTTTGCTGGGTTTCCAAATTAATTGCTAAAACCCTTAGTATAGCTAGCAACCAGCAGGGAAGCTATCAAATCAGATTGGGTTCATTTCTTGAAAACAGTGTGAATTAATCTGACTTCTACAGAGGAAACAGGCTCTCACCCTTAAAACTCTGCTGAAAATAAACGAATCTAATATTAATCTGAAAATACCATGTAAACAGTTCTTCGTGCAAGACAGAAGTGCTACTATTAAAAAAACCCAAAACCCAAAAAACCCTACGTTTCTTGGCCGCAGTTGACAACATATTTTTCAACGTGGAGACTGTTTTGCAATAAGGGAAGAATGGCTCCATTAAGGCATCAGCTTTATGGAATCTAGTGGCTGGCTTCAAGTGCTATTTTAGGGCCTCTGTGACATGTATAAACGTCTGTGTTGACAGCTCTGGCTTCCTGTTACCAAATGTGAATAAAATTAGTCCTCATTTAAAGAAGGAACTTATTATATAGAGAAAGTTGAACTACAGGATTGGTTCATTAGTGCTCCCATTCCTTGTATAGACCCTGCTATTGCAAACAGGAAGGATCTCCAGCACACTGGGCATTGTTGGAACTTTCTGGAGAAGAATAACATTGCAGCATTGCTCTGGTAATAACCTAAGCACTGGGTCATTCTGTGGGTATTTGATGAAGCCAAGGAAAGGACTGTTCCCCAGAAAAATTCATAGTCATAAATAAAAAATGTGCAAGGGTTCCAGTGATTGCTTCCAAGAGTCAGTGGATCCTAGGTTAAGAAACTCTAGGCCAAGTTGACAAGGGGGTGTGGTTTCAGGAAGAGGCTGGGAAGTCAGCAATGGCCAGGAGGGTATGGCTGTGTCTCTCTGGCTGCCTAGGAGCCAGCATGGAGTGCTCAGGGAATGGTGTTTGAATCAACATATGAATGAATGGATGGCTGGAAACAAGGCAAGTGCTGATGTCTCTCTAAGATCACAACAGAGTCAGCTCAGTGACTTTAGGGAGGAGCACCAGTGTTGGTGACAACTTCATACATAATCTCTTTTGTCCTTTCTCCTCTTTGCTTGGGATTGCAGGTGAGTGAACACAGCCAGGTGGGTCATGCTTGCATCTGACCTCTGGAGGGAGAGAGTGTAGACATAGCCAGAAGACACACCTACTGTCTCTTTGCTGGTCTTGGTTCTACTCTAGGAATCCCTGTGCTTGAAGGAGCCCAGTCTCCCCAGTCAGCACTTGGCAACATGCCTGCACCGTTCCTTTCTTCCTGGCAAGATGCCAACATCCTTGGTGCTGTGATCTCAGGAGGCAATTTATAAGTGAATTCACACCAGCCAATGTATAACAGCTCAGCTCTGTGACTCAAAGGGGATGACTCTCCAGAGCACTAATTTGATTACTGGGACAGGCCCGTGGGGGAGGCATTTGTGAGTGGAGTAGCCCTGCCCAGGGTGATGACAGCCTCCCTGTCAATGAGTATCACGTGAGGCCTTGGCGTACTGGTCCTAGTTTGGGTCCTGGCTCTCCCAGTAACCAGCTGAGGGATCTTAGCCAAGTCATGCTAATTTCCTTGAGCTTTAATTTCTTCTTTTCTAAAGTGGGGAACTAACTTTTCTAGCCCTCACAGGGTGATTAGGACGAATAGATGAGAGTATAAATGTAAAAGAAACTATTTGGCATTTGGCAAATATTTTAATGACTATCCTGCACGGACTAGCCTTGTTGGCAAGGGTAAACGTTGGGGTGTTGTGGAAATGAATCTAAATAATCCCATTGAAATTATGGTATCTAGGGGTCAGATTTGAAGATAAATTTCAGAAATGATTGAATTCTGTAGGGCTCCCCTACCTCTAAAACCTGTCTTCACTGGCCCCGTGGGTCCCAGCCAACACTGGAGGCGGCTCAGAGAACTGCTTCAGGCATTCTTGATGAGCCATCCGGGCTTGAGCAGGAGTCCTTGTGGGAGGAAAGGGCGAGAAGTGGAACGTGACTTGAGCTTTGTTCCCTTTCTTGTCTGGGGAGTTGCTGGGGAAGGCAGAGGCTCTCTGTGTCTTGGACGTTTGTGAGGGAGATTTGTGAATAGACAACTGTGTCAATGTCAGGCTACATTCGGTCAGCCCCTTAGGATGTCCAGCACAGAACCTTGTCTCTGTGAGGCCCAGGAGAAGGGGCAGTGTGAGGGAGGTTCTTGCTGGCTCGCCTGAAAGATTAGGGATGCATCTCATGCATTCGTGCTAGCTCTCTTAAGCTCTTGTGGAGATGTATTTTCTGAGATCAGAAGCACAGGGGGAGAGGCACGGTGGAGTTCAGACAGAGTGGGATGTTGAAGTCGGAATGTTCTGCTGGCAGCTGATGATGCCGTTGGGGGAGACAGAGATTCGGAAGCCACCAGCCAGGAGGTGGCAGGTGAAGCTTTGGGAGCTGACAAGCTTTCCGGGGAGGTGTGCTGAGTGACAGGAGGGACTCCTACATTTGGTGATGCACCAAAGGCAGGGCAGTGGGAGCCACTGGCTTGGGTGCTGGAACTGAGGGGAGCACTGTTTGTAGAGAATTTAAAAACAGTGATAAAAATGGATTAATAGTCAGCTTTTTATTATCACTGAGTACAGATGATTCTAAACAATATCAGTGATAACATTCTTTCTGCTGGGGAAGATGGCTCCCAGCACCCCATCCTTGGAATGTCACCGCCTACCTCCTCTTACATTTGCTCACTCCTTGATTGGAGAATGCTTTCCTAAGTGGCACGCCACTCTCCAGGCGTGCTCTGACCATGTACTGGGCCAGTGTTTTCCTGAGATACTTGAACAGAATTACAGCATGGTGATGTCTGGAAAAAAGAAGACAAGAGCTTCTCGAAATAGAGATTCCTGCATCCAGGTCCAATCAAGCCTGAGATTTACCTAAAATATTCATTTACAGAAGCCAACAAATTCCCCTATGCGTCTAGTCTGATTTGCATTTTTATCACCTGCAACAGAAAGAATTCCACTCATACAAATACCATATTGGTAACTATAGGCACAGGAAGCATTTGAATGTACATAAGGTATTCTGATTTTCACCTAGTGACTAAAATTGAGGCTGTGGTTTCTAGGTTTTCCCTAGCTTTGGTGACCTCTGTCATCACCAAGCAAACAAACACAGTTGGCAGGTCACAGAGACACCTTTATGTACACACCAGAGCTCAGTAGAAAGCTGCTTGGATCCCATCCAAGGCAATTATTTACAGAAGTTCCCAAAGCATATAATTATAGGGCCATAGTGCAGGACCCGCACCACGTGAGCAGCTCTTGAGTGTAACTCTAGAGTGTTATACAAGAGAGTCACTGAATTGGCTAACCCTGTATTTAGGGTTAAAAAAAAAAATGAATGAGTGAAGAATAAATATTCCACTGCAGTAAACTTGAAGCGAGGAGACCTGAATCAACAGCATTTCACATGAGAAAGATTTGAAGATAAAACTTTTTAAAAAGGCAGAAGAAGCTGCCCTTAGGGCTTTAAATTTATCTCACATCTAACACTAACCAGTAGTTGACACAGTAGCTTAAAAAAAAAAAGCTGATGTTATAGTCCAAGCAGGCCCTCCGTCATTAGCAGGAAGATGATTCCAGCACCTTCAGGCTTATAGCTTATGATCTCTTAAAGTGAGAGATCCTTTTTTTTGCCCAGCAGTTCCCCCAAATGGCTGTGAATAGGCCTGGTTGGCTCCTGTGCCTATCCCTGAATTAATCACTGCCCTAGGGGATAGAAGGGAGAGACTGACTGGTTTGGGTCCCCTGGCCCACCCCTGTGGAGTAGGCAGGGATGTCCTCCCTGATTGACAACCCCACATAATTCCATACACTGGGACTGGGCAGGTCCACAAAAACTGGAGGCAGGGTTGATAGAAGGTAACACATGTCCACAGGAGTTCTCTGAGTTTCAAAACTTCATTTTCTTTCCTATTGCTGCTCCCTTCTTTCTGATCACTTTGTTTAAAAACTTAGGAGTTGGGTAGAGCCTGTCATCAATGACCTGGCCCCTCTCAACAACCCTAGGCTGGAAGCCTGCAGACATTTCCCAGCATCACTTCTCAGCTTGCTGCTGTTAGGATCTTCTGATAGGAGGCAGTGGCCAAAGACTGGAAGGTGAAGGAAAGGGAGAAGCCGGTTTTCCCTCCAGTTTCTGATGGGGCCTCTGGGTATAGTGGGGACAGGAGCTGTGGCCAGCCAGTGCAGGTGCCTGGGTATGGTAACCTCAGAAGTGCACTGCTCCTGGGCTCTGGGTGACAGCACCATTTTCTTTTTAGTCCCAGGATTAGTATGTAGTGGCCCTGCAGGTGCTAAACTTTTGATTTCCCTCTTTTGTTCCTTACAACACATTGTAACCAGTTCCTGGTATTAATGTCTCTTTGTTTAGGATACCTAGAGTGTTCTCCTGATTGTACTCATATGAGTTTCATTTTATTTTGTTATTAGAAATTCTTATTTTTTAATTTAAAACAATTAAAAAATTGTGGCAGAAGACATATAACATAAAATTTATTGTTATGTTTTTTAAAGTGTACAGTTTAGTGATGTTAAGTATATTGATGTTGTTGTGTAACCATTACCACCATCCATCTGCAGAACTTTTCCGTCATCCCAAACTGAAACTCTATACCCATTAAGCACTAACTCCCCTTTTCCCCCTTCACCCAGCCTCTAGCAACCACCATTTTACTTCCTGTCTCTATGAGTTTGACTACTCTAGGTACTTCATAGAAGTGGAATTATACAATATTTTGGGACTGGCTTCTTTCACTTAGCATAATGTCTTCAAGGGTCATCTACGTTGTAGCATGTGTCAGAATTTCCTTCCTTTTTAGGCTTAATAATATTGCATTGTCTGTATGTAACACATTCTGATTATTCATTGTTTATCAGCTTGCTAAGTCTTCCATAACTAAGTACCACCAACCTGGTGGTTTAAACAAGAGAAGTTTATTTTCTCGTACTTCTGGAGACTTGAAGTCCAAGATTGAGGTGTCGACAGGGTTGATTTCTTCTGAGCCCTCACTCCTTGACTTGGAGTCTTCTTGTATCTTCATGTGGTCTTCCCCCTGTGTGTGTGTGTGTGTATCTTAATTTCCTTTTCTTATAAGGACATCAGTCCTGTTGGATTAGGGCCCACACTAATGACCTCATTTAAAGTTACTTACCCTGTTAAAGGCCCCAATTCCAAATATGGTCACGTTCTGAGGTGCTGGGTGTTAGGACTTTGCCAAATGAGTTTCACCTCATAACAGGTTGCTTTCGTCCTTTGGCTATTCTGAATAATGCTGCTATGAACATGTACAAATATTTGAGTCTCTGCTTTCAATTCTTTTAGGTATATACCCAGAGATGGAATTGCTAGAGCATATGGTAATTCTATGTTTAGTTTTCTGAGGAACTGCCAAACCATTTTTCACAGCATCTGCACCATTATACAGTCCCAGCAGCAATGCACAGGGTTCCACCTTCTCTACATCCTTGTCAACACTTGGTATTTTCTGTTATTATTTTTAGGATAGCCATTCTAATGGATGTGAAATAGGAACTCATTGTGCTTTTGATTTGCATTTCCCTAATGATTAGTGAGGTTGAACATCTTTTCATGTGCTTACTGGCCATTTGTATATTTTCTTTGGAGAAATGTCTATCAAGTTCTTTGCCCACTTTTAGACATTTTTATTTTTTAAAAGAAGCCATATAAACACTATAAACAATAGTAAGTGGACTTTCAACAAAATGGGGAATATATTCACTGATAACACCTAGATGTGAAATGACCACATTGTGGGGAAAACAGTTGGTACAATCTTGCAGAGTCAGCTATAGCAAGGTGGCAAAGCATGCGGGCATTATCTGAGGTCTGATTCCTGGTTCCTCCACTTACTAGCTATGTGACCTCAGGCAGTTTTCTTAATCTCTTGTGTTTTAATTCCCCTATTTAGGAAATGGGAATAATAATACCACCTACTTCATAGGGTTGTTACAAAGGTTAAATGAGTTAACAATTAGTACAGTGCCTGGCACAAAGCAAGCACTTAATGTAAATTAGCTGTCATCATTGTTATTCTCTGGGTCCCCGACCTTCTGGGCTGCCTCCACAGCTGGGCACCTTCTGGAGTCCCCTCCCCCTACTGCTGGTGTTTTTCATTACCCAGTTATCCACCAGGCAAACAGATCTATGTAGCAGATACTACATGCTAAAAGCTTTCTACATATTAACTTTAATTTTCACAATTACCTTTTCAACTATAATCTGATAGTCCTGAGCTCTGGCTCCGTGATCAGCTGGGAAGGAATCTGGGTTCGGATCCCACATCTCCTCTTCCTCCGTGACCTTGGGCAAGTCACTTCACATCTCTGGGCTTCAGTTTCTATATTTCAAAAATGATGATAAGTCATTCCTATTTCACAGGGTCACTGAGGGGTTAAATAAGGTAAGGTCTGTAAAGCACTTAGCACACACAGTGCCTGACACATAGTAAATGCTTAAAAGATAGTTATTACTAATATATCCATTTTACAGTTGAGCCAAAGTTCTTGCCCAAGGCCATGAACTCGATGTTGAGAGATGGACCAAAACAATGTTCTTTATTATTTCCTTCCAATGTGCATGCATACATGATTTTTGTGCAGTTCCTGCTGTATGAGAAGAGTACAGACATAATTTTGTATTTTTAAAAATTGCACCTTAAAGCCTGAGTAATTTTTATATTGCTATGAAGATATGAAGACCTGACTAATATTCCACTGAATAATCCAGCATCTTTATGCCCATTATTTCCTTCCTTCTCCTGGACTATTTCCTTTGGATAAATTCCCATAAATGGAATTTCATATGTCAAAGGGTGTTAAAATTATTTTGATTCTGGATATAGAACATCTTGTTGCTTTTCTGAAGAGTTTTGTAATAGTAATTATGTTTGTATGCTGTAATTTGTTTTCTAGTCTCTTTGAAATAATTGACCACTGACAAAGAATGAATAACCTCGATATAGATAAGTAATCTCCAGGCTGAAAAGGAGTGAACAGGTTGGGGTTAGATGATAATCTTGTTTGGAAACGTGTAACTAAGTAACTCTGGTTATTGGAAGTAGGCGTATGGTTCTTGTCTCCTAGATTCGATGCTCACATCATCTGGTTAAGGAGTGTGTATGTTATCTATAAATGACCAGTTCAGTCTCTGGGCATATGAGGGGCCAAGTATTACCAGGAGGGTATGACTTGTTTACTGGGTCCTGCTGATCACTTGACTCACCTCCAGAAGAGGTTTCTTGCTCTGAAGGGAACCTGGATCTGAGGTGCAGGTGCCTGAGTGGGAGTCAGTCTTCAAATTGTTAACTCAGGGTGTGGAGTCCAGGAGGACAGGGCCTCCATCCTTCACTATTAGTCTCAGGATCTACAGAAAGCTCTGAGAGCCTCTGGTTCTTTATCTGTATGAGGGGAAGAGTGATATGGTCAATGGTAAATATTTAACAAGCCTTTAAATGGCTTCACATATATTAAATCATACAGTTCTCAAACAACTCTATGAAGGAGGTATTCTCACAATTCTCATTTTACAGATGAGGAAACTGAGATAAAGACTGCTTAAAGAACTTGCAGCCAGTAAGTGGAGGAGCCAGGTTTGAATCTAGGTTATCGGGCTCCAGAGCTTCAGTCTTCAAAATCACACTCAATGTTGAATAATATGGAAGGCTAGTGAACCTTAGCTTTAAGAACTATTGTGAAGGTTAAGGATGATGGCACATCTGGTATATGGCTCCTGGGCTTGCTGTTCCACAGAAGTGTTCACTCTTGCTAAATTTGTCAACCATCTCCATATCGCCAAGCCCAATAAACACTTCTCTGTTTTCATTTTCCCTGACCATGCAATAGCATTAAACCCCGTTGACCATTTCTTCATTATTTTTTTTTTAACTCACAGGTCCTGAGATTGGTTTTTCTTTGATTTATTTTGTTTTGTTTTGTTTAAACAAATGTACCCCACAACGGTGCAACAAGTAAGGTGAATGCGATGAATATGAAAGCGGCAGTTTGCAACATGCTATATCTAGAACCCAGGGGAAGTGCATTAGACAGAAGTGCTGGTCATTCTAATTAAACAGTAAGGTGACATCATGGCAAGTTGGTTTGCAGCATCAAAACTGTCCATTGAAGTTTCTTTTCTCTTAATGATTAGAGGTCCCATGTTGGCTCTAGTCTCTTCGTTGTGTTTTCTGTGAGATCCATCACAGAATGGGAATTTCTTGGAGTCCAACAACAGCAGTACACAGCTTTGTCTTCTAAATCCTCCATGTCAAAAGCCTGTGTGGTCTTGGAGTTTTCTTTCTGGTTGTGAAGGTTTGCCATAGATTTTCTATGATGATCTTTAACATAAAATCTTTTGTAAGCTAAATAACCAGCTGGAACTGTCCCAGCAGAGATGGTAACGGCTGTGATCCATTCAGCTTGGGTGCTGGAAGTCACTCTCATGGTGCTGTCACTTGCAAAGAGTGTACTCAGGACACTGAGCACAGGTAGGCCCAGTGGCCACCCCAAGTCAAGATGTGAGAGGGGTCCCAAGGGCACCAGTTCTGGCTGCCCCTTTGTTTCTGAAACACTTTCTTTTAGCTTTAGTGACAACCCACTCATGAGGGTTTGCTGATATTCCACTGACTGTTCCTTAGTCTCTTTTTCTCTTTCCTGTTAACTGACCTCTAAATATTGGTGCGCCCTGGGCTGGTGTCTCCTTGGCCCTCCTCTTTTCTTTCCCTGGGAGAGCTCACACAGTCTGGTGGCATAAGATATCATCTGTATCATATATTTGTTGATAACCCCGGTATCAACCAGAGTTCAACCAGAGAACCAGAACCAGCAGGAATATACATTAAGACACTTGTGGCAAAGAATTTCTTGTGTGATTTCAAAGGCTTGCTAGGTAAGCCCAAAATCTGTAGGTCAGGCTCTCAGGAAGAGTGGGCTGGAGCTCTTTCACTGTCCCCAACCCTAGGCTAGACTCCCTCATCTCCAGCCTGGATGACCGCCAAACCACTTGCCCAGTCTGTCTGCTTACAGTCTTCCCTCACACTCATCCTTGCTCCACCCATTCACCAGCGTGACCCTTTTAAAATTTAATTTAATTTAATTTTTGTCAGTTTTATTGAGATATAATTGCTATACAGCACTGTATAAGTTTAAGGTGTACAGCATAATGATTTGACTGACATATATCATGAAATGATTACCACAAGAAGTTTAGTGAACATCCATCATCTTATATAGATATGGAATTAAAGAAATAGAAATTTTTTTTTCCTTGTGATGAGAACTCAGGTTTTACTCACTTAACAACTTTCATATACAACATAGAGCCGTGTTAATTACATTGATCATATTGTACATTATATCCCTAGTACTTATTTATCTTATATTTGTCAGAGTGATCCTTTTAAGGTATAAATCAGATTTACCTGATTTTCAAATCTGAAACTCATCAGTGACTTCCCATTGCTCTTAGCTTAAAATATAAACTTCATACCTTGGTGGAGTGTATGACAAAATTGGTCACAATTTTTCCCATCTCTGTATGCATGCCCCTTTGCTATGTGACTTTTCCACCCCTCCCACTTCCCTACCCCTTGAATCCAGGCTGGCTTTGTGTCTTGTGTTGATCAGTAGAATGCAGTACAAGTGACATTGTTTGACTTTTAAGCCTAAGCCTCACAAGACCTTACAGCTTCTACTTTTATCCTCTTGGAATGCTCCCCTGAGACTGACATGTGCAGAAGACTGGTCTAGCCTACTGGAGGATGAGAAATCATATTGACAGAGAAAGGCTCTTCCATCTGAGGCCACCTAGACAGACCAGCCAATAGCCAGCATTAATCATCAGACAGGTGTGAGAAACCATCATAGATCAGCTAGTTCTGGACCAGCCACCAGTTGGTGGCAGATACAAAAGTGAGACCAGGTGAAACTGGTGGTCCAGCCCAAATGGCTGCCTCCCAGAATTGTGAGCAAGTAAATGGCTGTTGTTTTAAGCCACTAAGTTTTGGGTTGCTTTGTTACACAGCTATAGATAACTGTTACACTTATTCTACAAGTCTCCTATATGCCTGTGGCCAGCTTCCCTAAACTTACCTCATACTGCTCCCCCCTTGATTATTCTTCTCCAGCTACACTGGCCTTGGGTGTGGAGTATTCCAAACCCTTTCCTTCCTTCAGGCCTTTGCTTCCTTTGACAATTGTGTGCCAGGTTCATTTCCATCTTTCAGTGTGTATTAAAACACCATCCTTTAGTTTAAATTCAGATACCATGGAGCAGTCTCCTATGACTGTATTTAAAGTTGTCTCTACCAATTACTCCCATTGTTATAATTTCTTTCCTCACCGCAGTTTAAAATTATCTTCTTCCTTCATCTGTTGATTTGTTTTTGGGAAAGGTAAGCACCACGATCTTTTCCACAGAGAACTACAGGCTGTCACAATCAGTGGATGACAGCTGGTGCAAAAGATAAACTTGTTCCCCTTTGAAGGTGAAGAGCATGGTTACTCGGTGAGGGCAGAGCAGTCAGGAACCCTGACGGTGGCTGAGGGGCAGCAGGAGGGTGTCAGTGGGGGAAAATGTCTTTCAGTGACTCAGAAACTGCCAAAGATACACTTCCTGTATGTCACACTTCATTGAGTTTCATCCCTTCCAGGCTCCTGGCCCAGAGCACCCTACCAACCTGATTTCTCTTCTTATCTGTCCCATCTTGAGTTCTGGGAGTTGCTGTCTGTAAGTGACCTCAGTCTCAAGGATAGCTCTGGAGACTTGGGGCTTTTGAAGAACTACTAACATTGGTTAATGCTTTCATTCACAAAGGGAAAATGGAATTTAATTAAAGCAGATTTTGTTCCTCTTGAAGATTGATTCATAGCAAATCTTCAGAGATTCAGGCTCATTGCTATGTTTTTACTTCTTAAACTTGGGAGCAGGGGATATAAGAAGAGACACTGTGAGAAAGTTCAAGAAATATTATTTTATTATCATTTGCTTAGGTTAAAAAACCTACCTAAATTCTAAGGAAAAAATGCCATGTATTAATCAGAAAACAGGCCTCCTGGGAACAACTGTGGAAAAGGCTGAAATAAAAGGGATGAAGAATGACAGTTTTATTACAGATATGAATCTCAACACTTCTGAACACAGGAAATGCATAACATTACTGCAGGGCAACAAGACATAATAGCTTATTTATTTCATTGAGTTGAGAGAATCATAATTTTCTTTAAGCCTCAGAGCAAAGTATAATGTATTCTAGCTCTCAAGAATACTATTTAGAGAAGCCATAGGGCAGAAAACTATTTGAATGAGAATGGTGTCCTCTGCTTATGGGGCTGGTGGAAGTGGAGGGGCGGGATGGGGTTGGAGAATGCGGGAGTTTCTGATGATTCCTTGCTCTCCACCTCTCAGACCCCTTCTCTGCTCTGTGTCCCAGCAGCAGGTCATCTCCAGCCTCTAGCACCCTAACGCCTTGCCCTCTAGCATCAGGTTGGGTCCAG
Source organism: Camelus ferus (assembly GCF_009834535.1). Taxonomy (NCBI): domain Eukaryota; kingdom Metazoa; phylum Chordata; class Mammalia; order Artiodactyla; family Camelidae; genus Camelus; species Camelus ferus. The sequence continues at coordinate 104,187,211 of NC_045696.1, forward strand.
CTAATGGAATACACCAGCAGGGGATTGGTAGGTGGAAGGAGAAAGAGGTCAGGGTATTTATACCTCCTCCTTATGCCTCTCTTCCTCCAAGGCAGTGGTTCTCAAAGAGTGGGCAATACACCAGAGCATCTGCATCCTCTAGGAGCTTGTTAGAAATGCGAGTTCTTGGCCTTGCTCTAAACCTTCTGGGGGACCCAGCAATCTGTAGTTTAACAAGTCCGCCAAGGTAATTTTGATGCTCTGTGAAATTTGGGAACCAGTGGTGTAGGGCCACGGCTCCTGGGGGGCAGAACTTTCTCTGCAGTCCTAGCTTTTACTAGATTCCAGTAATTTTGTCCCTTTTTTTTTTTTTTTGTCCCTTCAGGTCTAGGAATAGAAAGAGCTTATCATAGCGAGGCCTTTAGTAGCTCATAACCTCTTGTTGGTTCCTTGCCTGTTAATGCCTTTTTACGGTCTGTAGTTAAAGGTCTGAGTGTACTGCCTGTCTCCTGCTGGGAATGTGATTGATACACAGAGGCACCAACCGTGGGCAAAGGCTGGAAACCAAACTGTTCCTGGATAACAGTAGCATGGTCACATCAAGACAGCAGAGCACGTGCAGGAGCGAGCCTCTGCTGTGTGCCAGGCATGCATTCACTGAACACTCACAAACCTCCTCGAGGATGGTGTCTTCTGTGTTTTCTAATGATTACCTGAGCCAGACCCCAGGTAGCTCCTTGGTCATAAACTGGGCTGATTTCTCTTCCTGATTAAGGAGGCTTCTAAGAATCCTGCCCCCGAAGTCCTCACACAGGTCACACCACCCCTTAATCCATCATTTAAGTTGTTGTTAGGGGCTGGTGGGGGTATGGGGGGAACTGTAGGACACTTATGGGCTGTGTATGACGTTGGGCAAGTTGTACGGCCTCTCTGAGCCTCAGGTTCCTCATCTGCAAACAAGGGTCTTAATGCCTGTTGTGTGGTGTGTCGGGAGGATTGCATGAGGGAACATGTATGGAGCGCCTGGAACCACACCTGGCTCAGAGTAGGAGTAAACCTGAGTGCCTCTGCCTTCCCAATAAAGGTGCACCGGGGGAGAGGATGTGATTGGTTGAGTGAATCAGGTCACACTTTTTAAATAGATGTTGGTCTGGGAGCATCATATCCCCCCAGAGGAGGCATTTCTAAGAGGTGGAATCCTCAGGAAGCCAAGAGGACTTTCCTTAGTTCTGAGGAGCTTGGTCAGTTCTTGAGGCTTCATATGAGGAAGACAGGGCTGACCCCGGTATATACAGCTTGCTTGTCTTTTGAAGTAGGTGATGCTCTGGAACTTGCCCCTCGTCTGTCTCCTGTGCTCTTCCTGCCTCCCTAACACAGTGCTGACCAGAGGAGGGCAGTGCCTGAAGGGTATCTGGAGGAGGAGTGGGTTACTGGAGTTCTCCTAATGTGACTTTGCAAGCTTGGCTCCCTCTGCTTGCAGCAATCTCCATTCTCACCCAGGCCAACTCCTGCTAACTCCTACTCTCTCCACTCAGACATCATCCTACAGACCTGTTCCCTGGCTCCTGTCACCTCAGGAGGAGTTAGCTGCCCCTTTTCCCAGTGCCCCCCAGTTGCAATCCTGTTGCCACAGTTCCTGTGGCTCTCAGATCTGTTTCCTCCCCAGGGGCAGGCATTTGTCTTGCTCATCTTCATGATGAACAAGGTCTAGCCCAGGACCTGGCTCACGGTGCAGCTCAGGGCTCCCAGATGGCCAGTGGTGCATTTAGGAACAAGCTGTGGGAGAGGACTTGCCTCACGTAGGCCTGCTCCATCTCCCATTCTTCCCTGGTTAAAGCATATACACATTTATTCCACAAGCATTGATGGAGTACGTGCTGCGTTCCATTTGCGTTGCTGGAGATGCAGGAGTGGATTGGCTTAAGTTCTCCCGAAGCCTGCAGGCTACTAGGGAGGATGGCTGTGTGCTCGATGACACTGATACACAGCAGAAGCCCCCGGTGGCCCAAGACAGTTGCTGAGCTACAGGATTAGAGGAAGAAGGGGAGACTCCTAATTGGGACCAGGGAAGACCTCCCACACAGGTTACCTTCCTGGTGACATACTGTCTTCCGAGCAGTTATAGCCTGTTTCTGATACCGCGATAGCTGCTGTGGGTGAGGTGGGGTGATAACACACAAGAAGCTCTATCCCGTGGTCCCTTTGCTTACCTTATCTCTGGGTTTCCGTCTTCTGTCACGGCTTCTTAAGAAACAATGCCCCTCCCCACCCCAGGAGATCTCCTAGAAATTTAAAACAAATGGGTTTCAGAAATCTAAATCTTTTAGAAATCTCTGTCAAATGGGGACCCATTTTTTTCCCCTGTGTTGATTTTTTTGTGTGGGCTTTAAAAAAATTTTCTTATTTTTATGCAATTTTTATAAGTTACTTTTCATTTACAGTTATTACAAAATATTGGCTGTATTTCCCATGTTGTACAATACATCCTGTTTTACCCCTAATAGTTTGTACCTCCCATACCCTCATCCCTGTATTGCCCCCCCCCACTGGTAACCACTGGTTTCTTCTCTGTATCTGTGTCTGCTGCTTTTATGTTATATTCACTAGTTTGTTGTATTTTTTTTTAGATTCCACATATAAGTGATATCATAGAGTATTTATCTTTCTCTGTCTGACTTATTTCACTTAGCATAATGCCCTCCAACTCCAACCCAGTTGCTATAGATGGCAAAATTTCACTCTTTTTTATGGCTGAGAAGTATTCCATTGTGTGTGTTCATATATATATGTACATCTTCTTTATCCATTCATCTGCTGTTGGACACTTAGGTTGTTTCCTTGTCTTGCCTATTGTAAATAATACTACTGTAAACATTGGGGTGAATACATATTTTCTTTTTTTTTAAATATATTTTTATTGAAGTATAGTCAGTTTACAATGTTATGTCAATTTCTAGTGTACAGCACAATGCTTCAGTCATGTAGGAACATATGTATATTTATTTTCATATTCTTTTTAACCATAAGTTACTACAAGATACTGAATATTGCTCCCTGTGCTATATAGTATAAACTTGTTTCAGTGCATCATTTTGAATTAGTGTTTTTGATTTGTTTTTCAGATATATACCCAGGAGTGGAATTGATGGGTCATACAGTACTTCTATTTTTAGGTTTTTGAGAAACCTCCATACTGTTTTCCACCGTGGCTGCACTAATTTACATTTCCACCAATAGTGTAACAAGGTTCAAGTGGGGACCCATTTGATTGGCACAGTGACTAGAGGATCTGCTGGCAAAGTCAGTATGTGGTCAGGGATGCTAAACATCCTGCAAATCCCGGGACAGTCTGGCTCAGTGAAAATCTGTTGTAGATTGTACATGACTCTCAAGTGCCCTGCCTGACATTCAAGTAGGTAAAAAATTTGTTTATATAATGCTTTGAGCCTAAAACTTAATTCTGTTTTACATGTAAACACAAAAGTATTTTCTGCTTGATCTTAATAAACACTGAATCTTCCAGGGGTGCAACTATTGTGTAAATCAAAGAACAATGTACTTTATTTTGTTTGAAACTTTGCCAAATGTTGTTTAAGAGGTTGGAAATCATGTCACTATCAGACTTGATGCCCGATTGAGCTTTCCATTATCAGTCTGCATTTACAACTGTTGCACTTGTATTTGTTTAAACCTTATTTTAAAATGCTAAAAGTAAAGAAAAAGTTGACAATATATGTGCTTTAAAGCAAATATCATGGAGATTACACCAAGTGCTGAGGAGAAATGGGCGGATGGTAAGAGGATACATAACTTGAGGATGGGAGCTCTTTTAGGTAAAGAAGTTAAGGAATCCTTTCTGTGGAAGAGATATGAGGTGAAAGGTGAAGGATGACAAAGAGCCAACCATGCAAAAGCCCTGAGGTTGCAATAGCTGGACATGTCCTAGGAACTGTCAGAATCCCCATGTAACTAGAGTACAGGTGAGCAAGGAAGGAGAGTGGCAGGGATGGAGGAGGCTTAAGAAGTGGATAAGGGCCTTGAAAGCACAGTAAGGATTTTATTCTCTGAGAATCATTGAGTGGTATGAAGCAGCAGATGGCATGGTTGAAATGATCTTTTAGAAAGATCAGGCTGCAGGCCTGAGCCAGGGAAAGCACAAGATGAGCCTGGGATATTTTTAGTGTCAGAAAGCACAAAAGGGGGGAAGGGTGCAGCTCAGTGGCAGAGACAGGACAAATCAATGGAATATGGGCTCCTAGACTGGATTCTGGAGCAGAAAAAGGACATTAATGGGACAACCGGCGGAGTTTAAATTTAAATAAGGTCTGTAGATCAGTTAACGGGATAGTACACATTTCTTGGTGTTGATGGTTAGTCTATGGTTATGTAAGATGCAGAAGCTTGGTGAAAGGTACAGGGGAACTCTTTGTACCATTTCTGCAAATTTCTTTAAGTATGAAATTATCATAAAACAGTAAGTTAGACACATAATAAATAAATACATTTTAAAAATCACACATTTGTGTGCACACACACACACAATATTGGGTTGGTTGCTGTGTGAAGAATGGGTTACAGGGGCAAGAGTAGAGACAGGAAGACAAGTTAGGAAGCTTTTGCAGGTGAATGAAAGGTGATGGTGGCCTGGATGGGAGTAGTGGTGGTGGGGATGGGGACAAGTGGAAGATAAATGTTATATACACATACATGTTAAAATTGAGATGTAATTCACATACCATAAAATCCACCATTTCGAGGTGTGCAATCCAGTGAGTTTTAGTATATTCTCAAGGTGGAGCAACCATCACCACTATCTAATTCCAGAACATTTTCATCACCTGGGAAGAAACTGCATACCCTCCCAATTCTCCCCTCCCCCAGCCCCTAGCAACCATTAATCTATTTTCCTTCTTTAGGGACTTGCCTATTTTGGACTTTTCACATGAATGGAATCATACTGTATGTGGCCTTTTTTTCTCTGGCTTTTTCACTATGCTTAACATTTTCAAGGCTTATCAATGTTGTAGCATCCATCGATACTTCATTCCTTTTTATGGTTAAATAACATTGCATAGATATACCATATTTTGTTTATCCATATATTAGTTGATGCACATGTAGATTGTTTTCACTTTTTGACTATTATGAATAATGCTGCTAGAAACATGAATTTTTAGATTTGATAAAACCCAATATATCTATTTTTACTTTGGTTCCTTGTGCTTTTGGTGTTAAATCTAAGAAAATACTGCCTAATCTTAGGTCATAAGGATTTACCTTTGTGTTTCCTCCTAAGTGTTTAATAGTTTTAGTTCTTACATTTAGGTCTTTGGTCCATTTTGAGTTAACTTTTGTGTGGGTACAGATTCATTCTTTTTTGCGTGAATATCCATTTGTCCCAGCACTATTTACAAAAAAGACTGTCTTTTCCCCTTTGAATAGGTTTGGCGTCCTGTAGATGTATGGGTTTATTTCTGGACTCTCAATTGTATACCATTGATATCTATCCATCAGTCTATCTATCTGTCTGTCTGTCTATTTATCAATTTTCTTACTCCAGTTACCACATTGTCTTGTTCACTATAGCTCTGTAGTAGATTTTCAAATAGGAAAGGGTGAATCCTCTAACTAAAATTTATATTTTAAACACGAAGTCAACAAGACTTGTTTATGGATTTGATGGGGAGTATGGAAATATCACAACCTTTGGGACTTTTGCAAACTGTGTCGGCTCTCTGGGGGTCACAGAAGATAAGCCACCTCCTCCAATGGATGATTATGGGGAGAGTCACCTTTCCCTGCAGCCAGTGTGGAGAAATTACATATCTCATTCCCCTGTTGTCTAGAGAGCTTAAAGGGAGAGAGTAAGTGCTCTGTAAATATCTACTGCTGCCCCGTGTTGTTGGAAAGCAATCACAGAGAACAATGCACGGTAGTTCTGTGTTGTGGATTTGTGTAGAGCTGCGCTGTTCAGCACAGTGTCACTGGCCATGTGTGGCTAAAAATGTGGCTGGTGCAGCTGAGGAACTGAGTTTTCATTTTATTGGATTACAACTGACATTTAAAAACTGAAACTTGACTCAGTTAGAAAATGTTTAGGTATGTTTAGAATAATTTGATATCTCATTAATAAGGTTATATTGATTACATGTTGAACTGGTAATATTTTGGATACATTGGATCAAGTAAGGTTACTTTATTAATATTGCCAGTTCTTTTTACTTTTTAAAATGAGGCTACTAGAATATTAAAAATTATATTCTGGCTTACGTTATATTTCTAGGACAGAGCTGCTCTCGATGTTTTAATGATGAGCCCCCAAGGCCATTTTCAACCACAAAGATCATCGCACAGACAAAGAACTGTAGTGACTTCCCCGTTGAGATTTAATGTTCCAATTAAATGGAGGTTATAAATGAGATTAATGGGAAAAACAAAGGCAAAGCCAGGCCTGGGTCTTGATGGAGTGTCAGAGGGTGACATGCCCACTTCTTCCTCTTTCTGTCCTTAAGTGCCCTCCCTGCTGGCTCTTGCTGCCTTTGTATAGCTTCTCTTTTCTAAGGAAAAGGGGCAAAGCTCTGCAGTTTGCTCAGCCAGGACTTCTGGCCTCCCTTTTCCTTGTCTCCTCCCTGCCTTTCCTTCTCAAGGGCTCACAGCATTTTACTATACACATCACCCGTCTTCTCTGGAGAAACGTAAGACAGACACTTAACTCTAAAGCAGGGGTTGGCAGACTTTTCTGGTAAAGGGTCAGAATAAATAATTTAGGCTTTGTGACCATAGTCTCTGACACAACCGTTCAATTCTGCGTAGAGTGAAAATAGCCACAGACGATGTGTAAACAAATGTTAAGGGCTGTTTCCCCCCAAAATTTTATTTATGGACACTGAAGTTAGAATTTCATATAATTTCCCCGTGTCATGAAATATTCTTTTTTTGATTGAAATATAGTCAGTTTACAGTGTTGTGTCCGTTTCTGGTGTACAGTATAATGTTTCTGTTACAGTCTTCTGATTTTTTTTAAAAACTCTTTCAAAATGCAAAATCCATTCTAAACTCAAGAGCAATATGAAAACAGCTGGGTAGGATTTGGTCCTTAGGTCTTGCTTTGCTGACCCTGCCCTAAAGTGTAAGTGAAGACTCAATGTAATGAACCACTCTTTTAAGAATATTGGGGCAGAAGGATCTTTTCATTCCTTTACTGTACAGCTCAGTCCCAGCTAATTGTAAGTACTCAGTACTTCAGCCAAGTGATCAGATTTTCAGGAGCCCTGTCCAGGTAGGGGGTTAAACACTGAGGACCATCAGAAGACATGGACAGCAGAAGGGACTTCTGTGCAGTGATCGTCCTCAGGCTTGGGAGAGAAAGCTCCCTGCTCTGCATCTTGTACTGTGAAGGGTCTGCTCTGGCCCTGGGCTGACTTTACCCTCCGTAGGGGATGAAAAATCTACAGGGCAATGGGGACATGCTCACTTGAAGACTCACCCCTTCCTCCATGTTTCAGATACTTGGGACCCCATAATTCCCTGCCCAGATGACCTCAAGTCCACTTTTATGCTGGTGTGGCCTCTGCCCTGGCCCATTCTCCCATGCAGAGACTACACTGCCAGTGTGCTCACACTTGGGCCAAGGATTTGCCAAGGGGCAGCTGTTTGCACAGGGTACAGGGGAGCTTGGAAGCATGGGCTAGGGCTTGTGTGTGCCGAGGTGAGCAGGGGCAGGGGCTAGGCCTGGGATAGAGGGCCAGGGATGGCTTCTTCTGTCTGGCTGTGTTAGGCATAAAATTCTAAACTTAAACCTGACTTTCCAGGTAATTTGTCATGGCAGCAAGATAAGCTATATTTTATTTTATTTTTATCTTATTTTTTAATTTTTTAAATAGACTTTATTCTTTTAGAGCAGTTTCAGGTTCACAACAGAACTGAGCAGAAAATACAGAGTAAGATAAGGTAAGCTATATTGAATATATATATATATATATATATAATATACATATATATAATGAACAGTTTGTTAGTTTTACTTATAACAAATATTTAGACACATGTCTATGAGCCTCCATTTGTATCTTTACCCTAAATCCTGCAAATGTTAGGGTGGGCCTGCTTCTACAATTGATTTAACTTTGAAATGGAGGTGGAAGGTAGGTGGGAGTCAGTGGTAAAGCCTGTGGTAAAGCTGGCCTGTTCTGGCTGGGGCTCATGAGAACCCATTGTGTGTATCTGTTCCCAACTCTATGTTCAGTGATGCCATGCTGGCAGCTTGGAGTTGGCCAAGGTGGGAGTATTTATACCATGAAAATGGCAAATGCCACAAATCAGAGTTTTTGGCTTGTTTGTTTTGAGAACTGGTTGCTAAATATTAACCAGCACATCACACACTGTGTAACTGCCCACTGTCTGTGACAGAGGCTAGCTTGTCCCCCCTTGCCCCATATGGAGTTTCTCCTCATTTCCTATCTGAGGAGAGCAGACCTAGAGGGTTTCTCTTCTAGAGACATGTTTGGCAGAAAAGTGAGATTGAAGCTTACTGAATCATTCACTCTTTTCTCAGAGTTTCTGAAATAAACCAAGTTCCTGGTCGTCCAGAGCCACATGCTTGAGTAGTGCCAAGCTCTGATCCTTAGAGCAGCCCCTCTATAGAGGTCCCACTTCAACTGTTGCCACTGATTTTGCCACTAACAAGACACGAACATTCCCAGTCTCACACATGATGTTTGCAGAATACTTGTCAATTCAGATAAACATGTAAAATTTTCATGGTTAAAATTCAGGCACGTCCTGATTAGTCCTTAGATTCCATTCCCTGAACGTACCGGTAATAGCAAAAGCTAGTTTCTCCTCTTAGTTTCCACGCCTGCCCTCTGATGGTGAATTGAGAGAACTACAGGCAGATTTCTATGAATGCCGTAGATTCAGGGAGATAGGTTCACAAACTCAGCCACCTGCTGGACCAAGCAGGAAGTGCAGAAGAATGAAGAGGGTAGGATGTGAGAAGAATGGGGAGTTACGGGGTGTACTGGAGAACTCAGGCCCCATCTAAAAGGGAATGACCCTACTCACTCAGGGTTAAAGGCTACCACTAAGACTATGAGTCTAGACAGAGGTCACAGCCTAGAAGCCTACAGGTCCATATCTTTTGTTGGGCCTTCCCAGTGTTGAACCACGCAGTGTTTCAAAATAGTTGCATACATTAAAAGTTTTTTATTTACAGATTTTTGGTATTTATCTGAATATTTGGAGTTAAAGTCAAAAGCAAGTGGAGACTGGTCTTGAAATTTCCCTGAGCAGACAAAACCGGTCTAGTCATTAATTTAGCTTAATTACCAATTACTATGAAGACACCGCCTTCTCACTATATGAGCTGTTTTGTAACGGTATACCCTGGAGCCTCATTCCATGTTTGGTTTGAGTGCTCCCAGTTTGCAAGCTGTCTTTTTGGTGTTGTGCACAATAATTTTCTTTTTACACCAATTACTACTTCTGAGATTCGCTGGTTTTATTTTGGCTATTTCTGAGCCTTTGGCATGGACAATCTCAAGTTCATACTGCAACATGGCAACAATCTGGTAATACGACTATTAGAAAACCTTTGAAAATGGCAATGGACACTCAAAAGCAAGTTACTGTGATTTTCCCAAAGGAAGAATTATCTCTATGACATCCCCAACAGACAAGTTTTATGCTTTAGAAATCCCAAACATAGGGAATCCATTATTTTTTATTTGCTTTTAGTTTTTTATTATATATTTCATACAAACAAAACCACACACACACACACACACACACACACACACACACACACACACACACTATAAGGTATGTAGAATAATAAACAGCCTTCTCTCCACAATCCATCTTAAGAATCGAACATTACCAGTGCTTTTGAAAGCCACCCATAGGGGGAGGGTATAGCTCAGTGGCAGAGTGCATGGTTAGCATACATGAGGTTCCGGGTTCAATCCCCAGTACCTCTATTAAAATAAGTAAATAAGTAGATAGATAAATAGATAGATAGATAAAACTACCTCCTCACTAAACAAATAAAAAAATTTTAAGAAAGCAAGCCACCTGTGTCCTATTCCATTTAAATCTGCTCTCTCCCCACTGAAGGTAGATACTATTGTTTTCTTTACCATTCCCTTACTAAACTTAGTGATTCTGAGAATTATGCTAATAATTTTATTGTCACATTGGATTTTTCTATGTAGAGAATCATTTCTTTTGAGAAAATTAACTTATTTGTTCCTTTCCAACCCCTCTATCTGCTTCTTTTTCTCCAGTTAC